>NC_133579.1:42835634-43161510 GCF_964106895.1 Numenius arquata
CTTCAACGGCACTCCAACATCTTTCAGCTTACATGTAAAAGACAGCAACATTGTGATTGATTAGCATTAGTATTACCCTGGGAAGCTATTTTAGGATGTTCTCCCAAACAAGCACATTGTCATTCATCTGAAAGTCAAGAGCAAATGTTATTAGCATACTTTAGAGGCACTATTTCCTTGCTGTTACAAGCTCTCCAAAACTTATAACACTACTCAGGTAGGACTTTGAGGAAGTTTGATATATCAAGTGACTGTTAGAGCATATTTCTCTCTTGTTATTCCAGACAACCACCAAATACTTCGTGATACGAAGACAGAAGTATCATCTTTTCTGAAACATTTAACCTCTACATCAAAATATTCACATATAGTCCCCTAAATGGTTGATAAAGACTAATTTAACAAGAGACAGAAAAAACAGTGACCTTGTTCTGAGTTATTGTTAACTACAAATTTTTATTGTGCTTCCATCTTCTCATGGTATTAAGTTGTGGCACACAAGTGATGAAAGCACAAGGTTTTGAACTGAAGTTTTCAAAACGAAGATGAAGCAATAGTTGAGCAAAAAAGATGGACAGTGTTGGTTTACAAACAGAAATAACTGAAAATTCAGCTCACTAGAACATTATGCAAGCTTTCTTTTTAAAAGCCACATTGTCTCCACTGGAGACACCTAGTACACTAAGAACCAATGGTTTCTTGAGCACATGAGGTACACTACATCCATAAACAAAGCATTTATAGTAGTATTGCTATGCTCCAGCAGAAAAGCTGAAGTACTATTTACTTTCTTATTTTACATGCCAGCATGGTAAATATCACTCTTGTGTCAGCATAATTCCTACAGTTCTCACTTCCCAAAATACTCAGTGCCTTCTGAACAATCCTAGAAAAACCTTCTGGAATGGATACCATGTCAGTCAGATACTGTCACCAACACCAGTTAACAGCGTAGCTAGGACAAAACTTTGTCCTATATCTTGCGTACCTTGTGCAAGCCATGACAGCCTGCTTGGCCAAGCTGAGCAGCCAATAGCTGCACTCATTCTAACACCTTCAGAAGAGACAGAACAGCTCTGCAAGGCAGAAAGGGAAGCTAGATTAAGATCTAGGCACAGCTGTAGACAGACGTGCTACACCTAAGCATCATCGTCCAGCACAAGTCTTACTACAGCACCAAGAACAAATTTCAGAGGAGAACCTGTACATTTAGGTGGCAAAAAAAAAAAAAAAAAAATCAGTTTATACAAATATTTCACTGTTATGACTACTTATTTTGCCATTTTCTTCAGACAAAGAACAAGTTGGGTGTCTTGCATGTAAGGTCCTCCTTAAAGGTCCCTTCCAACCTAGACAAATCTATGATTCTATGTATGTTCAGTGCATTCAGTATCTTATGCTGCTTTACCATTCCAAGGTGATATAGTAATCATTTACTACAAAACACTGCCTTCCTAAGCTTGTTGTACTATACAAGGTGTAAGCACAGCATGCACCCTTTTTATGTGAATTTCCATCTTAAGTGAACAAACCCTTTACCGCACTCATAACCTTTTGGTAAAATGAAAAATGTAGTAACATACTGCATGACAGACAGTTTAAAATTAAAGCATTGCAGTTACTAAACTGTTTTGTGTGATAAGAATATCTCCATGGTGACAGGAAAATCCCCTTTGCAATATTATAGCTAGGCATTAAATTTAGCATTTCTTATAATGTGACAGTCATTTAAACAACAATAAACCATACAAATATATGTACCTATTACATATGGGGGAAGCAAGCACAGTCACACATGCTACAGAGCTTCACCTACATTCTACAAATCCTCTCATTTTCCTAGATGCTCAGCTGTTTTCATTCCCAGTAAGCCTGAAAAACACCAGGTTCGTAAATACCACCAAACTCTATTCAACTTTGAACAGGATAAAACCACTCTGTAACACTGAGGGAGAACTTCACTCACTGCTGTTTGCTCAAAATTCTCAAACAGCTCAGCTCTTGTAGCCAGAGTTCCTGAAGGGCAGAGCCAAATTATTTCTGCCCAGCTTCACATTTCATAAGAACTTTGTTTTATAGTTCCAATTTAAACATGATTGTATTTGGTGTTTGGCTGGAGGTACCTCACTGAAAATTGACTTTTGATTTAGCACAATCATTTTAACTAAGCACACTAAATGCAACCTGTGGTTCAGACACAGGTGGATTAAGTGTGATACCACATCAGCTAGTAATGTGATGTTAAGCCTAAATTTAACTTTCCATGTTGATACATTAAACACATTAATTTCTTCATGCACACAAAATCATATACATAGCTACATTTGACTTTTTCTTGCCATCACAATCAATTCTGAACTTTAGCAGAAAAGCAAGCAACTTGCTCAGGAAAGATTACCATTTGTAAGCAGCACACAGAGTACATGTTCTTCATTCGGCAGCTAGAACAAAATAAATTCCATGATTTGCACTAAAAGTGGAAGACTAATTTTTAAGTTACCAATTGCCTTTCATTTTCAAATAATACTACTTAATGTTTGGGTTTGGTTGGGTTTTTTTACATGCGTATTACTCCTTAGAGGAATAACATTCCATTTGCCATATTGTCATAAATACTGCAAAGATACTTAAAATTATACCACTGTGCCCTGCCAAATGGAAATGCTAAGAGCTGCAAGTGTATTTGCTGAGGTTCCAAACCAAAGTAAGCATCCTACCACCTTAAGCTGATATTATAAGCAAAGAAATGCCTCAATACCAGAAGTCCAGACGCTAGCTTCAAGTTTAGTGTTTCCTAGTCTTTCCACTGAAGAGCCCCTGTCATGAGACAGACTTCGTTAATGTTGGCTTTGCACTGGACAAAACAAACAGTATCCTTATCCTAAAGATCTCACAACCTACATTTCCTCCACATTCACAACGTCCTAAAAAACAGCTGTCAAAAATTCACAATTGACATTGCTTTTTTTAAATCAGTTCATTTCCCCCCCGCCCCATGGTTCAACTAGAACCACACAAATTAGCAGTTCCCTACATTGCAGCATAATTATTATGACTAAGGAATGGTTTTGAAAGGTAATGGGATTGAAGTTCCAAGTTCCCTGCTTCACAAAGGTAGCTTTTAGGATGATTTGTTTCAAAGACACAGTTAAAAGTAGGGTGTGGAATCTTGAATCCTCAAACATTCATACATCTTCAACCCTCAATGTGACCATAGCTATAATTAATCTTTCTATACTCAGAATTAATTCCCTATGTTCTGTGTGTCTATTAAAGCTTGTCTTTAGTTTTATATATTATACTTGCTTCCCTCTCAAAGTGGGGAGATTTATTATGCTCACTTGTTGAAAGACTTTCATTGTTCAGACTATTAGTTTGATTCATCCTCAAGTTTTTAAAGGTCAGCTGCAAACCCACAAACAGCTTGACAAACAACCAACCTTTGTAGATGAATATCAAATTTACGTGATATTATATCATTCTCATACTCTTGTAATTTGCAGCAATCTAGTTCATGGCATGTCATTTAAAGATATGTAGGCCCTGAATTATTCATGGCTTCAAACCACCAATAAATTGTTCAGAACTATTCTCCTTCCTTGGATACCTGTTCCCATTTAAATAATTCCAATTTCAAATAATCTATTCAGAACTTAAACTGATAACCAAGATCACATCTGAATTTGAGTGTTTATTTCTCAATTACAAGGTCCCCAGTAAAAATAGTTCTACAAAAGGTACTCAACCTAAGTTATCTAGATATTGACCATGTAGCATAAGTTACTTATATAATGATGTTTTATTTACAGTTGGAAGAAATAAGAGTGTTTTACGTGTGTGTACACACATACACACCCTAAAAGCAAAGACACTGTTTTCCAGCCAATAGCCATTTAACATAACTGTTGGGCTTTTGGTACAATTGGTGATCATAGGAAGTGGTGTCAAAGACCCCATGAGAACGTTCAGTTTACATATCATAAAAATTGCAGTTTAATTTAGGAAGAAAGGGATGCAACAATGGTGCAAAAGGTGGCCCCATGCTAGGACTGCATCTCTGACCCCAACACGAGTCATTTGCTCTACCTTGAGTACTCTACAATAAGAAACTCATCCTACCTTTTCTAGCATTTTCAATGGGAAAGCAATAAAGTTTTCTCTATATATGCGTTGCTTGGGAAAAAGAAACACAAAACAAGATTTTAACTTCTTTGATATGTCAAGTGGCAGAAATCATATAATACACATATATGTGCTTGCTAGAAAGGCCCCAGGCAAGAGTAAATGCAAATTACTCACCTCAAGATATCTTTACCTCTTCCATGAGGATGGAATCAGTTGACTGATATTTGGGACATTTACAATTAACAGTTTATTCACTGTTACTACTTTTTTGAAAATGAAGGGCCTTGCATCTGTCCAGTGATTAGTATTTCACATAGTACTTGCTTTTTGTTTTCAGAAATCACTTGACTAGTTTCTCAGCATTGCTGAATGGATTATTGATCTCAGATATTGTACGTTTGTTGTTGACACAGATCACTTCAGAATCCTTTGAAACTGCTGGATTTCTTCAGTATATAATTGATTTCTTTAGACATTGCAGTGTTAAATAAATAATTATGAAAATGCATGAAATATCCAGAGAGGTTCTACAAGCAACAATATCAGAATGGTTTTTGGAAGTCACATAACAGAAATAAATGCATAAGCAGCCCTGAGCTCTCTCCAATGAAGATTTTAAACACTAAAATAACCCACAGTGGCAAACACATGGCAATAAATGGCACCTCTTCAACCATCCTTCACATTACCTTTATACGAAGCAACTCATTACTTCCAGAAGAAACATCACTATGGAATTTCCTTGAAGGTTCATTAAAACCATTGTACACGTCACTGACCTTCTCTTAGGCTTGTAAGTGCTTGCAAATGTTTTATCACATCCCTAAAAGCTAGGCTGTTGTGAAACAAAAGGAGAGGGGCTGGAGAAAGGAATATAACACATTGATACTACCACAGTTCATCTGCTATCATTTGGGAGGAAGCCTATTTTGTGCAGAGAAATAGATTTCCAGCCCCACCTTGGGTCTCCCAGGAGTGTACAGATGACTTGAATGTATAAATTTACTAACACACATTATCTCAAGTCTCCCCTTTAAACTGTATGTTTTAATCCTATTAATTTTGAAGCAATCCTGGCACATACTTTCCACGCACGATAACTGCATAGCAGCTTTTATGGAAAGCAGAAACTTGTTCTCATTTGCACTAGGAGTATTTCAGAACATAAAAGGCAATCTCAAAGTTCTTTCATTTCTTCCACGGTAAGCGCCATCTTCCAAAAATTGATTAAGTTTATAGGAAATACTTGTCACTCTACTCCTTTTTATCCCAGTACTCCAAATTGCTTCAGTTAATATAAATTAAAAACAATAATAACATAGCATCATGGGGTTTTGATTTGTCAGTTTTCTGCATGTCAGAAAGAGACCAACTTGTTCAACATTACCAAGTGAGCACTGAACTCAATTATAAGCAAAGATTACAGCATCTAGCTATTAGATGATGCCTTTAATATCTGGTAACTAAAAGATGTCACTTGCCTTTAGTTTTCTTTCACCATAAATTCCAATCACGGAAGAGCTGACTGACAAAAACAAGAATACAGGGGTACCAAAAAAAAAGTGATGCCATAAAAGACACAAAGGCATGATCCTACATTCATTCACATGCTAGGCTTCCCACATGGAATATCTGTCTGTAACTCCAGCTTGAGAGGAAATCAGCATCTCATGGGTGATGCAGCATGGCCACAGAGCCAAAACAGTAAGAAGCACCTGAATTAGCCTTCAAGACAACATGCAACATTTTGAGAAATGAAAAGTTTGGGGTTGTGATATTACTTGTTTTACTTTTTGCAGTAAGGAGTCAAAAATAGGGAAAAGTGGACAAAAGTACAAATTTTCTAATAACCTCTTTGGGTAGGTCAGCTGCTTAAAGATACTCTTTTTGTTCCTTTATTACGGGAGGAACACCTTGAGTTGGCCTTTCAAATCTAGCAAATGTTGGCAGAATACTCTTGGCTAGGTACTAAGGTTATTAATGATAAAAATGTATCCTGAGGCTCAGGCAGTATGTGCATATATTTCAAGCTTACTGCTGTTACAGAAATTGGCAGATCTGAGAGCCAGCCGAATAAAGACTATCACTCTCCTCCAGTTCTTTCATTACTAGACTCTCCGGTTCCATTCCTTCAAGGCTTTTAAACCGTCTGTTCTCCGCATAACATTTTTATATGCTCCTTTGAGAGGGTACCCTAGAAAGGCAGCATTATTATTTTAAGTGCCCCATATACCCCCCTTCTCCCTATAAAAATAATAAAATAAAAAATATAAAATAAAAAAAATAAACTGAAGTGCAAAGAACACAACTTTAAGGAAAGAGGTCGCCCCGGAGCTCTGTACAGAGAAAGACAACTTTTCTGGAAAGCCCCGTCATACTATTCGTCTGCAAACTGCTGCCACACCACTGTCCTACCTGCTGTTACAATTCCACATCTCACTTGCTTTTTTCTTTTTTTTCCCAGAAGCAGCAGAACTGACAGAGAGAGCACTGCTGGCTCAGACACAAGCAAGTTATCATGATCTTAATGGGTTACACTGCCAAGCTGAAGTAGCCATCTGCCTACATGCTTTTAGCCCACTTCAATTATAAGATAAAACAATTTAGCTTAATCTTCAACGTAAGAGCTAAATGTGAGACAACATGACTTAGCTCAAATCTGAAACTAAACTACATTATCTCTCAATTTGACAGGCAAAGCATGCACCCAACTAATGGATAGTAAAGGTTAGCTGAAGGGAGGAAACTTGTTAAGCCATTACAACTCAATCATGCTAATGAAAGGTTTAATCTAATGTGCTTTACAGCGTATCTGCAGCCGTAAGTGCAGTTAAGGATGCATTCACGAACAGTTACTCCAGCTCAGATGAGGCACAATAATTCACAAAGCTGTGTGGTTCATTCGTGATGCCTGATAGATCATATAACATTCGCATATACAAACTAGCCAGATTTTGTTCTAGAAAAAGTCAAACAAACCTGAACATTCAGCCACAGATAACCCTCCTTTTTTGAGGAAGCTACTAACCTATCATCAGTTTGCAGAAGATTAATTTAGTCTTTAAATCTGGGGATGCTGTTTACAAAGCAAATAAAAATAAAAACTGCATCCAGTTTTACTGTACATGGGTCCAGAGTCACACCCAGTGTCCAGTAAGATTGTGGTGAATCTCCATCACATGCTGAGACCATACAGAAATTGGCAGTATGTCAAAGATATGAGTGAGTATTCAATTTTGAAATTAAAGTGGTACCTGTATAAAAATTACCACTTTTATTTTACATACATGCATATTTAATAAATCCATGCCTCAGCACACAATGAAGCATAATATACTTTGTTTTGTGCAAAATGATCCTTTAAGGGTTTTTAGTCTGAACTTTAAAATATAAGAAAAAAAAAAAAAAAGGCAGCTCCTCTAGTATTAAGCTGCTGTGCCCGAGAAACAATTACATTTCTTTCAAAGGGTTGCTGTTTGCTCAGATACCTTCTCTGTGCTTACACACCTAAAACTTTCCAACAATACTACATTTATCTTGTTGCAGTGAAAAACACCACAACCTATTCTAGCTTTCTGGTTGCTTAATAATATGGCAAGGCTTTATTTTTAAATAAATGGTAGTATTCTTGACCAAGCTTACCCTATGCTTACTCTACTGAATTCAGCAGAGGTACAGCAAAGATAACTCTGGTCCATTATGCCAAAGTGATTTGAAGCCAAATTATGATGAATTATCAGGCAACGGGATTTTAAAAAGAGCCAAGGCTTCTGTTCAGAATGCATACTAATAAGACTAGAAACCACCAACACAATTTACTGCACTTGCACAAAATTCCACTGATTGAGGATCCGGATAACCACATAAAATAATGCATCTGGGTACTGATAGCTTTCCATAAGAACATGTAGCTACCAATTGTAACAGTAGCATTAGCGTCAAAATTTTCCTCAATTTTTATTTAAAAAAAAAAACCAAAACACCCAAACTTAAATATGTATGGATAACTAAGAACATTCCCTCTTCTACCACAGGGGTTTTGCTTTAATGAATTGTTTTAATTCTGATTTTGAAGTAGATACATGCAACTGTACCAAGCTTGTAATGTCACTTATTCTAACCTGCTGACTTTTGTTGGACCAAAACACATTTTCTAAGCATGAAATATTTAGATTCCTAAATATTATTTTCTGCTCATAGTGCCTCAGTGGAAGATATTCTGCCACTCCTCTTCCTTCTGTCACATATAATAATACTGCAGTTTTATTCCATTGTTTCTCTTTAGCCTTTCAATTGAAACTTAAATGATATAGTGCAAATCTCTTAGCAAAAGCTCGGCTTTTCTTCCTGTTTTCCTAAGTGTTTTCTTTCTGCATAAAACTTACAAGTTCTGGAGTCAGCTCACCAAACACTCGTAACAATTAAGGCACAACAAAAAAACTGTGCAAAGAAAGATGCTGTTCCAGAGTAATTATTCTGTATTAGCAGTATGTGAGAAGTTATAAGCAGGCTTTTGTGTTATTTATTCTTTTATTTACACAACTCAACTTGTGTGCTGTATTGTTCCATATCATAAAAATTAAAATTATAGCCTCCATTTCTCATAATAATCGCCCAATTAAGAGCTCACGGGCTGGCTCAGTATTACCTGATCTACAGTGAAGAGCAAAGTGTTTCATACTGGGTTGAGCACTGGAAACGCCCCTTGGGCAACGGCATGGGCAAGGACAGCTGCTTTGCTTTCGAAAAGAAAGCAGCCCCCAAAGGGGACAGAAGAATATAATGAAATTTCAGGATCTTTTTTAGTTAACAAGGAACACACCCAGGGACAATTTTTTTTTCTCCCCAGCGGGCGTGAAAACACTTATAGGCCCAATGTTAATTGTAAACTATTGTAAGTCTGACTATGTAGTACATCTAGACTTTTCCAGTAAATTGATTAAAACTACCATTTGTCTACATGACTACCTTCTCTTTGCCTAATAATGTGAAACATTTTACAATGTAGTACTCTTCCCAAAGCTGAAAGCTTAATCTAAGTAATGAGCAGCATTCATCACGCTCCAGCAGGGACGGTCAAGTTTCAGACAATGGAACCAATTTAAGTTTGCTTAACGAGCATTTCTGGTGAACATGACTGATTTTCTTCTTAGGTGCAAGATCACCAGGTATGAGCATCCACTAGATATACTAGATACCTATTTTGCTGCCAGACTTCCTCAATTAACTCAAGGGAGATGAAAAAAAAGAATCCTTCAAATATAGCTGTTGTACACTAAAAGTATTTACATAATTTACCATTTTCATATACAACAATCAGCCAAATTAAGTTCCATCTTGTCAAAAATCATTTCGGTTTATGAAAGCATGGCTGACCTTGGGATAAGTGGAGCAGCTGCATTTCTTATTGAATGCTCCAGCCAGAACGGATGTCCTGGCAGAAGCAGCACTAGCTTGGGATTCAGTAAAATCATTAAAATAGACCATATCTCACATAGTTTACAAACACCACATTTTTGTAATGGTAGTCTACTTTTTTCCTCTTATCTACTCCACAAGTTTTATGGAATTTACCTCTTGCTTCTGTTTCTACACACAGCAACATGTTTACACCCAAAGCGTTACATAATATTTGCAGTAACGAAGCTTAAAAACACATATGAACAGAGAGGGAGGAATCCTCTTAAACACATCCCAGACAAGGACCATCTTTATCCCTTAAACAGTGAACACTCACTATTCTACAACACATTACAGTCGCTTCAGAAAAGTTTTTTATCCCAAAACAAAACCTTCACTGTATGTTCATGCATATGTATATGTACCTTTGCAGGCACTATGAAAATTTTCAGAATTCAACATCTTCAACCTATATTCAAAGGTTGCAGAACATGTGAATTGATTTTTCCAAATACTTGATCACCTAAATTCTTCAGGGAGAGCTGCTGGGTACTCAAGGAAAGCAAGTCAGCCATCTCCAACACCTAAATACAAATTAAAGTCAGGCTTTGAAGGCAGTCATAACACTTCCATATAAAGGTCTCTCAAATCCTGGAGGGTTGAGTGGACATTAAGAAAGAAGCCGTCTCACACTTAAGACTAATAAAACCAATTGGAGGCTTCTAAAGGACAGAATATATATTCCAAAGGATAGACTATAGAGTAAACTACAACATTTTTTTTGGTAATATTAAAATAAAGAGAAGTAAAACTGGCTAATCCAATTCTAATTAATTATTTGACTGTCTTATAGAAGAAATGATTTAAAAATGTAGTATTCAATAAATATATGCTTCCATAAAGCACACACAATCACAAAAATAGCTGAAGTATTTTCACAAGAGGCAAAACTTTGGTGCAAAGTTAAAATAGGAATGCTACTTAAGTAAAATGTGGTAACATGGATACACCAATAGCTTCCATGAAAAGGAAGTTTGCAGCAAATCTAGCAACTAATCTTCATGCTCTTAAAAATAGAAACAACAGCTCTCAGCTCCCAAACATTTTTAAAAGGACTAAAAATACTTGAACACGCCAAAGACTAGTTCTGCTTTGTTTGTCCAAAAGCCAGAACTCAGGCCAAATTTACTGTGTTGTTGTGTTACAATCTGTTATCCCTTAATTTTTCTATATTACCCCTTAAAGATCTTCCAGTCCCTTTAAATTGAAACTTTCTACTGAAGATACAAAGTTCCTTAAACAGTTAACATATTCATTGGTTTTCAGCGATAAGACCCACGTTATACTTTCAGAATGCCTTTTCAATTAAAACCCTCATGCCAAATAAGTCACATTAGAAAGATGGTTCTACAGAATGATCAACGACATACTTAATGATGACATTTAAAGTTGATTTCACTTGAAAACAGTTGTCACATTTCATATTTATTGTCTACAGATGATTTCCACATCAGGTGTTCTCAGCTTTCAAGTGTAATTACTTTTTCCTTACTGCTAATAACAATAAACTACCAAATTCAAACTTAATCTAAAGGATATCTTCTACTGGATTTGAAGATAAAGACATGTAACACTTAAGGCCTTGGAAAGTAATACAGCAGGTATTTTTTCAAATTTATAGCTGTTTTCTAGATAGGCTTTTCTAGATAGGCAGTGTTTAGGAGATTCACAGTGGAAGAAATTTACGGAGGAAGTACAGAAATGTACTTCTTCCTTTAAGTGAAGTAGACCGAAGAATAAAAATTTTAGTTTCACCCTTGAATTAATGCTGGTGGTTTATTCATTCTATAAGATAGCCTACAAAACAAGACAGGTTTAAACATATACATAATGCTAGTCACCCTTTTAACCAGGGCTAAAGAGAACTAGAGAATTAGGACTGTTCCAAAGAGCAAAGAAAATTACAGCATGGATTTAAAGGGTAAGATTCTCCCAGTCTAACCATAACAATTTGATTGTAGAATGCGATACACATTTCCAGTGCTTTGCAAATATTACACAAAAGCCATGTATTTTATGCATCCAGTTTTTCACTAGGTCTTCTACAACAGCAGGGGTCAACAAGGGGTTTGAACTAGATACCCCCAGACCTTTTATCCCTATGGTAAGCTCCTAGAAACAATCAAAAAAATAAATAAAAAAAAAAAATTAAAAGCCAGATTTCACTAGATTATGCTAGAATAAATAGCTTTGCAAAATAATTGAAGCAACTAAGACAGACAGCAATAGTAAGGTTCTATATGCAAGTCCTCCCTCTATGCACTGTACATAGAGCCTTGCTAGTAATGATCTGAGTTTCAAGACAACCTCACAAGGTCCCTATGCTTTTATCACCCGTGAGGGTCCCTCATCTATTCCCAATCCCCGAGCTATTCCCAATCCCTGAGTTGTCCAGCTCTGTTTGTCCCTCTTCCCTCAGACCTTGAGCTCCCAGATCTTTGAAGTCTCCATCTCATTCCCTGCTGGCATCCAACAAGCTTTCCCACAGCATACACAACTGCTTCCCACTCTCCCAGGAAGGTCACCTGGCCTAGTTACTCCAAAGTAACCCAACATACAGACTGAGATCAAATCCCATCCCTAAAGAGGTGCACACTGACCTACAGAAACCTGTCTTTAAGTACAGTCTTTGCTGGGAATTCTTGTAGGGTGAGATTCAGGACTCTATCCACATTGCTTAATGTTTTAAATATGAAAGCCTGTCCTTCACTGCCACAAGTGTTTCATAAAAAAACAGAGTTAACCACCTAGAAGAAATCGCACAGCTCTCAGGGGAAAAAGTCTGTTTCCCTCTGCAGCACCACCAGTAGAGCTGAATACTTGCAATATTTCTATTGATCTCAACAAGACTTACCTTCCTTTGTTACTCAGAGTAATTAAGTCTTCTCCTTTAGGAATGCAATATCTGACTATATACTGAGGTGTTGGTATTTTGACCAGATACTTTAATTAAAATGCCTCAAAGCATATCAGCAAGTATTAAAGCATTTCAGCCTACATGAATTTTATATCTACCTACAACCTATAGGCTGCAGGTAGCTACGTTCAGCCTGAAACAACTCTGCTTTAAAACCTAACTCTCTACTGCGTTATCTCACAGTTCAGTGAATTAATACATAAAGCAGAGACAAAACTATTTACTTTTGCAGATGCACAAGTATGAAGGCAGAGGACCTATAACGTAGGTCAGGCCTGGGCAAGTCCCCTACAAGAGCTGAAATGGGGCCCTGAGTCTCATGGGTGGAGGGAGGGTCCCAGGTGAGGCTGTTCAGGGCCATTAATGCCCATTAGTGCTCTCAGGGCACTGATCTTCAGCTGCTTATCTATCAATCAAGTTGGGTTTTTTCACCAGAGAGTTTTTTAGAAAGCATACTTTTGGGATCCCTTCTCACAAAATTATATTCCTTGATTCATAATTTCCTATCTTGGTTCAAGGGGAAAAAGGAGCTAAAGTAAAAAAAAATGTACCTAAGGATACAACATCTTTATCATCGACAGAATGATAGAAACCTTATTGCTTTCCAAAAAAACCTGGTAACTAACACAGAAATTAAATTCACCACAGCAGTTATAATGTAATGACACAGTGTAATAAATTTCAGATACTACACAAAGCAGCTCAGGTCATTAGAATCATTTTTCATAGCTTTAATTGCATTTTTTCATTTAGTCCAGGTCATCAGTATATCTATCCACCTTCTTCTCAAATGACTGCTTCTACTGAAAATAGATGGCTCAGAGTTGAGGTTGGACTTTATTCACCTTTTGGATGGATCAGCTGCTCTTCCATGCATGCCTGAGTCACCGCAGACACCTGCCTGTCCCTCCACAGGCATTTCCAAATGAAATGAAAGAGAAGAAAACACCAAGAAATCAAAGTCTGATGAGCCTTTTTGTTTGTTAGCCCAAAAACTATTACCGAGCTTCCTCTTCTGTTGGTTCCTGCTCAATCAGGGTTAGTGCTGTGAATAGTGCTGGTGAATAATGACTCATTTATGAGTAACAGCCTCGCTGTTCTTCATGACAACTCTTAGTAAAAAGTCACTTAAGCTTTGAAATTGTTCCTGTTTCCATTTTTTCTTTTTTTGTTGTAATATAATATTCAACTGAATAAACAAGCAATTTCAAAAATGGTTTATTTTTTGTTAGGCAGTTGAAATCAAAATGATATTTGGTTTATAATGTAATTACTAGATGAGAGAAGGTTATTCTACCTGTTTTCCTATAAGAGATGAACATGGTCTCTGTCATAGCTTACGTAGTATATTTTAATTTTGTGTACTTTCAAACAAAGAAGAAAAGAAAAAGCAGCAAGTACGAGGTGAACTTGTAATCAGTAAAATTGCGAAAGTGTAGTCTCAGTATATATTATATTGAAATAATTGCACGAGGGTAGTGTGTTATTGTAAGTCTTCTATATCTTTATTTATTTTAACTGCCTTTGAAGTTGGTAGGTACTCATCTACAAGCAAGAAAAGGAGCCAACTGTCATGACTGTCATGTTTTTAGCTTATTTTGTGGGGTTTTTTTTCAAGAGTAATTCAGAGTTTCTAGTGCTTTTTGCATGAACTAGACAGACTAACAAGTGCTGTTCCTATAACAGAAATCCCTACTCTGAGTGAACTGCAGGCACATCTCATTTTGGCACAAATGAATTCTACATTTTTAAAGAATGGACTTTTGAAATGGAGGTGTCCTCCAAAATGCGGAACCTTAAAAATATACCAGGGATAAAATAAATTTAGGATCAAAATACTGAGGGTTACTTATTTTCGAGGTGAATGTAATTACAGCTAAAATAGAGAATTAGGTATAAAAATCTCTATACAGCTGTCAGAAACAGAGTAATTTTGGCATAAATTTTGATCAAATAAAATTAATATCATATGTTATAAGACTGCGTTCCAAAGCACACTTACACTTGGGTAAAATTATTCATAGTAATATATAGGTCACCATAACAGCGGTTAACAGCATAGAAGCTCAGCAACACCCAAACCAGCACATTTAGAAAAAGCATTGCAGTGTGCTATATGTAAGATAAGGACGTTTCCATGTGATATGCTTAATTTTCATGATTTGTATTGCTCTTCACCTACACAACTGCCTTCCTATCTCATGTGTTATGTTTGATAGAGGGTCCTCCTACAAAATTAAGCAATGAAAATTAATTGCTCAATGAAACATAATTGTTCATGTTCATCAACACAAGGCTTTGCCTACAGAGACAGACAGTTACAGGCAAAGCAGTATGCTAGAACTGCTAGGAAAGGCACAGATCTTGTCTGTGATACATATTAAAAAAAAAAATCAATATTTTAAGTTTATTAGCCCTGAGTATAAAATCAGACATTCATATCTGAAATGAGTCTCTGTAAGGATACACGTGGCTGTAACACCTCCATAAGCACAAAGAGAGGGTGCCAAAGTCTTGTCAGGCCTGGTTGTTGCTGCTTCTGACTTGACAAGTAATCTAAACCAGGTTTCTAAATGCTGATGGATTTTCTCCCATACCACCCAGGTTACCTTTCTTCTACAGCAGTGCTCCTACTGTAGTAACAATACAATAAGGTAATAATGCTTCCCCTAGTCTCCTGAAATAGAAAAGCACTCTTTTCATTCACAGAATCACAGAATGATATGGGGTTGGAAGGGACCGCTGGAGATCATCTAGCCCAACCCCCCTGCCAGAGCAAGTCCACCTAGAGCAGGTTACACAGGAACTTGTCCCGGTGGGTTTTGAACGTCTCCAGAGACAGAGACTCCACCACCTCTCTGGGCAGCCTATTCCAGTGCTCTGCCACCCTCAAAGTAAGGAAGTTTCTCCTCATGTTTAGATGGAACTTCTTATGTTCAAGTTTGTGCCCACTTCCTCTTGTCCTGTCACTGGACACCACTGAAAAAAGACCCCTTCCTCTTGACTCGCACCCTTTAAGTATCTATAGGGGTTGATCAGATCCCCCCTCAGCTTTCTCTTCTCCAGACTAAAAAGACCCAAGTCCCTCAGCCTTTCCTAACACCAAAGAAATAATTTGGGAAAAATTTCATAATCCATGCCAACCTAGGTTATCTCCACCTTCTGAAAGTACCTGAATGAAAACGATGCAGAGAGCTCTCATGTTTCTCTTTGTAGGGGCAAAGTCATCAAGACCTCATGCTCCCAGTCCTCACTGAACCTATGAATCAGGAATGTTTATTGAGGACACTGGGAACACTTAATTAGCCCAGGATTTTAGAGAGGCAGTACGAAGGGAATGACCCAACCTGGAGGAGAGCAGCCCAAGCAGGAAAGTGTGTCTCTTGGCAGGCAGCTCTTTACACCTGTAGTGCAATAACCTTAATTCTAAGTAATAAGGCAGAATTTATTTTTTTTTAAGAGACATTGTAACACAGCTTAACATAGACACGTGTTCACATAGCCCATCTTCATTAACACAAATCTCTTTTCCCCTCTAAGAGGTGTCTGTGTTTTCTGCAACATCAAAACTCCAGTTTCCCAGAGAGCCCATGAAAGTTAAACTAGGTAGTCTCATGACAAAGCTGTCAGTATCTGGCTTTGTTAATGAGACTGCTATCCTTCTTGCATCCTCCCTGAAACACAACCTTACCTATTTTCAGTCTTTTGATACAGTTTTAAAACATATCAGAAAGATAATTCTTTATAATTCCAAATGTTTTTATTGTGGTGTCAGAGACAGTCCAGGTTCATAAATTCCTTCTATCAGAATATTAAGAAATAGCTTTCTCCCTTTCAAAACAGCAGTAGAAGCAAAACAACAAAAGTGAATTAATTCCTACTGCAAAAGACAAACATAAGTCTTCCTTTTCCCACTGGAATTTTGAACACATTAGTTTGCTGTTCACCCAGGAATCCCCTCCAGTTATGCACCCTCCATCCTACTCTTTCAACTAGAAATGATGAAACATTTGTAATAAATACATCCCAAAAAGGCAGTTTATTGTTGTTAAAATAATTGGAAATCTACATTTCATAACTCATTGACATGTTTCTTATTATCTGTCATAGAATGCAGAAAGTTACATATTTATGACCAAACCTGGCAGTGCTCTCCAGATTTATATACCAAACACAATCTCTTCCAATTTACAGCTTCAGTCAACACATTTAATACGGTGCATACATTTCCAATTATTCTTCCACTGTAGCAAGGCAAATACCAGCTAAGATGCAAATTAGCTGCTAAACATACAACCCAACCCCACACCCAGAGCTTTTGTTAGATCACTCTGGAGAGGAATTTATAGATCAAGTTAGCTGACTAGTAATTGACTTATTTTAATTTTTTATAGCTTTATTTTGCCAAAACCAGGAACACATCTGTTTTAGCTAATTCAAGGTAATTCACTTAAATTATTATTCAGTCTGAAATGACTCAGCAGTTTCAAGGACTGTTCCTTATGTACACTGTCTGTGGGACTAATCTCATAATCAACATCAGAAAACTCAGCAATTTAACAACCAAACTGTTAAAGCATTGACAATTTTTGAAGGTCTTGTCTTAGACTTAACCTAAACCTGGGAGTGGGAGGAGGCATTCTTTCCAATCTTCACTGTATCAAAACATGAATATTAGAATATTTTCTGTAAAATGCATATGACAGTATCAATATACCAATTAACATGACCACTTAAGAGAACTTTTGCCCTAACTACTAAGATGTGTATTACCCAGATAGCTGAACTACTCCACAATTGTCTCTGGTGTTCCTCACCCAGAGTAATATTTTATCACTTATGTCTACTATATTCTAAAAGCATGGTTTCCTGAAAAATACCTGAAGACTAATCCCATTCACTTTAGCATCAGTTCATAGTATTGACAGTCTTACTAGGAACGTGGGAGCAAGGTAGGGAGACCAGAAGAAGCACTGAACTTACCTGGAGATTTCAGTTCATTATATCATAATTCAATTACACTTTGCTTAAATTTAAACAATTTTTATAGCAGCAAAATAAATAATTTAAACTTAATAAGATGAACGGATTACAAGACCCGGAGTGGCAACCACTCAGGAAAGATTCCTACTCTCAAGGCAAAAGTGGATTTTTCTGCTTCAGAAGGAAACAAAAATAAAACTTACAAGCGTATTTTTTCCAATCATTCCTTTTCACGACAATCTCTTCCCTAATATACCAAATATTTTTTAACTTCTTTTGAAACAGAATATCTAGGCCCTTCAGCAGATCAGACGTTAATTTCAGCAGCCTGGATACATGTTCTTAACACACAAGAGGTGCTCATTAACACATTAAAACCTGAAAGATTCTTTTATTTGCCAGATATTTCAAGATACACTTCCATTGATAGATTGTAATCATCCTTATGTAAGTGTCAAAGCACATCAAATTTATACAACTGCCTCACACTTAAACCTTCTTCCAATTCATACAATTCCCTTCAAAGAACTTAACTACATTGCATGGCAATAATAAATCTAGCTGAACCTTTTCTAGCATTTGTATCATAATCTGCTTTTTCTTACTTACATATGTTTTGTCTCTTCTTTTCCACTGACAATGAAAACAATATTTTGAGGTAGCTACAAAAACTAACTTCCAGTTAGAAGAGTAGCAACCTGTGGCTCAAAACAGTTGTGTTTTATTCCCAATTCTTTCAGTGACCTTCCTGCAAACTAGGGCAAGTCACATCAAATCGCTTTTTTCTTTTGTTTACTCTCTTGATTTACCCTTCTGGAAGCTCCTCTGAGAACAGACTTTCCATGTTTCCATGTGTGTCCCAAGGAGGCCTCACTCTCACTAAGGTCTTCTGGGTCTTTTATGTTAGATTCTACGTATTAAATAATGAATAGGAAACACTATTTGTTTGTAGTTTACTAATACACATGGGTGAAGTGTTAACTAACAGCCAGGATTTTCAGAATCTGATCTTGCAGGACCTGCCACAGACAAAGAGAGTACTCAACGTGGAGGGAAGATACTCAAACCCAAGCAGTTAATGTCACTGCCCTAAAGAAGAGGTCCCTGTATGAAATTTAGAAATACAGAGAAAGTAAAAAAGTGAACTTGTTTACATCTCTTCTTCCCGCCCTTGAGGGTGTGAGTAAATATTACAGAGGAAAGACCCAACCTGAAATTCTGTTTTTATCCCAGCACCAGAAAAAAAGTCTAGCTTTAATTTTTTGTGACGATGCAGTGGAGTTAAATAGTTTCAAAAAAAAATAGGAATGCAACCATTCCTTTTTAAGAAGATCTGTACTGCTGTACAAATGTTTTGATCTCAGTTATGGAATATCATGATTGTTCCCTGAAATTGTAGTAACTTCGATTTTTCCTTTACTCAACCCTCAGACTACAATTGCAGAGGAAATTCTCAGCTCATCTTCATTAAGGCAAACTATGTCGCTCTTTGCTTTCCCCATTTATTTGTCTTACCCAGGCTGAATATAATTTAAGGCATCTCTTGAGATAGTAGTGGCAGGGGGAGAAGAAACAAGGCGAGAAATACGAGAAGAAATGAGAGAGAAATCTTGTTAAATTAACCCTGTCCACAGAAAAGCTTTGAAAACAGTTATATTCTCATCTAGGCTGGGAAGGGAATATTACTTTTTGTATATAACACAATAAAGCAGTAAAATTTTAAAATGCACTTGGTATCTCAGTACTGAATTTTCTGTTATCAGTTACAATTCAAACAGCTGAACTGTTTGCCTAAGGGACATATCAGGGTTTTTTGTACCAGTTTTTGAGGCATTTTTTCCGCTACGTATGGGAGACCTGGTTCAGAAATAGCCTCAGAATCTTCTCTAATCCTCAGGCTCAAAATAAGCAAACTCTTACGGCTATATTTAATCAATGGGTTCAAGCACACTGAGTCTAGATTAATATAGTAAAAAGAAACTACCGAAAGCAAGATGTAAAGACAACTGTATTAAGATAATTTAACTGTAGTAAAAAGCTGGAAATCTTGGGTATTTTCTAAACAAAAGAAGGCAGTTGAAAGCCATTTTCAGTGAACAGCTCAAGCATCAAAATTGAGTGAATTTCAAATAGCATCACTTCCTCCACTGATGTAAATTCAGTGGCTCAAGCTTTAAAAAAGCAAGCTCCTCCCAGAGAAAATAAATAGTAATCAGCTGACATCTGATGTACAGAAAGATTTTTTAAAAGACACAAATGGGCAGGCCTAAAACATTTTAAAATGTTGTTTCAACAGAGGCATTTTTGTTAACAAATGAGCCGTGATATAAAATGGAGGATATTTCACAACCGTGAAGACTTTTTACAAGTCTGGGGCAACAAAAAGTGCTGAAATTTGGCTCAGGCAACTGCTCAAAGTAAAAAGACGGGAACCTAGGAAAAGGGATCCGGAAAGACTGCTTCAGGAGTGCCTTGTTAGCAAGGAACTATGTATAGGTTTTTGCTCAGATAGCAGAAATACTCACTGAAGAGGCAGCTGCAAAGCCTATCCAGGGCAGCCAAGAGCTGGGATGGCGAGGTGGAGTAGCACAAGCACATCGAGCATGGGATGAAGCAGAGTCAGACTGCCTGTGGAAGCGGTGGCCAAGGGACTTGAACTGCACAGCCAGCTGCTGCCGGGATCTGGCCTGGGGTAGGAGACGCCACAGGGACCTGAAAATCACAGAGAGGGCTGGGGCTGAAGCAGTGGGAAGCAAAGAGCAGCCCCACTAATAGCCTTGCCAAGAAGAGGACTGTACCTAGTTTTAGATTTCAGGAAAGCAATTTTAGGGATGGCAAATCATCTCATTGCACTGTAAATTATCCTGTTGCCCTTCCCCCTCGATAAATTACTTTTCATCAAATCAATCGATTCATGTCTGAAAGTGGAAAAAAGATAGCTAGCTTACTGAGCTCCAGACAGCCCAGTTTAATTTCCCCAAGCTTCTAGGGAAGGCTGAAGCTAGCATTTATTAGTGATCCATAAAATTTCAATTGGGTATTTTTGCTGCCAATCAAGTCCTAGAGTAACTTTCTTTATTCGCAAATCCACACAGTGAAAAGAGATATTTGATTCTTTCTTCAAACTGAAAAAAAGGCCCTTTCACTGAAAAACAAATATTGAGACAATCTAGACAGAATTCGAGCATTTTCACTTTTAAACCTTGTTGTTCCTGGCTATGTAAAACTCCTCTTCTTTACTTGCTCCTACGCCCCTTGGGCTTGAGTAGCCCATGGTGCAGTCTTGCATTCAAGCTTGACTGAGATCTAAAATAATCCAGTGGGGGGTTTGTTTTGTTTTGTTTTGCTTTAACCAAAATGCTCTTGTGCATAGAAGCCCTGGTAAGCATTTTCAGACTAAAACTAAGACTAAAATAACTATTCAAGACTAAACACAGCATAGGAGAACCTGCTGCTGTTTCTCAAAACACAGTGTTACATGTACCGCTTTTGGCAACCAACCTGGAAGTGAAGCGAAATAGGTTCTCTTTTCAGCTCATTGGGATCAAACACTTTGAACTTCCCTGGTGAGCACCCAGCACCCTCTCCTCACCTGGGCAGGCACCTTCCACTTTTCTTTTCTAGCATTTGCACTGTGCAGATTAGAAGTTGGTGCCCAGCTGGGAGCAGGTCTGATTCCCCAGCCCTTATGATCAAGAACAGAGAACATGCAGCTCCAGATCCCTGCATTAAATTCTATCACTAAATGAAACTGAAGCAAAGTACAGTAACTTCAGTGGGTGAAATGGAAATTGCCTCCGAAATAGTCTATATTTCTGAAAGTGAGTTTTCAAAGCCCCAAAGAGCAAGCCTCAGAACTACTCCAAGGAAGTTCACATGCATTGTCCTGTGGACCATAGGCACCTCGGGGCACTGGAAAACTTGAGTTTATTTCCACCTCAGTGACCTATCAACTAAAGGATGCAGTTTTTACCTTTCATAGTGCTAAACATTTGTTTGGTTTAGGTTTTGCTTAAGTGTGCCAAGAAGCAGTGTGAGCAGGATCCTCCGCAGTGGGGGTTGAGCTGGGAGCTTAGGGTGACCCAAGTGCAGGCCATGCCTCCCTGATGGGGCAACATCTGGGCCAGAGATGGTGGCAGAGTCTGCCAGCAGCCCAAGGATCACCAGATTAGGTTTGTCATATCTCTGCTAGTACTGGATTTCTTAACAGAAATCTCTGAAGCCAGAGTTTGGTTTCCACTCCCCTTATTACCATCATTTAGAAACAAGAGATAACTTCTCGTAAGACCTTGTTCCCCAACTCAACTCTGCTGAACTAGCAACAGGGTGACAAACATGTATGTGTACAAAACCTACCCAAGAACTTCATACTTATAGGATCTGTATTGCTAGGGTACCTGCACAGGAATACAGATACAAAATCTGCTAACCACTCAGAAGGAGGAGCAGAACTCACAACAGCTTGTCCAACACCCAAAGGCTTGCGTAGAAAATTAAGGCAGAATAGATAATAGCAATAGAAATTATTTTTTTAAATAGTCTTCAGTTAGCGACTTGCTCATCTAACCACCAAATAATCTTTTTTCACAGGTGTTATTTATAATCTTCTGTGAGTCTTTAAAGGCATTTCAACATCTTTCATTATTTATACAATGGTTCTTGTTACAGTTGGGTATAGGAATAAACTACAGATAAAATGTAAGCCTATGGAGTAATTTTCAGGCTCAGGTTTCTTCTACAATCTCCATAGACTACTGATAAACTACTATAGTGAAGAAAGCAGGTCCTTTCCAGTCATTTAAAACTGCTCTTATTCTAGATAACAATACTGCCCTGAAAAATGGGAGGCAAAATAAGAAAACATAAAATAGAAAACACAGACTAAAGAATCAGGTATGTGAAGTAGCAAATGTTCTTGCAATTGTATTTATTTGCAGAGGAATGAGTGGTCTCTACTAAAAAAAAAAGCCAGTGAAAGTCATAGCTGTAGCAGTTCTCTTGCTGAGGTTGGAGAAAAAAAAAAGGCTTTCAACAGAATAGAGTCAAGCTTGACAAATTACATAGTTCAAATGATAAACAGGAGACAATAACTCCAGGAGAAATCATCCTGGGCTGATGTATCGCAATCTGTTTAATATATACTAGATAAACAGATACAATCACCAAAATAAAAGACTAATTTGCCAGTTTAGCATTTCATAGCCCTTTTGCAGATGTCTGCATCAAAGAACTGTGAAAATGGCTTAAAATTTCCTTACTACAAATGACAGTAGGAATGTGTAATTCCTCACTATAGGAATGTATTCAGTGCCTCCATGACGTCTTTTCAGTGACATCCAGTTGACTTGCAGTTGTCTAATGACAATAATTTGTCCTCGTTTCAGCTGGGAAAGAGTTAATTTTCTTTCTAGTGATTGCTGTGAAAGGAATGTCAAGAATGCACATTGTTATTGTTGTTGCTAGGCCATGTTTATACTTTTCAAGGGCTCTTTTCAGCTTCATACAGATGCATTGACAGAGCAAGGAAAAAGCCAATGGAATGTTCTATACCACAGCCATCATGCTCAGTACATAAAGGGGGGTTTGCTGGAGGAGAGGACAGCGGCAGGAGGGGGCAAGGGAGTGGGTGGTGCCCGAAATCTGTGATCACTGCTTGGGAAGGTACCAGTTCACCAGGTGGTGAGAGTGACTTGCATCATTGTTATTACTGTTGTTGCTGTTGTTATTTTCCTTTTCTATTATTGTTCTGTTAAACTGTCTTTATCTCAACCCACGAGGTATTTTTTCGTTTACCTTTTCCCTCTTTTCTTGGGGAAGGGGGAGAACTGTGTGAGTAGCTGCATGGTCCTAGCTGCTGGTTGGGATTAAACTATGACAAATATCTATTCATTTGTAGGAAATACTCATCCTAACTTTAAAAACCTGTAAAGAGAATAAAGATGCATTTTAAAATATTTTATTGGTGGGCCAACAAAACAAACACTGAAAGAATAAGGGGTTTTTATATGCAAACACAATGACTTGAAAATGGAGATAAAGGATTGCAAAATGTTTGTATGTTTTTAACTAAAATCACAAACAGTTCATAATATTTCAGCTTGCTCAGTTGAAACTTAAATGGCTGTATGTTTTGGCTGTAATAAAATTGCTTCCTATATTTTTTCTTATAATCACTACTGTCTGAATAAAATTTGTGCATAACCTCCTACTGGTCTTCAAAAGGATAGTGATGCTTAAGGGTATTTTATAAATCATACAGTGGCTAAAATATAACTGTCAAAGTTAATGGGCTATGAAAACCATAAATATCTCAAAAAGTTCTTATAGGTCAGAATAGAGAGACTGGTAAAGAGACTTGCAGGTTAAAAATACATCCTTAAATATAAAATAAGTATTGAGTTCTTCATGTAAGTGTTAGCAACAAAGAGACTTTGCATAACTGACTGTACTTTGGAGGTTATCTATATGCAACCAGCATCAGTAATATTTCTGTCTTCTTGAATAGCCTGTGAGGGAAAGTTTGCTGACATGTCTTTCTTTAGATCAGCCCCATGCTGAGCACGTAAAGACAGCCTGGTGGTTACAACGCTGTTACCCATTTTTACAACAGAACAGTTCTGATATAAAATCATTTCTATAACATTAATGGATAGCACTCATGGAAACTAACAAAAATAAAATGAAGATATGCTCCAGATCTCTGACCTTTACTAAATCCCCCCCCCCCAAAAACCCAAATGCCTATTATTTTTAAAGTACATATTTTTTCTATTATTACTGTTTTATTATGTTTATTATAATAACAACTATATTATTAGTTGACATCTTAATAACTAATCTGAAGTTCTATATAAGTATAAACTACAAAGCTAACTTACAATGCCATTTAAGCACTGCCCACTTATTAATTATATTGCCTCTATTTTAATGAAAGAATAGCAAAATTAGGGATAATTTTTAAAAAGTACAAGAATTCGTTGAAAGGATTTTATAGCCACTTTTGAAGGTTCAGAATGGTTTTTTTTTCTAGCTTAGGTAGTTTATTTCTAGTCAATAAGTACTTTAAAGGTAAAAAAAGAATTGGAAACTGAAAAACTGAGAGCATGTTTTTTTCACTAAAAAGGTAGTTATGAGATGCATATGACAAGCTGAATTCTATTAGTTTTAAGATCTTGAATTACACAAAATATGCGTAGCTTTATGGTTTAATAAAGCACTGTCTTTTGAGTGCCAAACACTTTCTAATAACTCTTTTTTGTTGTTGCATATTCATCATTACATTTCATTAATTTTTATTCAAATAGTAGCTTACCGATGGTTTTAATTTTATTTCCATTTTCCTCTTAAAGTAATTCAACACAAAGTGAGAGCTAAATAAAACTTTTGAAAATTAGAAGCAGTGGGATTCATTCATAATACAAAATCTAGCAATCTGAAAAAATGTTAGGTTGGTTTTAGTCTTGTATACAGTATGTCTGTACATATTTGGGGAAAAACTGCACCGGATTTGTTTAAACTTTACATGCAGCTGTTCATCAATTTAGCAATAAACCCTAATGTTTCCTTGGGGGAGGAAAGGGGAGCAAAAAGTAAAAACTAAAAAGTTGGTATGTGAATCAATCTGTGCATGTTCTTGTGGATGTTCATCAATCTGTGGATAAAGTAGATGGTTTAAGTTACTTGAGCTAAGTCAGTCCCCACTAGTGATCTATCTGCTCTTGGAGTTATGCTTTGATACTGGCACATATTTCAGCCTCTGTAAGGTAAAGCCCATCTACCTTTCTTGGCATATATAACATAATGTGCTATGTTGCTCATTTTTTACTAATTTATTTCATATGGTAGATAAACTTTCTTTTTTAAATATATATATAAAAAATTGTTTAGTCTTAGTTTTTCAACAAATACAAACTATTTGAATTCCACAAACTGGCAGAACATGCTGCTACATATGATATTTAAAGAATTCAATTTTTTTAGCAGTCATTCAAATATTCCTTTGATGTAAGGGACTCTATGCTCACTTGCAAGGCTCTGTGTAGAGACAATGCTGCTTAGAGGAGGATATATGTGAGCAGCAGGGTAGCTGTCCTCCACTGTGATTAAAATCAGTTCCTGAGAATGAATTACTCTTTGGGCTTAAGACATCTAAAATGAAACCTTCTGTGTAAGCTGCCTGTTTCCCTGCATGCTCTGTTCTCCGCCTGGTTTCTATAATGGAAAGAAACCAGTTACATCTGCTGCCACAGACAGCCCAGATCGCTCTGAAAGGCTATGTCTGGATTATGTCTTGCAAGAGCATGTTTCAAACCAGCCACACCTAATGGAGAAGGCAAAAATGCTCTTTCTGCCTTCACCCCACTAAGTTTCAGCCGCTTTGTCAAGCACTTTTTTCTTATCATTGTTATGTGGGGAAATGCGGATGTACAGAAGTATCCATCAGTAAGTTTTACAAAAAACAGAGATTGTCCAGATGATTACTCAGTAAAGAACCGTAAATATAATTAATTTTGAAAGATTTAATGTACTCGCAGACTGGAATATAGAGGCATTAGAATCCTAATGATATTTTATTAATATAAAAATAAATCTCCTTGGCAGCCCCATGTAACTTTACACTGCCTACCTGTATTCTGTGAATGCAGGGGAAAATATAGCACAAGTAAAGCAGAATGGAAGGGACTCTAGTTTTATACAGTGCTTTTCATATGTCTGTCTAGCTAATGACATCCAAATGTGCACCTGAGAGCATCATCTGACATCCTTTGCCAGTGTCCTAAAGAATTTGCCCGCAAGTATTTTTCATTGTGTCATTCAAATGCAATTTTATTAAATAAAGGAAATATAATGGCCTGCTGACCGTTTTACTTTTGTGTGTGTCAAAAAAGATGTATTATAGTAATTAAATTGTACTTGTTGGGCCCAGTTCCTACCTATATTTCTGAGCTGATCTAAAAGTATGTGAACGACAAGAAAGAGCCAAATGATAAATAATGAGTTAGTGGTTTTATTCTAATTAGTATAATTACAGATTGGCTGTACCTCAACTATGTCTCAGGTCTTTAAATGAGTCTCAGTTATAAACGGAAATCAGCAACAATCTCTCCATCAATTTCAGGTTAAACCATCTTTTCATACCTTCGTGTGTCAAAGTGCCTTAGTATTGACTATCTTTCCCCAGGAAATGGCTGAAATTTTTATGTGAATTATTCTTTTCTAAAATTCAAGAGCTTCTATCCCCCTCTCCCATAAAAAAAAAAGAAGAAAAAAAAGAAAAAAAAAAAAAAAAGAAAAAGGACAATTAAGAACCAAAACCACCACAGAGCCCCCCTTACTGTTGTTGGCCAAACTGCCTTCTCTCTGCCCCGTCCATTTCCAGACTTTGTTCCCTTGGAGCACACCAAGATGTGACATCTAAATCCCGGTCCCTGCTGCAGACTGTGATAAAATTCCTTGAGTGCTCCATACCACAGCTCATTTCTCACTCCTGCACACACTGCCACAGTGTCCTGAACCTCCTGTGTCCTCTTGAGCACCCATGAGCTGGAGAAGAATGAGAGGAGCTGGAGCACCCAGGCACAGAGATGCCATGGGCAGCAGGATGTGGTCTCTGCCATCATCTAGCTGCTACATCTCAGAAACCATGACCCCAGGAGCAAACCAAACACCAGTTGTGTCTCACTGGGCTACCAGCCGATTGTTTTGGCTCAGAGATGCTGGATACATGCTCTGAGATCCTGCCGGTGTGACCACGCCAACAGGCAGGTATGGGATGTCCCAGGCCAGAGTGCTGGCTGACTGGTAGGAACAAAGAAAACGTTTGCTCCATTCAGACAGAAAGAACCTCCTGTGTTTCAGTTTGTGCACATTGCCTCTTGAATTCATGTAACGAGTAAAGGAGAAGGCATAAACTTATGCTTCCCTCCTGGGACTACATCCCATAATTTAAATTATACTCCAATGTTATTGACCACTCCTGCTGCAACTGCAAAGACAATGAATCCAAAACACAGTAACAGATCTCTTCCATGCAGATTTAAGAATATTAGATTATAAAGAAGCTTATAGTGAGAGGTTTTTGGAAAAGAGGTTAACGAAACATTTTAAGTTCTTTACAGTAAATTCAAAATATTTCCAGTGTTTCTTTCAAATTTGCTTTCCAACAGATAGTGCCTTCCTCATGATCTGCTGTCTCTTTGGCTGGATTTTCAAACTCCTAGCTTTATCAAATGCTGTAGAATTGGGCAATCTAATCAAGCCCTGAATATCTATCCAGTTAACTGCATCTGAAGTCATCAAAAAAACATTTGGTTAGAAAACATCAGGAAGCAGAGGACCGGGGCTGGCCTTCCAGCAGGGAAGCAGGGGCCACAGGGGATGCAAGGCCGCCAGGCAGGCACTCACCCCTGGACTGCAGCCCTGTGACACCCAGCCAGGCAAGCTGGTATGGGTATGGGCTAGAACCGAGGCCTGAGCTTGTAGCTGCCCCTAAGCAAGGGGGAAGCCCCCTTGCAGCCTGCTCCCACTCAGATCCCTCCTGCCCATAGGGCCCAGGGCCCATAGCTGCCCTCCACACCAGGGCTTGCCAGACACCAGGGCCCAGCAGAAAACTTCTGGAAAACGTACTTTCCTTGTAATAAGAAAAATAGAGAAATTCACAATTAACAGAAATGGCTCATGATGTGACCCACAACATTTTTCTCCTCCTAACACAATTAAATTGAATTCACAAGTGTTTGCTATGAGTTTTGTTTACAAAATCTGGAATTGGAAATCTCTGCATAAGATGTGCAACATACGAAATTAGCAAAAAGGTGACAGGCAGGCTGCTGACTGAGTAATGTATAGAGTTCCTTGTATCTATTTGCCTTTGTGTTTTAATCCTGATGACCCCATTCACAGGCCTGGTGCCTCTCTGGTATGTACTTACACTAGAATTACATCTCCTGCTTTCAGATAGTGCCTGCCTTTCCTTCCTCTGCAGTATAAATACTGCGTATGAATTATATATATATAAAAACATATATATATATAACATGCATTCTTTAATGACCACATATCCTCACTGATATATAGAGTTCTCTAGAGAACAGTACTATAAAACTCCAAGAAATGGTATCACCTTTAGTTTAGAGCCATGTGAGGACCATCATCAGGAAAGTATGCATTTTGCTTTACATTAAAGCGGTTGTGAGAGAGAAAACGTAAATTGGGAGCTGTATTTATATCCTCTGCCTTCAAAAATGAACAAATGATCAATAAACTCAAAAATTACATACAGAGACAAAATATTTTTTACATTTTGCTTATAAACTTTTGAAACTAACTACTGCAACATATGAATCGATTCCAAGACCTTAGGAGGATTCTGCAAGTATTAGCCATGTATAATGAATACATCCAGAAGTGTAACAAAACAAATAGGCAAGCATAAAATCCAACAATTTTCACCCAGGTCACCTAACCTTTCAAACATCAACTCTTCTGCCAAACAGGTTCCAGAATTACTTTAAACACTGAGATAACAATACTTTTATGTATGCTAACAGACTTTAAAAAATTGTTTCCAGACTACAGTACTATAGTATTAAACTAGTTTATTAAGTGAGTATGCTCTCTTCAGGCAGTTTACCTCATCTGCATTTTAATCTTCCATTTAGTTGTCCTATTAAGACAGTAAATACATTTGCCAGAATTCTACATTAGAAGATAATATCAGAATACTTAAATTACTAAATAAAAGCAATAAAATATAAAAGGTACAACAGTAAAACTAGAAGTCATTGACACTGCTTTGGTTAAACTAAGAAAATACAACCTTTGAAGAATAGCAGTAATTATAATACCCAGCTCTTGCATAGTCCTTTCAACCAGCAGGTCACGAAGCACTATGCAAAGGAAGTGCATCAATACCTTTGCTTTTCAGATGAAGAAAGTGGCTCAGAAAGAGAAAATAACTTCCTAAAGTTGCCCCACATATTGACCTGGATGCGTGAATGAGTATCTTGAGTCTGAGTACAGTATTAAACTAAAGAGGCCATGCTCCTTTACCAAAGATATGTATGAGGAAAAGCAAACAGAAGCAGCTATAATTACTGGTATGCTTTCAGATTCAGCTTGTCATAGTATGAGTTTTAACTCATTTCACTGTCCTCAATAAAAACAATCTAAGGTTTTTTACGTAATGAAGACATTATGAGGATACTGCCTGCTCAATGGAAAACTTCCTTTGCACACAACTACATAGAGTGACACATAAAGACAGTCACACTGAAGAAGTCTAAGTTGTCATTAAGTAACTCACTTTATTCTGGATATATTGTGCTGTGAAATATAAGGCACTATTACCAAAGAGACCCCTTAGGTTGGCAATTATAGTAAGAAAAATCTGGCATGGGTTGGCCGTAGAAAAGTTAATAATTATTCTCAGAGATAATGGAAACTATCAAGAATGCTGTAGGCATTACGTAAAGTTCATAATTGCAGGGAATCCCTTCTTATCACAATGACTTTTATTAAAGAAAATAGACAATCTGGGTACAAGATACTGAATTCAATTGAATTGACTACATGGAACAACAAGGGATTTGCTTGCAACATGCCTAGGCTTTCATTTTGGGAAGCTTAGTCCTTATTTGCTATAGGCATTCGTTACACTTGAGCTTGTGATCAAGTCTCCATTCAAGTCCTCTTTGTCAGCTCTATCATATTTATTTATGCATACAATATGAAATAAATGAATATAACACATTATTTATAAAATACATACCAGTACATTTTTTTGTCTGTTTTCAAATTTCTGTATTTGGGGGAAATCTTCTGTCAAATACTGTCTAGGAGTATATTTTAACACCTTTGGTAATGATAACTTGATGTCATTAACTTTGGAAATGACAATACAGATGACATGACTTTCTTTGGTCTTATGACACCAAAATGGAAAGACATAGAAATGCTCCAGAGACTAGCAGACACACTTGAAAAAAAAAAAAAAAGAAAAAGAGAAAAACATGTCAGAGTTGTCTACCAATTCCTGTGGAAGAAAAAGCCATGAAGAATGCATAAAATGATTGTCATTTTATTCCAGACTTTCCATAGCTCCATATCAGTGAAATCACTGGAAGGAGAAAGAAGCGGCTAACGTGTAATTGTCACTCCAGTGAACACATGGTATAAAAAATATGACTGATCCCTTTAGACAAGGGAAATCTTCTCTAGGAACATTTAGGCGGAGGGACCATTACGTCTGAATCCTTCTGACACATGCATTAAATCACTCTGCTCATTGAAAACAACTGCTGAAATCTGATGGGGAAGCCGGGGCTTGTCTCACACATTTTGTAGTATGGACTGAGTACCATTCCTACCAGCTTCCAAAAGTCTTTCTGCACCAGAACTGTAAGGTTAAGGCTCTTTGAGAGCCATCAGTAATGCATTTCCCTAAGAACAGCTCTCCACCACATTCTAGGGAACGGTTGTAAATGATGACATCAAACATACAAATCAAATATACACATTTCTGTACTTGCCCAAGATGCAGATTTCTCCTCTTGTCATGGCCTGCACTTCTACCTTCTTAACCACAAAACACCTGTTTTTTCCAGAAAATTCAGTATTGTAGCAGCACTAGCTGACCACTCACAGGGGAAATGATTTTCATGTGATTATTCTACACAGACGAATTACAAAACATGGACTGTGTTTTTCTGTCATCCAATACACTTTTACCTTAAAGAAGATCAATAGGACTCTTTTCAGTCATCACAGCATCAAACACCAACTTCTTAAAAAACAGGGGTGTAGAGTGATGTTGCCTGGTCATCATACTACATGAGACAACTGGTGCAGGGAAATTGTAAGAGTTTAAGGAACCTCCACTGAAGAAACTACCTTTTCCAGTCACTTAACAACTTAATCATGCAACACAATATAGATATGTTATGCCAAATTCATGTACCATAGCAAAGGCATATAATCTGTTTCAATTATCTTTGCATGGATACAGAAGGAAAATAAAAACAAACGTAAAAGAGGAAGAGTAAATACATAAAATCAGAGGTAATGATTATTTCAGGGAAATTATAATAGAGAAACTGTCTATAATAGCAGAAATCATACTCCACATGCTAGTGAATATGAGCTTACTAGCTCATATTCTTCTGTTCTATCTCTGATACTTACACAATTTTATATGTTATTTTATGATAAAGACCACAATAACTGAAACATCTAGTATTAAATTACACATAAACACATTCCATTTAGGAAAACAGTGTCTGGCGTATTAATTGCAATATAATTTAATGTAAGGGGTATTGCTGTATTTAACACTATACTTAAGAACGGGAGAGGAGAACCAAACGCTATACAAAAAAACGCCATTTCACCTATATGCTGCTGTTTAGGAGGTGACTATCATCATCTCATTCAGACCTTGTGACTCGCCTCCCAGAGATACTCAGAAACACCCAGCTTTCTAAGCCTAGCATCGTAACTGGATTTCAGGCCACCTGTGTGCACCATCACTGTTCAATCACAATGTGTACCTTGGTCAGGTTTAGTAATATTGCATGACACCTGTACTGATAAGCAGAGAGCCTAATGATTAATTTCATATTATAAGGCCACTTTAATTAATAATACATTAGCTCATTTAAACACTGATGATTATATTGACGTTCGGAAAAATAACTTTCCTTCTTATATTCAGCCTCTCTACTTCATACATTAATTCTTCACAGCAAAGTGTTTCACTAATATTGACGTAATTTCTTCTGACTAGGATTTTCAAAGATACTTACGGTTGTTATGTGCCCAGTCTCCTATAGCTGAGTTTGAAGCACTTAGTTATAATCTTTGACAAGCCCAGCCCAGTACATCATGTAAAATTAATTGAAACTCCCAGAAAACGTATTTGAAGTTACCATCCACCAGTTGTTGTAGCAGAATATTTGTATCTGACAATGCCACTATCACTTTGTTTTGTGTGAAAACAAATTTTTATTTACCTGACTTTAGCCCATTATGTTATGACAAATCTCTGGCTCTTACCAAAAACCCCTTCATGACAAAACTGTATCTTTAGTCGTTGCTGAAGAAACAGTGAGTGATTTCTCTTGGGATGCCTTTTTAAGCAGCCATAGCAAACTAGAGAATTATTGCTCATTTTCATTCTTGACTTTCTTCATGGCCTCGGGGAATACATTTGTTCATAATCATCTGTCATTAATAGGATATTAGTGCCCCATTTTCCTAAATGTACATACTGTGTCTCTCCTCTCACAGCATCTTCCTGCACAGTATTATGCAGTTGTAACATATAGTCTCTCACCAGCTACCATAACACAGAAATAAATAATCTTCCTATGTAGCAATACCATGCAAAGTCAAAATTGACTAAACCTTAAAGCAGCCTTCAACTTCCTGGTACAATTTTTCATCAGCAAATTGTTGTGCATGTCTTTTTGGCACTCAATAAATCTCAAATTTCCTTTAAGTTATAATTTTATTGTTTTAGTTTAAATATATGTCACCTCCAAAATGTATGTAACTCTGACCAGGGGAAAAAGCTGCACAAGTTATTCCTATTACTTGTGGTAGACAAAGACCATGGGTTAGGAACCACAGGATTTCCATCTCAACATGAAGAAAAACTTTACTTTGAGGGTGACAGAGGACAGGAAGAGGGTGCCCAGAGGGGTTGTGGAGTCGTCTTCTCTGGAGATATATTCAAAACCTGCCTGGATGTGCTCCTTCCCAGCCTCCAAGCAGGAGGGCTGGACTAGACGATTTCTAAAGGTCCCTTCCAACCCCTGTAATTCTCCGATTCGGTGTTACAGACTAATATTAGAACAACAATTAAAATGATTAGGTGCAGGTTTTATGATAAGCCTAGGGCATCTGTGATGCTACTGTTGTGTAGATCACTGTGCTGGCCTTTTTGCCTAGACCCTTTCCATTTGCTGGGCACTGGTTGGTTTTTCCTCTCCTCCCCGATGCCCTCCTGGAAACTGGAATGATGCTACTGCTGTCAATTCAGTGCTCCAGCAGCAAGGAGTAAATTTGTGAGCTCCTTTCTCCTGCACCTTTTTTCCCCATGCCAGTAGTGCTTTTCCTTCTCTGATAGCAGCAAATGTGAAGTTGGTGAAGGGGCCCCGTGGGGCATACATAAGCAAAAGAGCTGTGCCGAGATGTATCCACAACTTGTATCTTTGATCTTACCAACTTTTACCTTAAAGGAGATCAATAAGACACTTCACAGTCATCATTGCAACAAATACCAAAATGTTAAAAAATGGGAATCCAGAGTGATATTCCCAGATAAAGCCTTCGTGACTTGTATTTCCTGCTAAAGCTAATGTGAGCTGAAGTAAACTCACTAGTCATATCTACCTTTTCTCTTCCGTTATGAAAAGTGATTATCTTTTTAAAGATAAAAGGCAACTGGCATATTCAATATCCAAACTTATCTATTCCTGACTTTCAGTCCTAGATTAGACTTCACTGAATGTTGCAGAACGGAAGGTGATAACGTAAAGTATTAACTAAATTAAATGATTGAAGGTGATGAGAAATATAAGCTAACCATGGAAGATAATGCATATTTCTTAACTGGGACTATCTAGGCAAAAGCCCCACAATTCTTGTATTCTTACATTCAAGAATTTAGAAAACATGGATAAAATAGTTGTAATACTTGCAAATAGCAGTTGCAAAATAAACAGTTGTTAGTATCCTCTTTAAGGTTATAAGCAGTGCTTGGTATCTCTCCAGATGCAACTGCAGTTTCAGTGCTCAACTTCATCACGTCTTCTGAAATAATCTGTCTGGATCTCATACATAACAGTATATCCACACTTCGTTCCCCAGTCCTTCCTTCACATGAGGTAAAGAAACATTTTTCAAGGGGCTTGCTATAGACATTGATGTAGTAAAACATTTGGTGAAGGACCATACAGGGGGCCAAAGCTTTGTATATGCCTCTTCTGCAAGGCACTGCAAACTTTGGCTTTAACAGTTCAGAACTCCTGCTGAGGATCAACCAGCATGAAAATCTTCCATTCAATCTTTGTCACATTAGTGTTATATGTTTGCATAAAACCAGTGGTTTATAAAAGCCACACAAAATTTATCACACCAGGTATAATTCTAGCCTTGATTCCTGCGAGGACTTTAAAACATTCTTGACTCTTCCAGAAAGTCCTTCATCAGAAGCACCAGGCACTGAAGACCTCAAGAATGACATGGAAGCCAAAGCTATCTTTCTCTATACAGCTAAGTGTAGCCATTTCAGAAAAATTTGGGGTGTTTTTTGAAGGAGAGGTTGAAGCTGTCACTGATACATACACCGTTGTTTTCCCTTCCAGGCTGCTTTTGCTATTGACATATCTGAAGTTATCTAGGTGATTATGTAACCAAAGAGATTGTACCAAGGCTTTGGAGGCTTGCCGCAAGGGAGCAAAAAAAGCATTTTCCACAGATACATCAGGGCAAGCCATCTGAAATAGTATATTGTGCACTGAAGGCACAAGGTTAGACTGCAAGCGTTTTTTCTCTCCCCCGTCCCCCTTTTTTCTTTTAATTTAAAGTGAAAAAGGTCAGTTTGAAATGGTTGGTAAATCCAAACCCAGATGATAAATTTCCCTGACTAAAGCAGCTGGCAGACTTGAGCTACTGGCAGCCCTCACCACTTCTGGAAAGATAACTCCGTAAATTCAAGGGTAAAACTCTATCTGTGATGTGGCAGCCTACATTTGTCCAGAATTATTCTTTGTTCTTAGAGAAAAAAAGAAAAAAAGAAAAGGAGATTCTGTCACCTTACCTTCCCTACTCTGCATAAATTCCAGATTTCTAGCTTACTATATCATTAATAAGTTCTTCTAATAAGGAGGAATATTAAAAATATACACATCCCATGAAACTGTGAGCAGTAGCACAACTTAGTGCTTTTATGGCATCACCTTCCTAATAAAACAAGCAAGGCTTTGCCCTTTTCCTTCCCATTAGTGGCATTATCCATACAGTCCTGAGAGGAATAAGAGCCACTGCAATGACCAAAGGCTATGCGTTCTAAAAATCATGATGAAATGACCATCCAAAAACTTGCAAGCAGCTCACTCCCAAGTGGGTGTGAAGGAGAAGAGCACACAGTGCTCGGGGGGAGATTCACTTGTCCTCATCAGGCTGACTTTTGAGAGTTAGTGGAAAGATCTTTAAAAATACCTGCCTTTAAAGAAGCAAGGACATTATTTGAAAGCACCTGCTGCTGGTCTGCAAAGGAAGCCTGGAGTAACCAGCTCAGCTTTCAGCATTTTAGACAGCTCAGAGCCAATTAACCTCCCTGGAATCTGTCCATCCTCTCTCAGACTCTTCCTCCTCCCGCAGCCTCCGCTGAACCTGCAGTTGTGCTCCTGAACTGGTAGATCAAGTTTTCAACACCGAGAAGAGTTATGCCACACTCTCGCTATCTATAGGGCTTTTAAGATATTTGGGGGTGTGATACCCATAAATCTCTGTAAACACTGACCCAGGACTCCAGAGGACGCTGCAGAGGCGGTGGAGAAAGGTCAAATGCGGCCTGCATCCATCATTTGCAGCTTCACAGAGCGTGATGAGGCTCCTCTGCTTTTCAAAAGCAGGGCACAATGAATCTCTCCCAGAAGTATACCTTAACCCCTCTCTTGCAATTGAAGATATGCAAGGTATTCCGCTTTTACCAGTTGTTTTTACACAGAACTCATTCTGACAGTATGGTAATGAAAAACTATAAAACTATAGACAGGGAAAGGAAGAGTGATGATTTAATGGATAGTAGTGATACTACTATTACCCGCATATACAGAATAGATATAGTGTAAGAAAGGACCCATTCTTTTTAGCGTCTTCAAGCAAAAGTTTTATCCTTTATTTATAAACCTTTCACCCAATACTCTGAATGCCATATAAAATAATAAAGAAACACTGCCTGTTAAATAATCTCTTCAGAGTAAGAAAATTACAAAATATATACTTTTTAAAAAAAAAAAAAAAGAAAAGAGAGAATGAAGCCACTGAAGAAATTTTACCATAACTAAAGGACATATAGCAGAGGAATGCCAATTTATACCAGAAGAAGCAGGTGACATTATATAACTTTCATTTGCCTATGATTAGTATCCCCTCCTATATGGTAAATATCTTCTATTAATTCTCTTTGCTGTGTAAAATTTTATCTAATTTGCTTCTGTTTTGTCAAGAAGAAATAATTTTCAGCAGCCAAGAACCTGGTGAGAATTTTTTAGTGAGAGAATATTTAATAGCTTCTGTGTGCGAAATTGTAGGTCAGAATTCAATGTCTGGCCTTTAAATAAGTCGTAAGAGAGCAGTGTGAGTGACTCTCAGTACTTTCAGAGATACCAAATAAATATAAGGTCATATTGTTTTTTCTCGAACAGGAAATAGCTCATAGAAATCTTGAACTCATTTTTTTGTAATATCTTATTAAATTATGTAATATCCAAACTAGAAAAAGAGCACATTTTAGATAAGCATACAATATTGCAAAGACAGATCTTTGCAGCGAAATATTACTCACAGTATTAAAATACAAGCAAAAGAATTAGAATAAAAAAAATCAGTGAGAATGTGACTAAATCTATACTGACAAAATATTTGTAAAGGAAAACATCAGCTAAGTAATTTGGAACTCTGCAATCATCTCAAATATTGTTTTGGTCATTTTTAAGTATATCTGGAGAAATGGTTAGCTTCACAATTAGTTTTAAAACAGGCTTAAGAGTCCTTCACTCCTAAAAGAGAAGACTGAAAAAACATGTTCTTTCTTTCTTTGATGCTGTCAAGCCCCACAGGTTTATAGCTTAATGAGGAAGAAAAAGGTCCTTCCTTGCACATGTACCCTATGAACATTTGTCACTGAGAAGTGACAAGCAGCTTGCCCAGAAACAGTCCATCTGACATTATCCAGTTTGCCCCATATCTCTTAGAATTGCTGACTGTTTATGAAGGTGTCTTTGATTAGCTACCCTTCCCATAACTAACCTTCCTTATTACTAGGCATATGATTTATTTTACTTTCTCAGACTGTAGCAAAGTTGCTGAAGTAGCGTCACCACTGCTCATCGCCAGCAGAAACTCAAGCCAGAAGATGGCTTTTGCTGGTTCTGGGCCACGTTCACTCTGTTTGCGTGGCAACAAGCCACTGTCACATGCCAAAGAGCAGTAAGCCCCAGGGACACCAGGGCAGGCACGTAGGTTGCGCAATGTGGGAGAATGGCTAGCTGAGAAGGGTCACGTAGACATGATCCAGCTGGCCGAGCAAAAGCTTGAGAAACATCGGATTCAGCCCCCGTAACTGCTGGGCTGGTAAGGACACCTTGTCCTTGACTATAATTGTTGTATGATAACAGAGAGGTTGCAGCTGCTCAGGCATGGGAAAAGAGGATGAAAGTAACTGTAAAGAAGGAACCAAGGGCGGAGTTGATCTTTCTAAGAACTAACCAATCATGAGCTTAACTTTTGTAATATGTATGAGCTAATTATGTTAGGACATAAAAGGCAACTGCGTGAATCAATAAACGAAGCTTGCTGATCACTCATATTGAGTGGCCCTGTCTTCCCTCCGTCGTGACAGCGCAATCTAAACTGATGCCCACTAAATGTGCTGAAGGCAGGAAATCTGACTGCAGAAGAGGTATTCAGCAGGAAGAGGCAGCAACCTCTCCTCAGATGAAGGTCATACAGAGGATAGCCAACCCCAAAAACTAAGCAACGTTGGCTTTGGAATTAGGATAAAACAGGATCATTTAGGTGCTGAGTTACTATACATCTCTTCCAGCTTTTCTAGATATCGCAGGAAGCTAAAAGCTGTCTTCTAGAAAGCCCTGAGGCATCTTTCCCATGGTATAATGAAGTTCAAAGTTCTAAATTCAAAGGACTGATTATTAACCCGCAGAAGACCATGTATGCAGGTAGCATCCCTTTAATGACAGTATCATAGTCTGCTCTGCTATATTGACTCACATCTTGAAAACATATCAGTTTGATTTCATGCTACATACAAATGGTGCAATTTCTTGCACTAAGAAAGGTTTTTGGTTTGGTTTTTTTTTTGCCCTGTGTTTTCAGGCTGATTCTCTACTGAAGGGGGAGAGTTATATAATGCCACTATTTATCCCTGTCAGCTTTCTCCTAACATTTTTTACTCCCTTGGCCAATTTCAATAATTGTGACCGAGGCAAAGGTCTCAGGGATGAGAAACAGGTGACCGAGAGAAGGCAGAGAAGTGCCCCACGGGGAGGGGACGGAAAGCAGAAAGGGAAGGGATGAGCTCTGTGATTCTCCCTCTTGCTGCAGGCAGGGCAGGCAGCAAGCACTGCCCAGCAAGACCCCCTTGGCGCAGACTCAGGCACAGGACCTGTGACCAATGGTTTGGCTGGATGGAGAAGGCAACTTGGTGGGAAGAAGAAGAAATAACAGGAACGGCGGGAGATACGGCAAGGCGAGGTGTAGGTATGCAGACAAGGGTTAAAGGAGGACACAACAGGGGCCTAGGATTACTCAGGGGGAGGCAAACGACACAGATTAAAAGTCATTAATTCTGCTGCTCTTGAAACAATTGGGCTTTGGGGGAGCTGTAGAGGGGAAGTGATTTCACTGTCAGGGTGACTACCTAATAGAGGGCATAGATGTTTGTCTATTAAGAAATTAACAGATGAGGATTAAGAGCACAGGAAGTTTATCAAAGAATTGAAAAGAAGTTGGGGGAAGTCTCACTGGATAAACTCTTCCTTTGCTGCAGAACACACTCTCTATTCTGCCGAGGTCCTTTGCAGAAACAAACCAATTGCAGCCCCCACTCAAGCACACAAAAATATAATGAATCTTTCCTTTTCCCAATTGCCACCTTCTCTGATGAACAGAACTATCACCTCTGGATAAAGGATAGGGATTTTCTGAAATATGTCCTTGAGGTAATAAATGTCATCCTCTCTGAAAAGCAATCTCACCTCAAGATAACTAAATCTTTTTTCCATTTATCAAATATCAGAAAGATAACTATTCTTACTTTCTATTTAAATTCCTCTGCAGAAATTGAATTCTCGCCTCACGAATAAAGATTGCTGCAATTATTTTCTCAAACAGTAAGCACCATTCTGGTTTAAAAAAAAAGCAGCAGGGGTTGAGTGGAAGAGCATAATCTGTAGACTGGGAGAACCAAGCCATTTTTGTCCATATTTTGTACTCTAGAGGAACTCAGGTATCATGTTGTGGGGTTTTTTTTTTTCTTTTGTTTTGCCTTTTTTCGGGGTGAAAGATCTTCCCATTAACTGAATATTATTTACTAGCAAATTTTGAATAAGGTTCTTGGGTCTGCCAAAATTCAGATCAAAATAAAACAGGCTTATTTATAACTCTGGCCTGCATTTGCACATTGTAGGAGTTTCAGATATGTTCAGCTAAACATCATGTATAAATCCTTGCGAAGAAAAGCAGTGATTTAAATCCACTCCCAAACTCCATACACAAAAATCAAAGCAACTGGAATTATACAAGCACTATGGTGGTCTAAGCACCATGAATCCAACACCATGCCAATTTTCTCTGACAAGCAACAAAGCAAGAGAATTTTTTTCTTATTCTACAGTCAGTTGTTTTAGAGAAAACAGTGATAAATCATGTCTAATTCAACTGACATAAATCATTAAAAACAATATACCTTCATTGTCTGAAGACTCAATAACAGATCTGCTTCAGAATATGCTGTCTCAGAAAAATGTAAGTAGAAAGGATGTGTGTTTCTGGTTTTATATATATATTTGAAACCACTTTTCTTGAAGGCTATGAAAGAGCTCTTTTGTTTTGTTAAGATCGAAGTTTGATGTAACTTCACATTTAAAACCTTCTACAAAACCAAAACAATGGCCACACAATTTGTCTTTTTTTTTTCTCCTTGTTTATTCAGCTTTAGTAGTGTTTAAGTTATCATTTTCAACCAATCCTTTTAAAAATAAGGTAGCAATTGCTGGAGGTACTACATGAATTGACAAAAATCCCTCTTTTTAATTCTCCATTCCTTTCCCTTCTTTTTGTTTTAATTGTCTCCAAGTCTGAAAGGAATACAAGTTCTCCCCCATGAGCCACTATTTGCTCATACAAGCCTGTTTCAGAGCTATGGCTTGCGAAGGCTTAAGCTACTCCAAGGCCATGCAGCCTCTCCCAGCAGGGGAAGACTTTCCCAGAGCTAGAAAAGAAAGCCTGGCCTTTCTGAAGACATGCCCACAACTCACATTCCCTTTTTTTTTTTTAAATGATGCTGTCTTATTTTCTACTTGGTTGTATAATTGCATCTGGAAAAAAAAAATCAAAGTATTTCTGTGTACATTTCTATAAGGATGGCAACAGCTAGCCAGGTTGCATTACAGAGACTATAGGATTATATAAGAACAACGCAGATGTGATAGATGTGACAAGGTATTCCAGGAAGGACACTTCTTCCCTCACACACGGAGGCGATCATAACCGGGGAGGTCTGACGGTAGGTCTGGATTCTATCTACATTCTTTAGCAGGTCTAGGCTGTGGCTGGATTTAATTTCATATGGGTACTCAGCTAAAGAATAATACTATTTAGCTATTTAATTAATCTGTTATGTTCTACAGACAGACCATAATACAAAGGTCAATACTGCATCATAATATAATGGTCAATACATTGATGATCACAAATATCTCATCAATAACATCTGTCTGATCCTTCAGGTGTGCTAAAATTGTGGGGTTTTTTTCAGGCTTCTAGGACAGTATCTTTTTCTTGTTGTTTTGCATACATTACCATTATCTCAAACAGCATATTGGCTTCATCTCTGAAGTTTCAGTCAGCTCCTATGGTGATATCAGCAGCACATAAGTGCTTTTAATAAGCTTTCGGAAAATGTAATGAGGAGGATGATTTCTCTTCAGTTCTGCTTGGCACAGTGCTAGAGCACAACAATGGAAAGTCATCAGAATAAAAGTCTGAATCATGATGTCTCATTTGCTTCCTTTCATTACTGTTTGGGGGAGGAGGGGGCTGTTGTGACAGCTGGTCAGTAGTGATTCAATTATATGCTCCATTCTCTGGACTTCAGTTCAAGATGTCCTTTGGCAAGATGAGATGATAGATGCCTGATGATAGATTTAATAGCTAGGATTTGATAGAGTATGCAGAAGGACATGACTGATTTTGATACATTTCTCGGGCAGCATGTCTTTGAAGGTGAGCTATGAGCTATGGAACATCCATTTCACCAAAGCTTGCCATTAAGTCTAGTTCTCCTCTCCCTTACATAGTGAAAGTTATCTGCAGCACCACCACAACACCCCTTGGCGTGTGGAATTATGTAGGTCAAAATGAGAGGAAAACCAGGCTCACAAGTGCTAAGGACTCAAAAACATTTTTGTCCTGATGTAATGTTACTTTGGTGATGGTCGTGTCTCAAGCAAGCAAGAGAACTTGTAAAGTACAAGTTCACTGAACACATTCACAACACACGTGTATGTACAGAAAAGGACACAAGGGATCCCCAAGAACTTCAATAACATCACTAAGTTGTGATGCCTTTGGGTGTCTAGGGCAGGTGAGCTCTCCCACAACAGCCTCTCTCCATTTCCATAGTCCAGAGAACTGGACTATGCAAGGAAACAATTTATACAGCCTTTGAGTTCAAAGAAGCTTGGCTGAGAGCTCTCCCACCCATCTCTAACACAGAGAAAACTGAAGTCAGTCTTCTGAAAAACCAAGGCAGTAGAACAAATGATGAGTTAAACCAATATCCATAACTGACGAGATCTTGCTAATATTTTGTGGTCTATGCTTACCACTAGTCTTTAACTGATCCCCCTGGAACAGCCATCTGAGCTTAAGGAAGGATGGCTGCCAAGGGAGCCTTCTCAGCAGAAGAATGCCTCTACTTGCTTCTGATGCAACAGAGTTCATCTTGCATAGCTGGGAGATTCAAGCCTTATCTGTTCTGCCAGATTTTCCTGAAGGCTTTAAGATGCCTGAATAAATGATGTAGAGCAAAGGCTTTTACTATCTTTTTAGACACCTTTTGCAAGCACGCTAGAAATCTGTTTTATGACGAATATGAACCTCATACAGATTCTCATGGAAATACGTTGTGACCATTGGTGGGGCAAAATCATACCATTAAAAATTATATAGCAAGAGACGACATCATTGCAGGTCAGAATATGTGCAAAAAAAATACCGAATTATTCTGTTTTGCCTTTCCTTTCAAGACAAAAGCAACTTAGTGCTGCTATTATGCTTGGCAGTGTTGCATGAAAGTAAAAGTTTCTCTAAATTCTTAGTTTAAAAAAACCAGAATAATAATTTAGGACTTATTGTGTAACTACTACAGTGACAAGTTTACTAAATATAATATATTATACATAGTATAGCAACTAAACTATAGCAAAAAGTACACTCATATTTGTCATAATATAATAATAATTAGCTAAACCTGATTATTGACATATCTGTTTCTGACTATTAATGAATGCAACCAGTTTCATTAAATCTTCTTTTAACATAGCACCTACGATAAAAAGTGTAAGGGAAGTAGGCATCACAGTGCTAGAAGGCTGCAAAACAATTTTGTTACCATGAGCTCATAATTTTACAAAACCTTACTATAGATGTTTGGCATATATTTTTCTTATCTAATCTACACCCAAAGATCATTTGCACGTTTCAGTGAGATTTCTTGGGGAGGTTAACTTATAGAGGGAAAATTATGGTATATTTTCATTAAACCCCACTAAATGGGTGGAAAACAAATCACATACAGCTAAAATTTGAAAAATGGTGAACAAATGACTAGATACCACAATTTGCTGTACTTCATTGTATCTACCATGCCTCATCACAGCATTTTGCCAACTGTAATTTCAATACACTTGATTATGATTGTGCCTTATGGCAGGGGCCACTTAAGAGTTTTTCAGCAGGAAATTGGCTAGAAAATGCTAGGTTTTCAAAAAAACATATTTTTAATGCACTGGTTTTTAATATTTGTCCCAAAGTATTTCTAAAAGTAAGTACAGAAAAGGATATCCTAGGGAAATCTAATTCCACTGTTGTGAAAATGCTAGTCATCTTCTTAAACAGAAGTTGAGTCTTTATTAAAATTGTCTGTTCTGAATATTCAGTTTTATTGCTCTTTTTTATATAAAGATTGTATTTTTAGCTGGTGTAGCTGAGTGTTACGTTAACAATATCTTTCTTATATTTGGGTTTATATAACTTTGATTTTTCTTTACATGAAATTATTTCTGTGGAATGGTTAGAGGCATATCAAAAAGACTCTTTAATCATTGCTGTTTAGTTCATTATTTTCATATCACTGTGATGACTCCTCAGGGAAGCCGACACCTGTCAGAAGTTCACATTTCTAAAATGTGCTTGTGTAATATTGCAGATATTAATTTTTAAAGCAGGACAGTAGTGTTTAATCTCAGTATTTTCTGCTTTATAAGCACTAGACTTCATCCAAAGTTTCCACTTCATCATACCTAGTTTTGAGCTACTGTGATATTACAGAAAGAGTTCTGAAATGGTCAAACATACAGCAGAAATCCCCCAGCAGAATTATTTATAATAATCCTTCCGGTAACGCACAGCACATACCTTCTCTAGGGACACAGTCCTTTTAAAAAAAAAAAATCTGTTTCCTTTGCTTTAGCTCTGATTTAAATTTTGACTTGTGGGAAAGTAACAGAAGATTGGCAAGGAGGACTGTAAACACGCTCAAGTGACTCACATGTGGGGTGCTGGAAAACACATATCACACTAACTGTTGCTTAGTTTTGTGTGCTCAACCAGTAGGACATCTGCACTTAGATAACACAGGCCTGGGATGGACTCAGGGGCACCTTATCAAACACGCCTGAGATTCCTGCCCTGCTGTTGAAGAGATCAAAGCACAGCTGAAAACTCTGCCTGCCGGAATCCTTGAAATACAGGCCCAAACAGCAAGTGGGAGCTCTCTCACTCCCTTGCTAACAAGGACTCTCGCTGCGCAGTGCCTGCATCCCCTGCTTGCCTGCCTCTGCCCAGGTGCTGCTTCAGAGGTTCCCCGATCCATGAGGTATTGAGATAAAATTTGTTCTTTGCCCTTAATCTGTAGTTTTGTGGTTGCTCCTGCATCCTGCCTCCTTTTAAGCCTCCTAACCAATAGCACAACCTTGTCCCTCTGTGTTCTGTATCACAATTGACGATATATAAGATACCCAAAAGTTTAAGGTCATATCATTCTTTCATTGTCATGCTCAACTGATGATAACAGAATAACACCAATGAGATTGCAGAATAGCTTTTAAATAAAATTAATCAAATTCCGGGTTTCATTAAAGTATAGCCTTTATGCAGCATGTGTATGGGGAGGGGAATTGACAACCCATGAGAATTTATGAAGAATTATATTCCTTTTTCTGAATCTTACAAGAAACCTTCAAAGATGCACGGAAAAATATTCCTTCTGTAACGTATGTTTTACCACAAAAACTTGTTCACAAGTCCATCCAAATATATCCTGACAAACTGTTGCACCAGGAACTAAATCACATAACAAGATGACTGATTTAATCTTTCAGAAATTAAACTTAATTTATTAGTTTATGGATTAATAAATGGCAATTAACAAGTTCACTGTGATCTCAGCAGCTCTCTCCACATTCTGTACCAAGTCTAATGCTTGGAAACTACATTACCAAAGCTGCCATCCCTTCCACCCACCCTACGGAAATAAACATACAAACACATGCCCAACAGAATATGGTTTATGAAGAGCTTTCACTTAAAAACAAATCAAGGATTCAGGTAACCATTCAACAAAATTAATTATTCCCATCACTTCAATCAAACCTGAAAATGAAGCATTTAACCTGTTACAAAGACAGGAAAATATTCTACACCTGTTTGTTTAATTCTTTTTCTTCAAATGCAATACTCAATTACAGAGGCATACTCCTTTCTGAAAAAAAAAACCCAAAACCAAAAACCTCATCATGTCTTCTGGAGACGAAAAATAACCTTTGCTGCAAAACATGTTTTCTTTACAAGCCTTTGCTCTCAAAATATTTTGTTGCTGTGCATTTCCTCTAAAATGTTCTGAAACAGATATGTAAAATATCCACAGTAATTGCTTGACCCAGTACATGAGACCTGACTGAGATTAAAAATAGGTGTAGTTGGAAGAATATCAAGCAAAACATAGAAAATATTAAAACGTGTAAGTTCAGTCTTTACGACAGAGTGAAGGCATCTAGAAATTACATGTAGATCAATTTATTGTGGAAAACCCTCTTGTCTGCTTTAGCTTCCTGTTGAATTTAAATAAGCCAAACTTCCTCCCCCCACCCCAGAGAAAAGCAGAAACACTTATTGTATTCAATATTCAACTCTTTCCAACATTTTCCAAGAAGGGATGTATGGGACCTTATTTCAGCTAACCTCTGTCCTTCAAAGGCAAAAAAAAGAAGCACTAGACAAGTTCATTGATTATAGAATTCAAGACTTTGTTTAAAAGGAAGTGTATCGACAGCTCTTCTGAAATGGTATGTTTTTTCCCCAAAGGGACAAGGACAGCAATAAGAAATGAAGTATCTTAGAACTAGTAGCTTAGAATTGCATGAAGGAGTATCTACCATAGGGGAAAAAGATGCATTTGTCTAAGTTTTTGAAATAATTAATGCTTAAATAGATGTGAAAAATTGAGGGGGTGGGGGGAAAGCACACTCAGCTAAAGATTTTTGGTTTTCAGAGAAAGGATGACCACCAGCTGTATTCATAGGACGTGAAACGGATTCTTAGTTGGTGTTGCTTCTTTCATCTTCTCACCGTGTCTGTTATTTAGCAACATTCAATAAGTCCAAATTAATAACTGAATGAAGTTTTCCCAATGCTGACAGAACAAGATGCTTAAGACAGTAGATGAAATATTTCCATCTCCCTAAGCAGTGTTTGGACCACCAAGTTTAGATAATTTACCACTGTGTCTCACATGGGTACAAAGCTGATTAATTGATCTTTGCACACTACTCAGACTTGAAAGAAAAAGGAACATAGCTATATTTGATACTGGCTGTTGTCTTAGAAAACAGGACCCAGCCTCTCCATTTTCAAAAGTGCATGGTTAGTAAGGACTCACTTTTATATAGAGAGTGCATGTGAAGCAGAAATACCTGTATCTACCAAAATGAGAGCACTTTATTTAAAGAGATCAACAGTATTTGTGTACACTGAAATTTTTCCTATATTTACAGCAGTTATTTGGGACTGTACACTGAGGAAGGGGGTAAGTTATCCTGCCTTGACTACAACACGATTTGGAAAGTTGGGCTGACAAATGATACTGTCCCCTCCAAAAGCAAAAGTCTAAAAAATTAGGGCTTTCCCCCTACTTCTCCTTCCCTAATCCATTCCTTTTCCCCATCATTTCTCTTCCCAAGGCAGAAGCTGTATGCCTATAGTCCTTCATCTTGGCAAAATGGCAAAATTCAGTTTTGCCTGTACTCTTGAGAAGACACAAGCCAAATCCAAAAAGCAATTAAGACCTCAACAGATCTAGTCCGGGTGCACTTGTAGAACAGTGAATGAAAGGAACAAGAGCAGGACTCCTTTAATTACATGCTCAGAGTGTTCACCCAAGATCCCTTGTCGAACGAATCCTGCATGGTGCCCCGCCAGGAAGACTCACATTTAACCCTGCCTGGCTAGAAGTGCAAGCAGCTCCTGGTTGAAACAGCAACTGTGCATTTTGTTACACATAGCTTGCACAATTTCAGATACTTCCAGGTGAGAAAGATTGCAGGTGGGAAGCAGGAAGACAGGGTTTTAGATGAGAAAGCACAAGGAAAATAGTCTTTTTAGATACAGTGCAATTTTACAGAGAGGCTCTGGTTTTATAGAGAGGGCCAAATAACTTCCCAGTCTCTAGTGCATGTCTGTAACTTCAATCCAGATTTGCAACCAAAGACTAGAAATGCTTTCTCTGTTTCATCAAACAGATAAAATCCTAGATTATCTCCGAATACAGGAAATGTACCAGTTACTTCAACATTTTCCAGGAAAAAGATACTAGAGTTCCCTCATTTTATTTCCTTGGTTTTACACCATTTCATCAGGCAGAAGTCTCAGCTGGAGTATTCAGTACTCTTCTATTCAGTGAATTACCCTACATGAGGTGGGACATTCATTCTATCATGATTGAGGTGAACTGATGATATTTACAAGAAGACAGTGAAAACAAAAAAATTAAACCCCTGTAGTTTCTAAAAAAACTTAGTTTCTAGAAATGGCACTGCTAGAAAGTGCCACTGACTTTTAAAGAGGTTTAAGCTCTTCAACAACTTACCACTTTTGAAAATAGGACCTGGACTTCTAATTGACTCAAATACATTAGGAAATTGTACAGAGGGTTAAGCTAGATATCCAATTTTTTTTTTTTTTGGTAATTGACATGCTTCTCAGAAGCATTTTAGGACATACATCTCTTGGGTTTTGACTGAATATTTTATGTACAGCATTGTTGTAAGCCCATTAATCATCATTTTTGCTCTATTGCTTCCACCTGGAAAGAATGAGCCTGTAATTGAAAAGGCAAATTTAGCATTTATAGTGGTAATAACACAGTTTCATTGCCATTCTCCTCGAAAAGAATTTGAACATTATGGTGAACCATATCTTATTGATAAGTGAATGGAAGGGAAGTAAAGCTTTCTCATTACCAGGCCCCTGTGAGCTAAGTCATTTGTTTGTTGAGCAGAGCCTTCTATTGTGTTGTAACAATTACTTTTACTCCCAGATACGATAACTCTTTGAAGCAGTACCTGGGAGACGCACGTGACCTACATTAGCAGAGCAGTAACACAGTGTTGGCTGATAAACTAATCTCATTTGCTATGCACCTGGTATTTCATTGGTTGCTTTTTTTCTTTTAATGGTGAAAGCCATGGACTCTGATTCAAATAACAACTCAGCAGAGTAAATTACTTAAATCCAAAGTGTGAGATTACAAATTTATTTTAGAAACTTCTGTTGAAAACAATACTGTGCTTTAGCATTTTTTAGCTAGCTAGAGATTAGAACAGAGTTTGAATAGAGGCTTTTTATGCTGTCAGGTATGTATGTATGTTATTCTAGGATACCTTCTCAGGCTAAAAATCTTCAGTAAGCTCCTGCATCACACTGTGATTAGGAGACAGAGAGATTAGGAAGACAGTGAAACAGTTTTCATTTATCATAAACTACAGCTAGCATTTAAAGATAAGACACATGAAATACAAAATGGATGGATCATTCTGAGAAATTACTAGTATCATAAAGACAACAAAATTAAAGACTGCAACAACGTGGTTTTGCTATTTTTCAGTACTCTATGCGCAGAGTAAATTTGTATGTACACCTAAACTAGCAAAACAATCCAATCCGCACCTTTAGTTACAGGATTAGGGAAGTATTCTCTGAAGTGACATGAATTTTAAAACATCTTGGTAGCTAGGATTGCACCCAATCTGTACTTGTCATTGTTAAAAACCCTTATTGTTATGTAAAGTAATAGTCCCTATATACAGTTTTACCAGGATACCCAGGTATCCTTCAGGAATTCAGAGTCAAGAGTAACACACATTGCAGGGGAATGGAAAAAAAAAAATCAAATTTAACTGTAAAGCTTCTATGTGCTCATATTTAAACAAAACACCCATACAGATTCCAGTACAAATCTCTGTTTTGCTGACCCATTCCCTGGGTTTCTTCATTGTACAAGTAAAAGTAGGCCCCCTGACTTCAGACATTCATCAATATGCCAATATACTTGATGAAAAAGTCTTATGCCCTGAATATGGAATAAAGTGATCCTGACAAAGAATGGAACAGAAGATTATACCACTATACAACTCCATGGTTCTAAAGGTGTTTTTTTTTTTCTTCTCTGGAAAAAAATGAATAAAAAAAAAATCTGTTATGCACACGATGCTCACCTTTGATACCTCCATCTGCTCACCGGAGCAAGAAGCAGACACAGTCTCTCACTAGTCATGATTATCTGGCCTGCAGAACAGCACTGTATTTCAAGGCATGGATGCTGAAGCCACTCTGATAAACAACCAAAGAGCTCTGGTATCTTCCATATCCACCGAGGTGCTTCAGGCAACCAAGCTTTCATATCTACTCAGGGCCACTAGATGACCTCTCTGCATCTGGCAAGTACCCCATTCATCTGCACAAGATTTTCTTAGGTACTGTCCAGTTCCTGCCTCACTTTCCTGCGCACTGAAGAGATGAAGGACAAATACTGAAGCACTGTTTGTATACCAGTATTCAAGCTGTCCCATTTGTTGGGCATCACTACAACTTACCTCCTCCATCAGCTGCCAGTCTGAGTTTTACACATCTGGGTAATGCAGCTGCACACTGAACAGCAGAGATGAGGTATTTTAAGAGCTTCCCATGGGTCTGTTTTCTTGGTGCTGGCACTCCCTGAAAACCGACACTCACATATCCCAAGGAGAAGCTAATAAATCCTCGACACAGTACCCTTTCTTATGTCTCAGAGGGCACTGCAAGAAGCCACGCTTCAGTTGTCCTTGCTGATTTTATGACCCTGCTGGGGACAGCTGGCCATTCTGCTCACAGGCACCTGCATGCATTTCACAGTGCTGAGGCTCAGCAACAACCATGACAATGAATGTATCTACCTCCTGTTCTGAATGTATCTACCTCCCTTTCTTTGGGACTATCAGGAACAGCAGCTCTTTTCAGCCTTCTCACTTTTTTCTACTCCAGGCAAGCCAACTATTTTGACTCTCCCATTTCACTTATACTCTCCTAGCTAAAAATCCCCACCCATTTCACACCCTTTCTCCTCTGATCACTACCAGAAGAGGAAAGAACATTCCCCATCTCACAGGACAAAGGGTCTGCACATCACACAGCACTTGTTACTGTGCACGATGTGACTGTGGCAAGTAGGAAAGAAGAGATTAATACTTCCATGAAAGAAAATACATGTCCATCCTGATGCTATCTTGTGTCACCATAGGCTGCATGCTCCAGACTCCACCTGTCCTGAGTTAGGTACCAATGTAGCATAATGCGAACAGGCAGCCTGACAGCTCCATCAGCTCAAAACGTGGTCTGAATCTGGTCTGAAACTTGAAAGTACCACTCTGGTTGCCAGACACCTCTAAACGTTTCAGGTGCTGATGAAACTCTTTGCCCAAGACTGAGTCTGGCTTTCCAAATGACATTACTGACATCCCCACTCCTGACCAGGAACAGTGAATTACTAGTAGTTATCTGGTGACCGCTGCTATATTAGGTACAGTCATCATGTTCATGTGCCACTCCCATCAAACTATGGATACAAGAGCATCTGTCATTTCATTTCAGTGGCCAGTCTGGCCCAAACCACAACACTGACATAAGCCTGTACAGTTGGGCTTATTCAGAAAGTACCCTTTGATTTTGAAGAAATTCCTTAGTGGGTTTCTCTCCAGGTTTCCTGGGCTAAATCAGGATTTCTGAACCACGCTTATAAATAGCTATGAATTACCAGGAGACACCAGGTGTGACAGCCCCTCTGCAAGCGTGCACAAATCTCAGTAGACACGTACATGGATTCAAGATTTGTCCCTCTCTACAAACCTGTGAAAATTCTCTGCAAATACACAGAAAGATATATTAGCAATCTGTTTTCAGATTATGATTGTGATTAAATTTTCTAACATCCTCCATTTGCTCCACTTGAGAATCATCATTTTCAAGTAAAACTCAGACAGAAGCACAATCCTACTGGAAAAGTTTTTATTATGAGAACAGTTGCAATATTAAGTTGTTCTCAGGCAGGTAAAAGCCATCACATCTACAGATGTGGACAAAGGTACTAATGTCCATATGATTTCCAAAGTATTCCTCAACAGTTTGAGTGACACACCAGACTGACAAGATGACTGCAAAAGATTGCAGTTTTTTCCCCCCTAAATCCAACTGGGAATCTGATTCCTCAATTCCTTTTTCTCATCTGCCTTTAATAACCTTAGTAAACTGTTTAAAAGTAAATCTGGAAACTAAATTTATTTCATATCTAAAAAATGAGATTTAAATATGATTTGATGGAACAAAGCTCCTCTGTCCACATGAAGTTTGCAATGTAATTCTGCCTTCTTATGCGGATCACAAAGTGATGAACCTGCAAATCAAAATAACACCATGAAGAACAAGCATTCATTCATGAACCAAGCTCAGGTGGTAGGTAGGTTCTGAAAAGCACTTACAAAAGAAGCCAGAGAAATGTTTGGGTTTCCTCCCAAACACAGCACTAATGGAAGAGTGACTGTACGCATTTTTGTAAGGAATACTACAAGTGTGCTGCCCAGTGTGGGATAGCATTTTTTTGTGCTCTTGCATCTTATTTACTCACTCTCTGATGGAGATACTTCATAGAGAATGGTCAACTGATACCTATCAAACAGTACAAACACTATGCTACTTTCATTTCAAGGAATGCATTTCACTGCTGCTATAAGGCGAGAAACTTCTTCATCCTTGGAGAGGTGCAAAAATATCTATTTTCAGACACATGCTAATAAAAAAAAAAAAAGAATTATGACAATCTTGAGCTGTCTTCTAGCCACAAAAGATCCTTTGCCTATGTAAGCTGCTGAGTTGCAAAAGCTACTAAGCAGAGTAAGTGTCCTTCTAGGCTACTAGGTCAGTTTTGACACTTAAAAAGATAATCCAGACACTTCCTCAAGGGATTTGGGGGAGGAAGTCAACAAGTTGATCCTCCCATGGAAGGGAAATAACAGCAACTCTTTTCAATAGCGAAAAATCTCTTTCTTGGTCAACCCTCAAAGGGGATAATCCTCAGCTAATCTATGATTTTAGTATTTAAAGCACATCAAGAGAAAAGAGCTACACTGAAACAGTCCTTTGGTAGAGTGCATCAATCCAGAAAGCCTGAGCCTGCAAACATGCTATAATTACAAGAGGAATATGGCTAAATGTTGGTACTAAAGGCTACCTGTAAGTAATTACTGTAACTTGTATTCATGGTGAATTCAGCATTCCAAGCAGCCATAAAACAGAGCTCTAATGTTCTTACAGCAATTAAAACCATTTAATCACCCTACATAAAATGCTGGAAAATAAAAAAAGTTTTTCTTTCAGCAACGTGCAGCCTGAATTTGAAGACAGTTAAGTCGCTTCCTTAAAAATACTAAAGCAAAGTCAGTGTCATTGGTCCTTTCTGAGGGACTTCATTAGAAATCTCATTAGTGAAGGAAGAAATAGAAGTGCTGGTTGATCTGCATTGTCCAACTCAATGTGAACTGATACAATACCACTGATAAGATGATGCCTCGACGTTTGTCATCTTGAAGTCTGCAAGTGGTCTAGATTATACTTAGCTTCTGCTTACTCACTCAAATCTTGCTTCACTTTCTTCAGTAATCCCATTCCTCAATAGGGCAAGTGGGGAATAGTTATTGCATGTTCATAATGTTCCAAGGGGTCTTTTAATGTCCTCTAAGAAAAAAATTAGCACGCATTTCATTCCACTGAATTAGTATATATGATACAAAACATTGATTCAGAAAACCAATTTTCTCAAATCGTTCTCTCTTTGCTCTTTTAGCATTTATCAATACTTAATAATGAAAACAAGCCGTTTCAAATTTATTTCTATTTCAGATTCTTGGTACAATTTTAGGCCTTATTGTAGAAGACCTTAAGGACAATTTTAAAGTAAATATTCCAGCACATATTCTTCATTTATATGTCAATATTCACTAATGCTGTGGATACAAAACCATCTTTTTTCTCTTGTAGATTTCTCATACAGTACCCTGCAGAGATGTTGCCAGAATCTTTTCTACTTGCTTTACACTACAGCTCTTCAGTACTTCTGGGGCAGCTAGATACTGGCTTTTCTTTCACTCCAATTTTCTTGAATCCAAATGAAATAGCAAAACTGCTAGAAATTTAAACCATGCAATTCAGTTGCCTTGCCTAATTATAACATTCCTAATTATTACATGTTGTCATTTCTACTATGTTTTTAGATGGCCAACTTTGTGGACATATTTGATGATTAAAAAGCTCAGTTGAAACCTTCAAAAGGACAATTTGCCTCTGTCTGTATTAGAATGACTAGTAATACATTTTACCCCTGCCCTAGGTTTGTGCGAATTTTACTACCTTTAGTAACTTAGTCAAAAAGGAGAATTCAGACATTTTTAAGTAGTAACCCACAATCATTGGGGGAAAAAAATAAATTAAAAAGCCAGTATCCTTGTCAGCATTGGGAACACTAATATGAATTGTCTCTCACACACACCCCCCTCTGCTTGTACTAATCACTTGGGTTTTTTTCTTATTACTTGATACGCTGATAGCAGTTGGCTGTTTGTTTCAAGCTTTTATTTCCCTGACAGCTTGGCTTTCTTGTCTGGTTATGTTAAAAGTGAAGAACTGGTTACCAGCTGAATGAAGGAATTGGTTGAGAAGTCCCCAATCATACTGATGCTACCTAACTTGGATAGTTCCTTGTGACAGAAACTGAATTTCCATTCATTTGGGTGCAATAACTTCAACCAGTCAAGTACCTGAGACATTCATTCAGCAGGATTTGGCGCAAAAGAACACAACTGCATTCATTGTTCAGAGGTAAAGGACTGCTATGCCCACAAATTACACCACCTTCACAGGCACAAGAATCAGCTCCCCCTGCAGCCTTCCATCCTTTCCTGTTCTATGCCAGAAACGAAAATGCAATGTCATTCCACCATGGAGGCACACAGAACATGCAGTTGGCCCACAAAAACACAGTTTTACAGTGATTTCTGAGTATATCCAGGTATTCCTGTCACATTATCTCATCAGGTCATTTCTCAAGAGGCTAGAGACCATTTGGAGAAGGGCTCTAGGCAGGATAGCACAGAAGCTGAGGACAGAAGCCCAAGGGCCTGACAGAGAGGACAGGACAATGGGGTCAGAACTGCTGGGCACGTGAAAGACCACCTGAGATTTGACTGCAAGCCATCCTTTCCCACTCAAACTTGAATTTCTCTCCTCAGGTAGCCAGTTGACACACGTCAAAGCGGAACCCATCTCCTTCTCGTAATTTAGGCAGTGTGGATAAACTTACCAAACAAGGAAAGTATGACTGTCCATGTGAATCAGTTGTCACTCTGGACTCCTGTGCAGAATAGCCTTCTAAAATTGCAGCCTTAGAAATGTTAAAGAAGAAAAAGAAAAGTTATATCTAGGTTATGAAGCAGTCTGCTTCCTTTTCCTCTCCTTCTTTTGATCAAAAAGCTGAAATTTTAAATGGGCTTTGGGAAATGAATGTTTGACCAAATTATGAAAGGCTCCCAGTTTCAGTTCAACATCTGTTGCTTCCTTTGAGAGGTTTGGGGAGTTGTCAAGGGTTTTATTTTTTTAACTGAGCAGTTTAATTTTTTTTTTTTTAAATTGCTATTGCTTTATGATATTGGTATAATTTAACACATTGGGATGGTATAATGACCAGACACTGCACTACTGCTTCATAGAAGAATAGGACACAGCTGCCCGTGCTTTATGCAAGCAAAGCATTGAAAATAATAGCCTTGTGATGAAAGCACATTGAGCTGTTAATCACTTTCAAATATTCTGCGCACAGAAATATTCTTGAGATCTGAAATTAGACACAAGAGGCAAGACAAGGCAACATTTTTGAGTAGCCATGTGACAACTATGGCCATCTAACCATATATGTGTAGAAACTGCTCTAATTGAATCCAAAGGAGAAAGAATACCTAGTCTTCTTCTCTTTGACATATCTGCCAAACCTGTAATTTTCATTCCAGAAAAGTAAGTCCCAAATAGTACAGAAGATGATGATTCATATGTGCCAGCATTTAAATGATACAAGTTATCCAGATGACTCCAGATATTGGGGAAAGTACAAAGGTATAAAATGAAATATGTATCCCAGAAGAGACAACTAAAGAAAAGATTAAAAAAAAAAATCAAAGGATCTGAACAGATTCAGACAAGAAAGTACACCTTCTCTCTATGGCTGTACTGTGAAATATTTCACATACGAAGTCTTTTCCAGATAATTTAACCTTTTTTAAGAAAGTTAAGGCAGCTTTCATCTTACACTGATCAGTCTCTTGTGTATTAAAAAAAGAATGGTTTGGACAGAAAGAAAAAATAAAGCTATGTGTAAAGGACAAGCATTCATTAACACACAGCTGTTTATTGTAATAGTCTGGAGACTTAAGACAGAGAACATTAGAAATGCCCTACTGGATCAGGCCAATGGTCCATCCTACCCAGCATCTGGTCCCCAGTAGTGGCAAGAGCAGATGCTATTCACTGAAAGCATGCAAGCCTGCCCACTCACTGTTGTCTACCCCCTCCACACTTTCCAGGAACCCACAGTGTGGGTTCGGGTTTTGTTTGTTTTTTAAGTGAGGCTTGTTAAAGGGTACCCTCCCTTACTCCTACCTACTGCATGTATCTATCCCAATTATTTTTTTCAGCCTGCCGATACAACCTGCCTCCTTATCCTCCCGTCACATGAAGTTCCCAAAGCTCACTGATGGATGAGGACAGTAGTTTCTCTTATCCACGCTGAACTGAACTGCTAGTTTCCTTGAGAGGCCCCTGGTTGTAGTTCTGTGGGATCTGGTAAATAGCATTCATCACTGCCCTCATGGTTTTTGAGCCTCAGTCATGCGTCCACCTCCTCAGGCCCCTCTGCTCTGAACTGAGCACTCTCGTCCTTTCCTCATAATATACCTGTTCCAATCTCATAACCAATTTATCCACTCCTCTCTACCTGCTTTACCTCTGCTACATCCTTCTTTCAGTCACAGGCAACACAACGTCATGCTAAAAGACCCAGGACTCGGGTGAGGGCCAGCAGACAGGCAGTATGTTTGCAGAACAGCAGCAAGCCTGGGAAGAAGCAACACCGGATCCCTTGGAGCATGCTACACCACATCCCTTCCAAACACCAGCCTGCCAAGAGTGAAAGAAGGGGAACTTCTGTTTGAAGAAATATGCATATTTTCCTATTTTATGACATAAAGCATAGGGCTGTACAGGTTCCCCATCCTTTCCCAATGAGTCATAAATGCTAAACTTTAACACATCAGGTGTCTGTGTGCATCATGCACTGCTATTTCATGACCCTCGCAAGTTTTCCTGCTGTGTTGATCCTGAAAGCATGATGAGCTGAATTGGGAAAAATAATGTCTCAAACTAAAACCCTGCATATCCAAACTTGTCTTGCCTGTGGGGTGAACTCCAACTCAAGTCTGCAACTTGTCATCACATTCCCATTTGATATATTTCCTATAGTAAGTCAGATGATTAACCCCATATAAGTATTTTCTCATAACATAGCCTCTCAGCTTGCTATCATCCCTGACTTTAATATTAGTAAGACAAATTCATTAGGAGCACAACAGTCAAGTCCCACAGTATGGTATCTTTTCTGATACTGGATTTTCAAGTCTTAGCTTGTCCTTCTTTATGGGAGGTTCTAAAGGATATAATAAAGTAATATCAACTTTTCAAAAAGTTACAAATTAAATTGACTAGCACACAATCATTTGCAAATTATTCAAATGCATTTGTAATACACAGTTTGAAATTCATGCTGCATTACTCAGTCACCAAGCTTATTCACACGGGAGTAATGAAGCTATCATCTGACTTGCATATTAACTAGTCCAAGAAAGATCAAAGCACACACCTGACTTTCGCCTAGCCTTTTTAGATCGAGCTGCAAGTTTCAAGATTCTGACCAATTTAAGAGCAAGGTGATTTGCAAAACTAGCCACCAGAGCCCTACTTGTAGGCTTTTATAGCGTGCATTTAATTAAAAATTTGCTTCCAGCTTTGAGCATTCATGCTTCAAAAATGTATTTTCCACACCTTTTGTTAGGAAAAACGTATTAAGTATTTTTGAACAAAAGTTGTTACAGTCAAATTAAGACCAGCCTTCAATTCAAAATCCACTGGGTATATTGTAATAATTCTAAAGTATAATTGAAATTTGATATTCTTGTATAAATTTTCATACTTAATTTGAAGTAGGGTGTTTTCCATGTTGACTACCACACAAATGAAAATAAATACATTTGAACTAAGGTGAAGTTTATTAAATTTGGAAGTTTGAAGAAACTCTCCACCAATTTTCTGAACAACAGCTACCTGTTATGTGACAGCTTACATTTAACTTACTGTTGGCTGTAACTTGCACCCAGAGACAACATGCATGCATGCCATTTCTTGGAGGTGTCAGTTTCATTCAAAGTAGAGTGCAGGAGGGAAGTTGTAAATATATACAACTACTCAAGAGGAATTTAGGCTTTGCACATTTATGGTTAAGTTCCTTAAAATGACAACATAAATGCAAAACAACTATTGAATCACCTTCTCATAAGGCCAGTAGATGATATTTTGCTACAGCACAAAGCAGACTGTACCACTGTATTCCAAATGTTTGTTTCACTCTACTTCCACCTAATAAAGCTGCTATCAATGTTTCCATCCACAACACGACAGATTTGGGAAAAAAAACTCCAACAAAACACATCATAAGATCTCAGCGTAGCAGTTCCCAATTTATGGTTTACAGGGCACTATTTTGTTTGCAAGATATTCTGATGATAGTCTCAACTACAGGAAATTAAATGGCAGAAAACAAAACCCAGTAGCATTGCTCAGAGTGCTGCTGGCTCAGCATTGGTGCTTGGAAAACAAAGGGGTATGAGAACACTATTGCAGGGAACATTAATTCATACACTCACCACGTATCTCGTATGTGTGATCAGGTATAGAGGAACAATATTCGGATATACTGCTTTTGTAAATATTTTGCTATTGGGATTCACAATGTTTTGCTGCCAAAATACTTTGCAGCGAGAAAGGAAACCACTGTTAATAGAGTAGAGGAGGATTTACTTGTGAAAGGTGGGCCAAGATATTGCCTCAAACTATGACTCACAAAATCAATGTCAGTATTATTTATGTCAAAGACATTATCGAAGATCTCTCTTTTCTAATTCTTTTGTTTTGCATTTCATCTTTTATAGACTGAAAGGCATGCTTCATCCACGCAGGGGTGGGAGGCCAGAGACAGATAAAAATGACACAACCCTTTGGAGCAGGAATAACTAACTCCTGAGATTTAGTAACAACAACCCAAAGCAATCATCTCCAGATAATACACTGAGGATATCAGAAATTTCAACCCATGATCAGTCTGCTTAGCCAATAAGACAAAACAAATTTTGTCACAATAGTTTATAACTTTTTTGTTAAAACCAAAAGACTGTATACTCCTGCTCAGACAAAACCTTAACAGACAAGTTTCCACCAGACTTTTCAGATTTATCCTTCTTTTTTCTGCCCAGAATCATTTAAGTCAGTTTCAAATCAGGTTTTCTTTATGTATCATTAAAAAAAATAAATCAGAAGTTACGCCTTGTTAAAAAAAAAAAAGGGTGCTCAGGCAGTACAGAAAATTATCTAACTGCTTTGTGCAGAGTAGTGTGCTTTGAGTCAAAAGGAATACAGGAGATCACACCTCTGAGTTTAATTGATCATACAAACCTCGAGGAGCCCTTGTGAGACAAGGACGGGGCTCAAAAGCCAACTTCTGACAAACAGGTCAGGCACCTGCAGCATAAGCAGAGACCAAGTAGCTTTTGAGCAGCAAGGAAACACAGAGCTATACCTCAGAGGTGGTGAAGAGATTTTCCTGGAGACCCATGTTGTGTTTATTTTTTTTTTTTTAAATTGCCAGAGATTTCACAAGTCTGAGAGAAAGGATCCATCCTGAAAATTTCCTGACATAGAACCAAGAGGTATGAAGGCAGCTTAATTAAAAACGCTTCCTATTTTACTATGTTGCCCTGAAGACTTGTTTGTGCATTTTCAGTTTTATCTTAGTTTGCATTCAGAGACAACCTAGCTTTAGAGACTGAAAGCCTCCCTGTGGTTTTTGAGGAGGCAAACTAATCTCCAGTCTTTGGGCTATGTGGGAAGCCTGCCACACAATCCCTAAAGCATTGCTAGACAGAAGGTCATGAGGCAGTCCTACACTATGAGTGAGAGAGAAAAAACACCGTTGGAAGCAGGCAGTGGCAGGAAAGCCGCTTTCAGTTTGGCATCCTCTGCATTGGGATGTTCATTCATATATACCCCCTCTTGCATGCTCTGAATCTCACCTCCATTCTTGCATTACAGTAAAGCTTAACAAGGGAAGTTCAGCCACAGATGAGGAGCTCCAGCCTGATCTCAGTGAGGTCTTCTCCCTTGAAAATGACATGGAGTAGGTGTTGTAAGAGGTGATGCAGTGTACGATCCGATACTTAAAAAATAACACCTGCAAGCCTATAAGGTAAGAGGAAATAAAAAAAATGCACTGGCATTTCTTAGTTTCTGTATTTCTTTTGTTGTTTACTATTACACATAAGTAAACTATTACCATTTTTGGATCGCCAAACACCTTTCATTCCTCAGGTTATATTTCAGCATACTTGAAGCTGACAGAGAAGTTAATTTATCCAGACTCACTAAGTTTAATGAGAAACCTGCTTGGTAATTCCCTAGTTGGTGAGAAGAGGAGGAGGGTTAAACATTTGATTGAACAAAAGACAGTGGCATCAATAGCACATTCATTGCCACCTTCGCATCCACATCTGCTTCTAAGAGTATTTTTAAAGTTACCTTTTCACCAGTATCATGGAGAAACACATACTTCGTACATGTCTGATTACAGATTCCGTAAACTACAGTTTGTTTGCATTGCAATTGGGTGGTTTTGTGGTGTGTTTGGTTCACCCTTTTTTTTCTGCCTTGCAAATTAGCAAGCTATCAGCCAGCTGTGAAAATTGCTTCTGGAATTCACCAGATGCAGGTTTTTAGTTTAAAATCTTCTTGATCACTCGCATGAACAGAACCCATTAGCAGGAGGCAAGCCTCTCAGTCAAGAGTTAGTGAGGTTGTGCCTATGAACAGGGGCCCTCAGGCAGCAGTTGCTAAAGGTACTAGGCCAGCTACCATTCAGCTGGCATCCAGAAGAAAAACAACAGCATTTCCATCCTACCCCCCAGCTCTGTGAAAATCTGCTCCTGCAAAAGGGTTAAGTGGGACAGAAACAAGTATTAAATGTCAATTATATGGTATAGGCAAGCATTGAAAAGGAGAAAATGGGGTCAATTGTTCTGGAGGAAGAATCCAGGTTTTAGCTTTTTTTTTTTAAAAAAAAAAAAAAATAATGAGAAAGCTAACACTGAATTAAAGCCAATATATTCATATTGTACAGTGAGAGCTTCAGTTTTCCTGCAACAAAAACATGGGTGTATTTAAAGAAAAATTTCATTTTTTCATTAACAATATGTAGCAAGTTGAAATGTTTTAAATCCAACACTTACTTCTTTCTGGACCAAATTTAGCAGAAGCTCATCAACAACCCCATACGAGAGCGTGCTGCCTATCGAAACTGTGGGTTGGGCAGGTTCACACTGTTTAAACAAAACTCCTGCCCAGCACCATTTTGAGCAATAGCTTTGGGCTTTCTACTAAAAATTGGGGTGGTATTTTTATAAAAAAAAAAAAAAAGTACTTTTTTTAATAGAACTACTTAATCTTTGCTGCTACGAAGTAAGAACTTTTCAACCATGTAATACAACAGTAATGCGGTGTTCAAAACAAACAGCTACGAGGCAAAATTATTTGCTATGAAAACCTGCAAGGATTCCCTTACAAAAATCATGAAAAAGGGAAAAACGCAAGGAAAACAAAAGGCAGAGCCTTATTTTTAAGTAATGCCTGAAGCCCCAGGTCCATGCCGCCACGGCCCTGCCCGGGCCCCTCCCGCCGCCCCAGCCAGGAGCCGGGCAGCCGCGGCCCTCGGGCACCGCCCTGTCCGCGGGGCTGGCGTCTCGGCCCCGGAGCAGGGCCTGTGAGGCCCAGGGCGGTGTCCTCTGGGCGCTGCAGGCCAGAAGCTGCCGGAGGGACGGCGCGGCGCAGCCCCGGGACAGGTAAGGGGAGGTGGGGAAGGAGGGTCTGTCAGCGCCCCCAGCCCGCTGGGGCCCCCTGCCCTGCTGCGGGTCGGGCTGCAGCCCCACCCGGTAGGCCTCGCTTCTCCCCACGCGGTAGTTGTCTTTTTCGGTCTTAAGAGCCAAGAGGGAAGAAATAAGCTCAGCCTCAAGTTTCCAGTTTTATAAGTTAGGGTGACTATGTAATTTCTGTTACTCACTGCTCTCTTGAGAATTCTTTTTTTACAGAAGAATTGAGAGAAGTGTCATGAGTTGGGCAGCTGTATACTATAGTAACAGCAGAAACACGAGCAATCACCCGCTAAGCTTCCACTGTCCTGAAGACACAGGGCCTTAGAAGGAACCATATCTGTAATGACCCTGCAGTCATCCCTCTGTAGCACCTTACCTGGCAGGTCCAACACACGTGTCCCTCAGCCTATGCCACCATATTATTTACAGCTTCTGGCTAAAAGCTACCAGGCAAAGGCTAGCTATAGCCATACACTGAGAGACCAAAAACAAAAGGCCAGGAAAACTCTCCAGCCAGTATATGGCTGTTGCTCACAGTGTTTCCTTTTGTATTGCCCACAACCTGTTAGGGCCACGGGGCACTAGTAAGCCCAGATGGCCCCAACTAGGCTCACCTGGAGCCTCCTCCACACCCATGGGCCCAGGAGCTCTATTTAACTTCTGCCAGGAAGCCTTGCCTCTTGCCTGAGTTGTGCTAGAGGGTTGGTAGGTTCTGGCTTAGCTGCGGTCCCTGCCTGGCTATGGATCACCTTCGCTTAAGCCTGCCCTTGTAGCTCTTTACATGGTGGTTGTTGGACCTAGCCTTGATCTCTGGTTTGATTTTTCCAGGCTTGATCTCGCACTGACTTCATCACTGTTATATTTTCTTATAATCTAAGCTTGTGGTTCAATATGACTACTTTTTCTGGGTCTGTTTTGCTTACCTTTGGGGGTGGGGGGGAACACCAGAACAGGGACAAGCCTGAGCTAGTGAGGCATATACCTTACAGGCTATGAGGTGCTCTTTAGCTCCTGGCTTGCCTTCACTTAAGTAGCAGCCATGCACTCGCTGCTTTTTGGTAGTAACCTGCTGTACAGACCTCATACTGCAGCATGTTGCTCCAAGGTGTGGCTCAACAGAGCTATTCCTTAAGTTACTGGAGCTTAACTGGGAGCCAGCTGTGCTATTATAAGAGGAAAGTGCTTTTGTTACTGCTTGGTTGGGGAAAGCTTAAGGAGGGGACTATATATCTGCTCTTTCGTTTCTTTATGCAACATACTGTAGTAACGCAAATTTTACTGAGTGTACACATGTATATACATACCCTTAAAAAAAGCCCCACAATTTCCATGACCTTCTTAACTCGCAATTTCAATTCTAATGGTTGAGATCACCTCATGCATTTATACTACTCCACTGAGCTATATAGAGTGCGTTAGTAGCTATAGAAAATAAGATTTGTACAATAAATGTGTAGGAGACACTTGCTATAGGGACAGTCCAGACTGTCTCAATTACCAGTTATTGGGGTCTAGAATGCCATGAGGAAAAAAAAGTCATCTTGGTATCACACCTCAAACAGGATAAATACGGAAATGATTTTGTGGTAATTCTCAGAAAATACTCTACAGGCCTTGGTTGTGCAAACATATGCCACAGCAGTAATGCAGCTTGCTCAGTACCTCAGTGTCTTACTAACAGTGGTTCTTTCTGCTAGCACTTCTAATACATCTTGATTTTTAAAAAGGGACTTAAGAGTGTGTAACAGTGTGCTGAATCTGCCCTGGCAACAAAATACTTTTGGATCTGAAGTACTTATTTGCCCAGGAAGATAAACTATAATTATATGGTCATATGTAATATGACCCCCACATTCTGTAGTATTAAAACATACTCTCTGCTGCATCAACAATTGAACAAAAGTTTCAACTTACAGCAATATATAGCCTTCAGTTATTTATAACATACGGCAACAGATTTCTCTTATTATATTGGGCAGCCAGCCCTTACTGGTTTGTCCAAATCTTGTCCCAAGACTGCCAACCAGAGCTTTTCTGCACACTGTGCATAGCTCTACAACATCTGCTTGGGCTAGCTTCAATATCAGCAGAAGTTAGTCCTGTGCCATTTTATTAAATTCTTCAAGGCAAGTGGTTAGCATTTCTTCTAGACCAGATGGAGCCTAACATGATGTAATATCCCTCACATTTAAACCTCATCCATTTGATAGACTTTCCAGCATAATGATCAACATGTGAGGCCCATTGTTATTTCTTCTGTGTCTGTTGCAGCTTTGGCATGGCATGCTATACCAGCTGGAGAGGGAGCCAGTTAACAGAACCCAAAATGTTCGTCAGTCCTCTGCACCAAATTGCTGGATTTACACCCCAATTTACTTACCCAGGTAAGTGAACAACATAGCTGTAGTATTCAGCAGGGCTCCTTAGGGGCAGGTAAGCTTACTAGAACTAGATGATCTTTAAGGTCCCTTCCAACTCTAACCATTCTACCATTCTATGAAGAATTAGGGCCCCTTTTAGCTTGCCTATGATGAGGTGAGTCAATGCTCCGCTTTAGCTTTTATCTTCAGTCATGCAGCCCCAAACTCAGACCCCTTGGATACTTAGTGCTGTTAGAGTCTAATTCAGTCACAAATGAACATTTTAGCTGGACCATGCTTGTCTTCTGCCTCTGAAAGTTCACGCAGTTGATAGAAACCTGGCACAGGCTGTGGTTTCTGGCCATGTCCCTGTGCCCAGGTAGATTCTCAGGCAAACAATTGTTAATCTTGGATTTTCACAGGCTGAAACATATCTTCCTGCTTAATATTGAACATTCCTTGTAACTGCAAGTATATAAAATATATGCACAAATTCTGCTCTCAGGTGTTGAATCTGAAAAAAGCTACCATTTCCAGTGCAAGCAGTTCCCATGTGCATCAGACTAGGTGGGAGCAGGATGTGCCCATTTAGCTTGTACTGCTGATACCAGCCATCCTACAACTCTGCTTAGTGAGTGTAAAGTGTGGGAAGGGAGGGTGCTCTTAGTCTCACCAAGCTAAAATCTGAGAGTTTTTGTAGTAAGTTTTACAACCTCTGTCCAGGTGAGCCCAATGAACCACATTTGGGCCTGCCTCACATTTTGTGCACCTCAGCGAAAGTAAGAATTTTCTCAGACCACAGGGAGCATCAGAGCAGGCTTCTGCCCTGTAAAACAAAAAATGCCTACTGGAGAGAGGGTGATTATACCACTTCAGGTTAACAGAAGTCAGCCTTCAACTGATTAAAGCTATAATTTTGAAGGTGGAAGACTTATCATTAAGAGACCGGAAAATGTCATACAGCCATAACTGTAACAATAGCATTCTTTCATTTTTAGAATCAATCTGATAATTTTAATAGATTTCTGAATGTTAACCTAGTATTCATGTCAGGGCACATTTTCTGTGAGCAGGCAGAAATATGGTAACTTATTTGTCCAAAGTGGCCTTCTTTGTGCTAACTTGGAGGTTGCTTGGTGACTCACCTTTAATAAATGAATACCAGGAAGCTCTTGCAATACCATTCTGTTCCAGAAATGTCAGCTGCAATTTTCCATAGATTCAACAGCCCTAAATGATATTGCACCTTCTGCCTGGTAAATAATTGATATATGTCTGATAAAGCAAATGGAGCAGGGAGATTTCTGTTGCATGACTTTTCAGGCTGCTGTATATTTTCTCAGGTTTGGCAACACTAAACCGATTAAGAAATATGTATTCACTACAAGCTCAAGCAAGTCATACATTCCACACATGAAAGAAAATTAATTAGACTCTCAGAATGAAGCAATTCAGAGGGTTAATTTGCCATTGTGAGTCTTATGATTCTGAAAAGCCAGTAGACCACAAAACCAGAATTTTTAATTTTTCCTAACATTTATCTAGGTTTTGTTTGTGTTATATAAGCAAATAAAATAAACATTGGAAGAATTACCTTGCAGCTAATCTTAAATTCTGAAATGTGTTATATATTGTATCCTTAATCCAGTAACAACAATGAAATTATTCCCTTAGTTTCTTAGTACTTTTACTCTCTAAAACTGAGATACTTATTTGCCCCTGCAGTGGAAGGAGGTATGAAAAGGGTTAATGGATACCCTCTGGAGAAGATCTTCCTATTGCTATATCTACAATAGAAGTATTAAATGCTTTTGAGTGCCACAGCCAGAACACCTGTACAGTTTCACCACCTCTTTTACTTCTTTTCTGTCTGTAAGATGTATTGTAGAATTTAGACTGGACATGAGATCTCCAGTGTTGTAATGCCAGCAGTTAAATCTGGGAGAATTACTTTTACATTAAAAATTAGTGTAGAATTAAACACTAGTATAAAATGAACTGTTGCCAGATTAAAATGCAGGACTGGACAATTCTAAATATATGGTGGCTTGTCTGGAACCCAGTTCTGTTGGTCTTAAATCTTGCAGCACTTGTCTTTCTTTAACAGACTTAGGAGAAATTAATGTGTGTGTTGTTCAGACTGAATAGGAAAGGATTATGTGCCATTCCAGCACTTCCCAAAATGTCTCTGTCATTTGCTGTGTTCATTGGCTGCCGGGGGGATCTGAGCAATCTCCCTCAGACCAAACCTTCTTAATTCCCATACTTCTGTGACTTCTGCACAGGACTCCTCTGCCTCTGCTCTAGTACTCCCAGTGCTGCAGATATATTCCCTTTTTTATCTAAAATAAGGTGTTCTGGGATATATATGTGGTGATCTGAAAACTCAAACGGTGGTAGCTGTGAAAAATCTTTGTAGTTTCCACGCTTAGTTCAAAGCACCTCATTTAAAACAATTATTAAACTGCATGTAATGGAATTTTCAAGTGAACCTTACGTATTAATATAAAGTGCTGAATCCTACAATTCTTTTCCTACTTCTACCTCATTTTTATTCATCCTCATTCTTCACTAATCCAAATCAATGTTATTTGGACTGAGAGTGCACGTTAAGAGCTGTCCTCACAAAATAAGAGAAAATGCTGTACCAATTAAATTCTCATTTACACTACTGAAAATGTGGTAATCGGAGTAAATGCTGTGATGACAAGTTAGAAAGATCATCCAGTTTCATAACAAAAACAATATGATCCAAAGATTTTTATTTCACAGAATCACAGAATCTTAGTGGTTGGAAGGGACCTTTGAGATCATCGAGTCCAACCACATTAAAAAAAACAAACAAACAAAAAAAACCTACAACACACAAAAACAAACAAGCAAGCAAACAAACAAAAAAAACCACAACAACAAAAAAAACCACACCAAAAAAAAAAAAAAAAAAGCACCCACCAACTAAACCCCACACCCACAACCTCACACACAACACCCCACCACAAACCAACAATCCCGCAATCCCGGGCACTAGAGCATGCCCTGAGGAGCCATGTCTACACGTTTCTTAAATACCTCCAGGGATGGTGACTCCACCACCTCCCTGGGCAGGCTGTTCCAGTGCTTGACCACTCTTTCAGTAAAGTAATTCTTCCTAACATCTAATCTAAACCTCCCTTGCCACAGCTTCATACCATTTCCTCTGGTCCTGTCGTTATTCCCTTGGGAGAAGACGCCAACCCCCGCCTCTCTACAGTTTCCTTTCAGGTAGTTGTAGAGGGCAATGTTTTTATGAAGTCTCAGCTTTCTCAGGTATTTACATGTTATACATGAGTTATGTCTGATGCAATAAAGAATTCCCATGGATTATATTATCAATTAAAATCAATAAAATTTGCTTACAGGTTTTTTTTATATGGGGTCAGGGTCTCAGCAATGTAATAAAAATGTTCATGTTCATTAGTGATCTTCTGATTATCGTCAGTTTCAAAATCCACCTTAGAAACATGTCCATGCTGATAATGCCTAAGTGCATAATCAGTCATTTAAAAAGGGCAGTCACATTAAAATTATCTCTGAAATTTGGATATTAAAATTAATTATATCCAAATTAAATAATTTGGATATAAAATACTTCAATAAACATGTTTTCTGCCATTCGCTAGTCTCTAGACATCCACACATTTAGAAGTGGTAAAAACACTAGATGCTAAGTATTTTGCTATATTATCTGTTTCTTTATTGAGTTAATTTGATTTTATAGTAAGGGAGTTTTGTTCATTTTTGAAAGCCAAGATATTTCTTCTGTTATTTCACAGAATTCATCCTTCTGAAGGGTTACCATGCAGTCTGTTCTGAAATGGCTAACATTATATAAATTCAAAGAGCACAAGTCCTATCTTCTTTCTTTTGGTGGGTTGTTTTTTTTTTTTTTTTCAGGCAGATTAAAAAAAATATCTTCAAATAGTTAAGCCAATGATATCTTTATATCTTTGCCAAATGTGCTAAACTGTCCTTTTCTCTGTATAGATGTGAAAAGATGTGGTCTTGCTGCTGGTGATATTTGCTCTGTGAGAAAGAAGCTGAAATAATGTTCTAAACGCAAATAGAGTACAGATGACTTGGGCCCTTTGAAAATAACTCTCTGTATTGATTCACTTCAGGAATAAAAGCCTATAGGACTGATTGAAAGTCAGCCACAAGCACAAAGGAACCATTGCAGATTTTTTGCACAAGTGACTGGAAGGCTCTAATAAATGTCAGATGCAGATAGCAGGTAGAGAGAATTACCCAGTAGCTGTGTATCCCCCCTGCCCCCAGATCTTTTTTATTCCAGCTCCTGAAGACATTCAATTTATTTTAAAATACCCTCTTCCTTTGGTAGGTGAGGATTTTGAAAGTGAGGATGAAATCATTGTTTAATAAAGTGATCATCCAAGTGAGATGAAAAGAGAATGATAACAAACATTTTAAGAAAACTTTTACCAGTGTTAAGGGGTAGGTATTTGCTCTGCCTAAATACAGCCAGCGTATTACATACTTTGGTTCCTTTTACATACCTCTAATGGAGAAAAGTTGTTTTTTTTAAAAAGACTTAGTGTGAACCTAATTGTCTGACTCACCACTTTAGAGAGAGCACATTGTCTCCAGAGCATTTTGTAGAAACATTAATTCATCTTAGTTAATATTTAGTATGAAATCATATCTTTTTAAGTTCCCATAGCTAACCGCTTGCTGGCCTGTTTGTTTTTCACAGCGTAGGCACAGTTAAAATCTGTCTACCGTTTCACAGTGTGAGCATATACACCCATGGGACACTCACGTTTCTGCCCAACTGGGTGTCACATTGAGAGACTGCCAAATATTAGTGACTGCACATAGATATAATGAAATAACTATTGCTTAAAAAAAGGTCTGATTCAGGTAAAATACTTTTCAGCAATCCACATAGCTCTCTACAGGGAAAGCAAGGACCAGAATACAGCACGAGACTTACACTTAGGAGATGACTGCAAAAGGATACATGGTGTAATTTTTGTGTGGCTGAATTTAGGAAGGTATGGTTTCCTGCTTCTCTGAGTCAAGTTTGATCAAGAAGATGTTAATATTTTTCATGATCACATTCAATTTGGGATTTTACATAAAGGGCTGAGAACATTGTCAGTTCATCCCTGATGTGGATGACTGGTAGACAGTATCATACCTGTTCATACTGCTGTCTTCCTTTCAGGGGGAAGCTGAAAGTCAGGCATCAGTTCAGCTGAATTTAGACAAATACGTGTTTGATACAGCAATGTTGTGTGCCCAGCACTGTATCATCTGGATACCCTAAACCCAGATATTAAATTTACTAGATTTCTTTCAGGTTTTGGCATGGTAGATGTTAGTGTTACAGACACGTCAGCCAGTATTAAAACCCCATACAAGTAAAGTTCAAGCCCAGCTGAGAAAGAGTTTTTCAGATAGAACTTTTTTCTCCTCTTTGTTTCTAGTTCCTGTTGACCACAGGGGGATAGAACAGAGTAATAGTGGTTATTAATGGCGATATAGTTTTTAACCTACTAAAATCAATCCAGTAGCTCAGCTCAGTTTCTAAACTGACATCATAAAACCCATGTCAAATTCAACATTACTCAGGAGTCTAAGCATGGGGGTCTATCCACCTTTCTGCAAAAACACCGGGAATAACGCACTTCACACTGTCAAATGACAGTTTTAGTAGTCACTTTGAATGTATGCTTATGTTATTATTAATAAGATGTATTCATTATGCAACCATGGAAATTAGAGTTTTTCCTCTAGGAGTCAGTTGAGCTTCTTCAGAGCAAACTGCGTACACAAGAAACAGTTACAAAGCACAACATGCAGGCTGATTTAGCTCCTGTAGCAAATGAAAGCTTGATTTAATAAAAGGATTTCAGTGGAGCAAAGCCTCATCCTTGAATGGGCAGCAAAATCTGGCAATTTTTCCAGGATCATTAACGGGGCTTGTAAGCAGTACTAGTGAACAGGAGAAAAAAAAAAAAGGAGATTGAAAGCGGCTGTTAAGGAATGCAGTCTCTTTCAGATTCCTGGCAAGGCAGGCTCTTCTGATTCTGTATCTTCTTAGTCTGATGGAATTGCTGCAGACTGCTAAAGATCAAGGAGAAAAAAAACCCCAAGCCCAGAAACCCAGCATTAAAACTCAGAACATAATTATACATTTCAGCCAGCATTTGCAATTCTGCTGTCCCTAGGGAGAATATGGAAACCGTCAATTTTCCCCATGCTAATGACCACATTCAGAGGCTGATTTAGGAGGGGAAGACAAACAAGGTGCCTGAAGGATATAATGCTATTGGGGTACAGAAAGAAGTGCTATTAATTTGCCAGAATATGAAACCTGTTGTTTCATCAGCAAAAGACAATAGAGCAAATGAAAACTTACCTGCTATTGGTAATGAAAGTGTGACAGCAGTGTAGATCCAAACCCAATAAAACCTGCTGTTAATATTCATGGTAGACTTCAAAATCACAAGGAAAATTGGTGAATTTCTCCAGGAAGAGAAGCAAGACCTTAGGCAATGGAAATTCAAAATGGATTAAAAGGGATCTCCAAAGTTAAGAGGAGAGTGACCTGAGAGCTTAGCTGCAGATTAAAACTCAGAAGTTGTTTGGAAGATGAGAGCAATCCTGTGCTTCCTGAAGTGAAGCAGCCCCTCACAGCCTATTTTAAATTAATGTTACAGAGCACAGTCAAAAGCTGCCAATTCAGGAAACTAAAGGAATGATGGATTTCTTGAAGTATTCATTTTGTCTTTAAGGAAGAGTTATATTGTACCAGGTAGGCAATATTTTCAGTAAAGTACTGGATTGAATTGTTTCAAAGTCAGCCTCTGCAAGGGCACCAGCAACTGGTAGCATTGGTTTTTTGTGGTCTGTAGCTCTGAGTGGCCACTGGTACATTCAGTCTCCAGTCACAAAAGCAAGCAGTGCTTGCAACTTTCTGAAAGGGCACAGCTCCCATTCGTAAATAGGAAAAATATCTTTGGACAAAATGGTGAACAGTCTCACAGTGGCATTATATGTTTCACCCCACAACAGACATTAAGCTTTAAGCAGCAATTTTCCTGCTTGCAGCTCGCTGACAGATGGCCAGCAGCTGAGAGGATGTCACTTGGAAAAGGGATGGTAGCGGCAGGACTGAGAAGTGCCCTGATGGGATTTATCATCAGTAAGGAACCAGTAGGGTGCTGCCAAATCATAAGTCTAAGAAGGAGTCAAAAAGAGGATTGCAAGAATAGGGTGTGAATATCCCATTTTCTGCCTGTTACACAAAATAGGAGAGCTTTCTTCTTTGCTGTGAAACTCAGCTGGTAGCTCAGGGTGTTCTGGAGATACTCTAGGCACTAGGAATTGCTTAGAGGAACAGGTAGCAGCTAAAGAGCAGAAGCAATAGCAATTGCTCATCACTGCTGCTTCTGCAGTAATTGCAGAACAAGACACATTCTATGATGTGACAACACTAGTAGGAAGTGATGTAACAGCAGCATAAGAGCAGGATCCCTGATAGACCTTACAGGAAGTATGACAGCATTTTGGCTAGCCGCCGTATGTTTGTAGAGCACTGGACTGATGTTATTGAGACAACACTGACTTTATTCTTGCACACAAGACCTTTTAGCGTCTGTGTTCCTATTGCCATTTGAGAGAGGAAATTAAAAAAAATACTGAAGGAGAGTCATGAAAGCTTTAAATGACAAATCTGCTACCCACCTATTGTAGCTAGTTGGCTGACTAGTAACAACTGAGATAAAATGATGGCAGGCAGAGGCCATCCAGAAACTGTTAGCTGCAGACTGAAAGAACAAATTAAGTAGCAAAATTACACCACCGATAAGTACTGACTGTGAAAGAGAGGGCAGTACTCCTCTTTTCCTCCTCTTCTAACTGAGCATCTGCATGTTTATTAATTGCTTTTTTAAAGCAGCATCGTTATCATCAGAACCTTGAGTACGGGCCTGTGATGAAGATAAAATATTGAAGATTGGATCTTCTCTGCCAGTCCTCTGTCAGGGAAGATTCCCCTCCCTATCCATTTCTCATGAACAGTAATTTTGCTTAAAATTCAACACACACATACCGAAGCTTTATTAAAATGTTTCTGTCTGAACAGTGCATCAAAAAGCTGCAAAATGTAATGCTGACAAAAGGAGAAGATCCATATATGAGCCAGTGACAGTAATTGTCAGGTTTAACAAGGATGAAGGGTTATATATTATATTTCCCATCTCTGTTTTCCAAAGAAAGTAATAATCTCTGTGGGGTTTTGTTGTATAATTCTGAAGAAATAGGCTTGTTTTTGTAACTCAGTGATCATGACATCTATTTATTTTTACCGTAAGTTCTTAAGAGAGTTCTGAGAACCATTTTTATGCCTGACAAGCTATAGCAATAAAAATTAAATGCCTCTGATGTATGGTGATTTGTGATTATAACAAGAATGAGTTGTTCTTGTATAATTTCATTTTCACATTACAGATGTTGTCACAAGTATGATGTATCCATATTTGGATACATGGTTTAGTTTAGGAAAGACAACAGTAAACATCAGAGCTTTCACTTTCTGATATTCTTGTATTTGTTTTCTCTCAGAATTATCATCTTCCTGAAGTGTACCCACAGAGAAGTAGACTAAATGCAGTAATATTCTGAAAAATGTGTTACATGGGAGAGCGCCTTGCTTATGAAGTATCAAATATTAAAATAATGAAGCTACCTTCCTAAACCAAGACTGTGCCACTGTATTTCAATGCAAACAAACCCCTGTTCATTAGACTGATATGTCAAGTGTAAAACTGCTTCAAAGCCATTGTAGTTTTCCTTTTTTATTTTCAAGGTGGAAAGAGTTTTTTCCTACCCTTACTGGTACTGAATAGCATCAAAGACCGTGAGTAGGTCTGCTGATCTCTCATTTGTTGGTTCCCATTGAGTGTTACTGTGCTCGTTGTGTGTTACAAGAGCAGCCACACAAGCTGGTACTGCAGGGCAGCTGATAGTAAGTAAGCCTGCACTCTCGCTTATTTCCCTGGTAATTTGTAGCAGCAGGCAAAGGGGCTGCTGATTTTCAAAGTTCAAATTTTGATTGTATGGCTTGTGGTGGTAAATTGATGACACGGGCACAGATGTTTTTATAACCAGGAAACATTTTAAATATTTCTTCCGTTTCTTTTTTTTCCTTTCTTAGGAAAAATTTGCCATCTGAGAAGCAGACTTCTGTGAATAGTTTAAATGCAGCACCTGAAAAGTGAAGCATATGCAACACCAGGTGGGCCGGCCAGTTTCTTAGGCAGATGTTTCATCTGTTAGTCTTCTGCCTGACTTTTTATATTTACTGTATCTGCTATTCCTTGGTCATTATGTCCTACATTTGCAGTTTTTAACAATGAAAATACTAACCTTAATTAAATTCTCTCTTTTTAAGCCAGGTCCAAATTTGTTCGTATGCATTTTCTCCCTATGCATACATAAAAAATCTAATAAATTAATTCTTAAAAGTATCAGTCACATTTACAAATGTCTGATACTTGCATTTCTTTTTAGTGCATCGACTTCAATACAAGGCAACATAGCCCTGTGCTGAATGAGTTTGAAAAATCCCAATATCAATTTCCATTTCTCTTAAGAGATTGAAACATGTCAGTTCACAACACACGTCCTCATACACATTTTGAACATTCACTGTCAATGTACCCATCTGTAAGTCAAATACTGGTTAAAGGCCAACTTTTATACTGTCTGAGAATTTGACAAGTCTAGTGTTAATTACAATCTTGGTATCCCTGTACACCCAAAAAAAAGGAATATGTGGTTCACTGGTAAAGCAAAAAATGCTGAACATACGAAACTGCACAATTCACAGGTATTTACATCATGATTTTGATAAAAAAACATAAATTAAACAGAACTAAGTTAGCTGGGAAAAAGCCACCACATTTATTAGCATTACTGTAGTTGTTATGTGACAATAATGTAGAATTGCAGGAAGAATTCACTTCTGACACTGAAAAAGAACTTTACTGAAACAAAGGTATCTCATCCTGTTCTTTCTTTAACTCCTATAGCTTGAATGCTTTGTACTTAATCCAGAATCAGTTTGAGCAAATATAATCAACTCTCCCTGAAAGGAGTTCAGATTGGGATCCAAATTAAACACAATAAAATAATGATAACACAAATTTAGCTAATTTTTTGGGATATACATTGGAAATGACATTTGGTGTTTTGTCTCTTAGTTGTATGTTTTTCAAGTATATGAAACTATTAAAAATAAGCACAAAATTTAGTATATTTTTATACTTTAAACGTATAAAATAACAGGAAATTATATTAATTGCTTTATTCACTTTACACAATATATTTTTCAAGCATTGGAATCAAAATATGTAGGGATTATATTATAGGATTAATTTAGCAGCGTATAACCAGTTTTGTATGTTTAAATCAGTAGATGTTTTCTCTTTATTTCACTGAGTTATACGGGCATTAAATTGATATAATATAGCAGTGGATCTGACTCAGAGATTATACACGGTTTATTGTGACTTTATGCTAGATAAAAATAAGGGAATTGAAACATTTATGTTCAGCAGAAAACAACTGATAAAATGAAACTCAGCAACTTTACTTTTGTAGGAAAGCATTTGTTCCTTTCAAAAATGTCAAAAAGGAAATTACACTTAATTAATCAAACTCTGAGTGATTCCCAATTAGTTTCCTACAGTTATTCTATGACAGCTCTTTCCATTATTACAGAGTGTGAAAACAATAAGCAAAAGAGAATGATAATACATAATAACCTGGAGAAATTCAAATGCTATACCCTCATAAAACATTCTCTCTCTCTTCCTCAAGCTCTGAATGCTTACTTACATAGAAGTCCAAATTTAGGTTTGTGTGCACAGCCCAAGTAACGTCTATTCAGAATGCCTCTGGCAGCTTCCACGAGTGCAGGGACTGTCAGGTAGTGACACAGAGCTCTCCCTTGCACCTGTGAGATGCTGTAGGATGGGAAAGATAAAACACTTTTCATTTTAACTAAATTCTTAATTTAAATGTGTTCTAATTTCCCTAAGCAAAAATATCTTCAGGATGGAATTCTGTTCTTGTTTGTGTTCATCCTGTTGTTACTCACTCGAACAGTGCTGTTAAAGCCACTGTAATTACAGAAATTGACCCTCAATATTTTTCCTTTCTCTCCTGTAGGGAATTGAGACATTTAATATGAGATAACAAAACCAGCCAGGAAGTAAAAACATAATTTACGAAAGTCATACTTCCCCAAATGTTGGAGTTGAAAAAAATAGATTTTGCAATATAGGGCCCATTCTTTCTACTGCATAAATGGAATTTTTAGTTATTCTTTGTGGAATGTCAGCTCTGTCACTGTAGCAGAAACATTTCCAGAAAGGAGCACTATAATTTCTTTCTCTGTGTCAAATGTTACTGGTGTTTCCCACGCATGAAGGATCACCGATGCACTCATTCTCAATTGCATCTCCCAGATTTTGAGACTTCTCTGCAGATATTTTTGCAAGTGCTTCAGCAAATGATGAGCAGAAATCAGTTTATTTGTTTTAAATAGTATAGTGTGCTATTATAATTTCATGCATTTACTTTTTATTTTTCTAAAAGCAAAGACAAAGTAATTCTCAGCAGTTCTGACTTGCTTCTCTCTGCTTTTATTCTTTTAAAAAAAGAAACTAAAAATGATTCTATCTTGAATATAGCCTATCTGCAGAGTATTTCTGATTCTCAATGCTTAATCATTGCTGCCTTAACCTTTAGCTGATTTTAACAGAAGCATCCTTTGCACTATTGTTCTGATTCCTGTGTTGGAACAGTTAATTACTATATGGACTGCATATGTGCTTGCAACCAGAATCTCATCTAAAAGTAGCATCTGGGAATTCAGCTTGCTTGCTTTCTTATTTTGTTCCCTTTACAGGAAATCTTTTCTATCATACCCATATGTGCAGGGAACTTTGAAATCTCTGTATCATTGACAGCTGCTGAAAACACGTGCATTGTAAGACACGCACAACTTCCTTACTAACCACAGCTCCTTGCTGAACAGTGTCTCCCCATGGAACAAAATAGAAAAACATGGAAGATTAGTTGGGAGAAAATGGACAAGAGAAGGCATATAGGGAACTTCATGGTTATCAGAGAAAATATTTCACAAACGGTGAAGAGCTGGTAGTCATAACACAATAATAGTTATCTGCCGCTTTTCTGTGTATTTGCTGTCATCTCTCTGCTCAAGGATAAATATCAAAACCATAGTAATAGAAGTGGTCTAAAACTCAGTATTGGGGTTTTTAAAATTATCAACTCATCCTAGGATGGGACAACAAAGGTACTTCTTCCTAAAGAACAAAAATGCTATATAGTCAGTCTGTGAACAGACAGGCATAGAGGCAACAGCAGCAGCACATCCCTCTCGAAAGCTGAGGAGCACCTTGCAAATTATGTGTCAGGACCCCCTTTCAGATGGGAAATAGAGCAGTTATGGTGAGAGGCAGAAATATGAGTGAGTTGAGCCTACGAAAATAATCTGAAATGTTCAGTGAAAAAAGAGTGGTTTATAAAATATTAACCTTTGACCATTGTAAGAGCCACATTTAGTGAAAATACCATTCAGTCTCCAAGCTAAAAAAGATACAAAGGTGTGATGGCTGCATTTTACTATAAAATTTGTTTGCACTCCAGTGTAGCGATTGTTTGCAAGGCAGAGGTAGTTCTGTACATTAGTTTTTCCTGCTTGTAAACATTAAGAGGACCATATTTGACAAACATAGGTTCAAACTGGTAATAAGAATTACAATCAGTCTCAAGGAAGAACTTCTGTCAAGAACCAGGATTTCTTCAAAATTTGGGTGAGCCACTCCTGAAACTTTTGAACTGAAGATATTAGTACCAAAGTGTGATCAGACAGTAGCAAGATCAGTCCTTTCAAGGGTTGTGAGCTGGGAGGAAAGGTGTCGGTCTCTTTTCCCAAATAACAAATGATATGAAATGAGGAAATGGCCTCAAGTTTCTCCAGGGGAGGTTTAGATTGGATATTAGGAAAAATTTCTACATTGAAAGGGTTGCCAGTGATTGGAACAGGCTGCCCAGAGAAGTGGTTGACTCACCATCCCTGGAGATACTTAAAAGACATGTAGACATGGTGCTTAGGGACATGGTTTGGTGGTGGACTTGGCAATGTTAGGTTTATGGTTAGACTCAATGATCTTAAGGGTCTTTTCAAGACTTTTCTATGATTCTATCCAGCATGCTGCTCTTTTCTGTGCTTAGATGAGTGAGTTGGAAGCTCCTCTGGCAGGAGACAGAACAGAGTAACTTTATGGCTCCAAATCTGACACTGAGGTATTCTTTCATCTAACAGGCAAAATCACAGCAAGAGCTTGGAGATTAATTCAAGAAGTCGTAAGGGTTTATATTTCATTTTTAACAAATAATAAGCTAGGGCAACTAGCTTCCAATACCTGTTTACAGGACATAAATATTTCATCTTTGGAACACTATGAATAAGGCTGGATTTCTTTCAGACCCAGATATTCCTGGTAGTATTCTCTATGAAAATCTTTATTCTGAGATAGCCTTCTGGTATTTATGTTTCACATCTTAAGCGTACAAGTATTCTTCTGTTTCATACTTTGTAATGTAGCTTGCCAAGGATGTTTAAACTGCATCTTAGTGTTCAAAACATTTGGTTACCCTAAACAGTCACAGACCTTCACAACTGATAGAAAATCTCTGCTTTCCCCAAGGAGCTCATGAAGCTGAAGGTGTCACAGTGCAACCACATGGGCCACCTGGAGTCCAGAAAGGTGTGACTTACCTGCAGCCCTCTTAAATTGGACTGCAAGTTAATATTGTCATGAGGCCTCTTTAGCCTGGTATTCCTTGTCCCTGCTCCCTCCCACTGGCCCCAAGAAGCAGGGACACCCGTTTCATAAAGTGTCTTTATTATGTGAAGCTGTTAAAAAGGTCTTTTTGATTGATGGTCTGAGCCCTGTTAATAAAAACGTAAATTGTTTCAAATACTTAATCCTGAAAAGTCTTTTTAAGTGTGGTTTTATTTAGCAAACACAGTGTAAAGCAAGGTGTTAGCTCTACATTCTGCAAAAAAAAAGGTATGGACCTTAATTCAACAGTGTCTGTTGGAGAGACACTGTGAGAGCAGGGCGATTTGGGCAAGCATGATTTTGTGGCCTTCCCCTCTGCCACTGGTCAAGGGTGTGCTGAGAAATGATTTTTCAGTAAACAAGCTGGCAGCTTCAGGAACAATTTCATTCTCTGAGTTCTATAACCACTAAGCAGATCAAATATAATTCCTCAGAACAAGGAGAGAATGATTTAGGAAGCAGAAAATACTATTAAACTCCTGATGCCACTAGAATTTCTAGAAGTCATCACAGAAACAGCCGTGAGCAGGAAAGGGACACTGTAAACACCATCAGTCTGAAGAGCTCCTGTAGCTCTTCCTGGGTGGTCTAAAGCCAGAAGCCATGTATGGCTTTCAGGGTTCAGCATAAAAGATTTAGCCAAGTTTGCATTTTTACATTTTGAATTAGAAGGGCCAAGGCTCAAGCCGAGCTCATCTTGGCCACTACAGTTAAGAATAACAAAAAGAGGTTTTTTCGGTATGTAAACAGTAAAAGGAAGATTAGGGATAATGTGGGCCCACTGATGAATGAGATGGGCACCCTAGTGGTGGAAGACACGGAGAAAGCAGAGTTGTTGAATGCCTTCTTTTCTTCAGTCTTCACTGCTAAGGCTGTCCCTCATGAATCTCTGGCCTTGGAGGCAAGGGGGAGGGTACGGAGAGAGGAAGTTTTTCCTCCAGTAGAGGAGGACCACTTGGCCAAACTGGACATTCATAAGTCCATGGGCCCTGATGGGATGCACCCACGAGGGCTGAGAGAGCTGGCAGATGTTATCGCTGGGCCACTCTCTATCATCTTTGAAAGGTCATGGAGAACAGGAGAGGTGCCTGAAGACTGGAGGAAGGCCAACATCACTCCAGTCTTCAAAAAGGGCAAGAAGGAGGACCCTGGGAACTACAGACCAGTTAGTCTCACCTCCGTCCCTGGGAAGCTAATGGAGAGACTCATTCTAGATGTCATCTCCAAACAAGTTGAAGAGCGGGGGGTTATTGGAAGTGGGCAACATGGGTTTACCAAGGGTAAATCATGTTTGACCAATCTGATAGCTTTCTACGATGCTACAACTGGTTGGTTGGATGAGGGGAGGGCAGCAGATGTCATCTACCTTGACTTCAGCAAGGCTTTTGAAACAGTCTCCCATAGCATCCTCATTGGGAAACTAAGGAAGTGTGGGCTGGATGAGGGGACAGTGAGGTGGATTGAGAACTGGCTGTGTGACAGGACCCAAAGGGTAATGATTAATGGAACAGGTTCAAGCTGGAGGCCTGTAACCAGTGGTGTCCCTCAGGGGTCAATACTTGGTCCAGTCCTGTTCAACATATTCATCAGCGACCTGGACGAGGGGACCAAGTGTATCCTCAGCAAGTTTGCTGATGATACCAAACTGGGAGGGGTGGCTGACACCCCGGAGGGCTGTGCTGCCATCCAGCGAGACCTGGACAGGCTGGAGAGCTTGGCGAGGAAGAACCTCATGAGCTTCAACAGGGAAAAGTGTAGGGTCCTGCACCTGGGGAAGAAGAATGTTAGGCACCAATACAGGTTAGGTGTGGACCTGCTGGAGTCAAGTTCTGAAGAGAAAGATCTGGGGGTCCTGGTAGACAGCAAAATGACAATGAGCAAACAGTGTGCTCTTGTGGCCAGGAAGGCCAATGGAATCCTGGGCTGCATAGGGAAGGGTGTGGCTAGTAGGTCGAGGGAAGTCATTCTCCCCCTCTACTCTGCACTGGTGAGGCCACAACTGGAATACTGCATCCAGTTCTGGGCTCCCCAATTCAAGAGGGATAGGGAACTACTGGAAAGAGTCCAGCGAAGGGCAACGAGGATGATTCAAGAATTGGAGCATCTCCCTTATGAAGAAAGGCTGAGAGAGCTGGGACTCTTTAGCCTGGAGAAGAGAAGGCTGAGGGGAGACCTTATCAATGCTTATAAGTATCTGAAGGGTGGGTTGAAGGAGGAGGGAGCCAGACTCTTTTCAGTGGTTGCCAGTGAGAGGACGAGGGGCAACGGGCACAAGCTGGAACACAGGAGGTTCCACTCAAATATGAGAAGAAACTTCTTTACGGTGAGGGTGACAGAGCACTGGAACAGGCTGCCCAGGGAGGTTGTGGAGTCCCCGTCTCTGGAGATTTTCAAGACCCGCCTGGATGCAGTCCTGAGTAACATGCTCTGACATGCTCTGGGCAATCCTGCTTCGGCAGGGGAGTTGGACTAGATGATCTTTATGGTCCCTTCCAACTCTAAAAATTCAGTGAAATTCAGTGAATCCCTTTCATTGCAATGATAGGCTTGAAAATGTAAAGCAGTCCTGTACACTCAAGGTTTAGCATGGATTTGACCTAATTATCAGTTATTCCAAATCCCTACTAGCCACTAAAAGTTAGGATCCTGGGGACCTAAAGTCCTATACAGCATCCTTAGAGTGTTTAATAGGGATGGTTTCTTCATTCAGCTAAAGATCCTGTTGAGTTGTCCATCTGACTTAGAAAGGAGGCAGACCTGGTGCAGCCACGGATTTCCATTGCAGTTTAATCAGGTCTTGCGGGGCCAAATGGCCAAAAGTGGTCACGTTTTGAGTACCTAACATTAAATAAAAAAACTTAAAACACTTGTCATCTGTTCGAAACTAAAAATCTGGCAGAAGCGGAGTCAAACCTGCAGGATGCTGAAAGCTTTATCCTTAATCTAGAAAAGCAGTTTGGCTCCCAAGATAGCATGACGCACACAACAGTGTCTAGTGACTGCTCACCCAAACTGGAGGATATGCTTTTAGGGAGAACAGGCAGAGAATTCTGCTGTGTTGTTTCTGATTATATTAATTATGGTTTTGTCCTCTTTGCAAGAGTGCATTAGGCAAAACTATTCTAGAAATGCTGCTTTGCTTTAAAGAAAAGAAAAGAAAAAAAAAAAAAATGAAGTTGGGGCAAAGTTTGCCAAGTTAACTAAGGTCTTGGTATTTGAAAGAACTAATGTTCATCATCTGAAAGCCCCTAATAGTTGTCTCCTATTACCCTGTCAAGTATAAGTAACAGTATTAGTGAAAGTAATTTGATTCTAAAATACATATTTCCTTTGAAGATCTCAGAGTATCTCTCAAAAAAAGTAAGTGGAGCTTTAAAACTTTAATATATGCATTAGGTAATAAAGATCATTATAATTTTTAAGCAGAGGAAGTGTGTAACAATTTTGCAGTCTGCTGCGCAAACATTGCCTGTAAATGGTTTCAGCCAGGGTTGCAATTAATTTTCATTTAGCTATAGATAGTGAGGCAAACATTAAGGATCCATCACTGTATTGGAAGCCATCTTTCCCTGATTTTTCTTGGTTTCTGGGACTTTGTGAAATTAGTTTTATCTTTTCCACTACAAGTTTGCAGATGTCCATGAGATATATTTTATAGAACATGTGGTTTCTGAAAAAATTACTTTACTTTTGTCAGGGAAAATGTGCAAAAATTGTTAATTTTTTCTCAAACAAAACTGGAAAAATATCTTGATTTCAGGTGGTTCTCCTGAATGAAAACAGTTTGCTTGTAGTACCTAATCAAATGCATTTATTCAGCTAGTCCACTTGAACTTTGGCAATGCTCAGTAGGCAATGTTTCATGTTCTCATTTTCCCATATGCTATAAGCTTCCTTGCCAAACTATCCCCACCTATGAAAGAAAATTTCAATCCACAACCATGTCTTTATTTCTTAACTATGTTGCTGTCTGACCACTTTTTTCTCATGAACATTAAACTTTTCCCTGAGACTGAAAGACAAACATATTGAAACATTAACATTAATTTAAATTAATGTTACTGCCACAGGCTTGGTGGACAAGGGCAGAGCAACAGACGTCATCTACCTGGACTTATGCAAAGCATTTGGCACTGTCCCGCACGACATCCTGGTCTCAAAATTGGAAAGTCATGGGTTCGATGGATGGACCACTCGGTGGATAAGGAACTGGCTGGATGGCCTCACTCAAAGGGTTGTGGTCAATGGTTCAATGTCCAATTGGCGGCCAGTGACGAGTGGAGTTCCTCAGGGGTCGGTACTGGGACTGGTGCTGTTCAACATCTTTGTCGGAGACATGGACAGTGGGATAGAGTGCACCCTCAGCAAGTTTGCTGATGACACCAAGCTCAGTGGCATGGTCAACACGCTGGAGGGAAGGGATGCCATCCAGAGGGGCCTGGACAGGCTCGAGAGGTGGACTCATGCAAATCGCATGAAGTTCAACCCGGCCAAGTGCAGGGTCCTGCACTTGGGACGTGGCAATCCCAGGCACAAATACAGGTCGGGCGACGAATGGCTGGAGAGCGGCCCTGGGGAGAAGGACTTAGGGGTGTTGGTGGATGAGAAGCTCAACATGAGCTGGCAGTGTGCACTGGCAGCCCAGAAAGCCAACCGCATCCTGGGCTGCATCAAGAGAAGTGTGGCCAGCAGGTCGCGGGAGGTGATTCTGCCCCTCTACTCTGCTCTCGTGAGACCCCACCTGGAATACTGTGTCCAGCTTTGGAGTCCTCAACACAGGAAGGACATGGACCTGTTGGAACGGGTCCAGCGGAGGGCCACGAAGATGATCAGAGGGATGGAGCACCTCCCCTATGAAGACAAGCTGAGAGAGCTGGGGTTGTTCAGCCTGGAGAAGAGAAGGCTCTGGGGAGACCTCATAGCAGCCTTCCAGTATCTGAAGGGAGCCTACAGGAGAGCCGGAGAGGGGCTCTTTGTCAGGAGATGTAGTGACAGAACAAACGGTAATGGTTTTAAATTGGAAGAGGGGAGATTTAGATTAGATATTAGGAGGAAATTCTTTACTGTGAGGGTGGTGAGGCACTGGAACAGGTTGCCCAGGGAAGCTGTGGATGCCCCATCCCTGGAAGTGTTTAAGGCCAGGCTGGATGGGGCTTTGAGCAACCTGGTCTAGTGGAGGTGTCCCTGCCCATGGCAGGGGGGTTGGAACTAGATGATCTTTAATGTCCCTTCCAACTCTAACCATTCTATGGTTCTATGATTCTATGATTAATTTGTATGTGACATTGGTTTTGGGTGTCCTGAGCGCAGTGTCCAGCAGCATGTGCTGAGTAAGAGAGCTTGCAGTGTACTGTGTGAAAGGTATTACAAAACTACAACTCCCTTTTTCTTTGTTGAGTCTATAATCCTTAGCACTGTTTAATTTTATTATACCTGTTTATAAGGTTATTTAGAACCTGATAGCAAAACCTATGAGCTTAAGCCAGTTTTCAAAGAACCTAACGGACAAAGTGGAGGTAGGACTTGTGAACTTGTGAAATGGTCCTATGGCAAGTGATCAAATAGTTTCATTTCATTTTATTCTGGTTCTGATGCCTAGGAGCTTTGAGCATGAGAGGATTCGACAACAGTTTTATCATGACCTAGGCCAGAACAGTAGGCTATAGCCTTTGCTAATGGGAACCATTAAAAAGAACTGCATGATTTTGGCAGAAGTAGACTGAGTTGTAGTATTCAAAAGAGATAATGTCTGGAATTAATTCCTTACCGTAGAATGGGACTCAGTCTATAAAGGCACAGCGTGGTAGCAGCAGGATAGCTGGGCTGTTTTTCAATGCACTAGTGCTTACTTACAGACACCTACACAAAAGCACATCAGGTACAACTACAGAGTTAGGCAGTCAGAGGATAATGCTCAGTTTATAGTCAGTTGTGCAAACTGAATTCTTTCCTGTTCATTTTGTCCAGTCCTTCTTGCCATGACAGTAGTGCCAGCAGGCTATGGAGTTTCTGGCTGCATTCATACAACCTCAAATCTGTCATCTTCGTCTACTGCTATTATGGAAGACTGTCCAAGTTTTCCTGTCCCTATATCCAACAAAGAGAGAATAACACAGAGTCCCAGCAGTCTGTGAAGTGATTAAACATGGAGAGAATTTCTTGGATCAAATATAAGCAAGATACTTTGCAAAGGAAAACTGTTAGGAGACTTAAAATGCTGGAAAAACATCCTTGAAAGTCATAGCATTAAGCATGGAAAGAATATTTAAAATAATTTTGATCACGTCTAGAACTGCCATGTAGAAAATGTAGTACTCAAATACTAGGCCACTGTACAGGGTACTGTAAACAGAGTATCCAAGGGGCCTTTTCATAACTCTGGGACCTAAAACGTCCCTCTCCAAAAATGAAAGCTTTGGGTAGGAATGAAACTATTGGGTATTTCTGATGTACAAACCAAGTGCTAAATAGTGCAAAGGAGAAAGAAGAGAGAAAAAGGAAAGATAAAAGGCTTGGAACAATATGCTAGTCTGTGCTTAGCAGATAATAATGTCAGAAGGACTTTTAAAAGAAATGTTAAAAAAGTGAAATTATTTTTGTTCTGTCTCTCTCAGAAAGCACCTAATTCTTTCAATTAATTGATTTGAATGACAGTTGTAGACAGCTAATGAGCTACAGATGTCCAACTCTATAAGCCGCAGTCAGGAAAACATGGCTTATTTATCAGTCCTTTACAAGGGGAAAAAAACAATGAAAACTTCTTATCTGTTCTTTTTTATTTGTGTTTAGTTCCTTCTAACTTTGCAAAAATCTTTAGCTCCATCTTCAGAGCAGTAATGTATATGCAACTTCAAACCAGAGAGGTAGGAATCTGTTAAGATATAACAATGCATGGGAAAGTAACACAGCACAAACACTTTGAAATATATTTGAAAATGACAGAATTTAAACCAAGTATGAGGCAGAAAACTTTGAAGTACACCACTTCCCATGGATTGGTCCTGATTCTGGCAGTTACTTGTGCTAGGTTGGTTTGAGGAGTTCTCGTGTGGCTTAAACGTATGTGTGTGTAAATCTTTCTTTTCCTGAAGTGTACGTTTTACCAACGTGCACTTAAAAGGTCAATGAAAACCTCTTGGCTGGGACTGGGGGGAAGGAGTAGGGAGTGCAGTGAAAAACAGTGATCTGTTTAACCCAGTAAATTACTGGGTACTGAGCTGAGTGGCTTAAAGCTGCTGATGAAAGTTGACACTCAGCTGTTGATAGCAGAGGCTGAATACTTAGGAGCTTGCTGCGTTTGAAAATAGGAAAGCCATCATTTGGCTGAGTTAATGGGCCTGTTGTCAGCTGCATGACAGCTGGGTTATAGAGTGGTAAGGCTAAGGAAGTCAGAGAAGTACAGAATAAACTAATTCTCAGCTAAAAGTATGGTTGCTTTAAATGTCAGTACTTTAAAGACATTTCATCATTTGGCTCTAAGTGCCAAGTCTGCTTTTGGCAATGGCTTCTTTTTTTTTTTGCCATCCCACCAGGGCAGCTTCTGTCTGAGATCAGGTGGAGCTATAACCTGTGCTACTGAAAACATTGCATTTCCCTGAATTGCCAGGGAACATGAGCAAGTTTATTGGGTCTATTTCTATTTCAGTTATTCAGTTTGCAGTGTTTTCAGAATCTACATCAAGCAAATACCTCTTGCAGCTCAGTAACCAGTTCGGGATCTAGTTTTACTGTAACCGCATGGGTGCTGAAGAACAGACTTAAATCCTTACAGGCTTGATGTAAACATACACATTCAGTTTAATATGCTTCAAGTCCAACTTTATTAAAACAGACTTCCTCTTCTCAAATTCAGCAAAGTATCTCAAAAGTGTAATTAAAAAGACACTGATGTTAAAACCCAAGGACATTAATGTTTGCATTGTTTTTTCAATAAAGGTGAATTAAAGCAAATTTAAGTTTTAATAATAGCTAGGAGAATAGTACTTAAGACAATTCAAATTAAGCTGGACACATTAAGTTCAAGACAAGTGTCCCGAAGCAGCCCTAAATAATTGCCAATTATCCTCCTTTCTGCAAAATGTAATTCTTTCAGACTTAGGAAGATACATGTTGCCTTGGAGTTTGCTTATGATCTCTGCATCTCTCCCTCAAAATCAGGCTGTAAAAAGAACAACTTTAACGCCTATGAACTTGCATTTGCTCCCATTGATGGGCTGTGCAAAGAATTTTTGGTCTGGTTCAAACAAACATTAAAAACTGTTAAAATGGTAACCTTCTTGTGAGCTACCTATTAAAATGTAGTCCTGACATGCCTGTTGCTACTGATCTTCCTTCATGGGTCACAAACAGCGTATTCGGTTCAGCTGGTACTTTATTCTTTACCTGTCAAATGCAAGTCTGCCTAACAATGTAAGCATAGAGGAAGGGGTTGAACCTTACTGCACTAAGTAAATAGTTAAAATAGAAAGTGTAGGAGGAATGAGTGTGATGCGTTGAAACAGCAGCAGCTCTGATAGCTCAGATCCTACTCTCTGTAGACGCTGGATTGTGCCAGATACTGTAGGGGCTACATTAACTCATTCTTAGAAGTAGGCAGTACCCCACCAAGAAAAAAGAGGCAGTAAGCGCGTGTGTGGGAGTTCTTCTCTGGTTACCAAAAAGACGAATGTTTTTTGGAAAAAATGCGAAGTAATCTCCTCCACCAGTAATTCGGGGAACTGAAGGGTCATATGCAGAGGCTTGGAGGTCGCTTATCACAGCCGTGAGGGAGAAAGTTTTAATAGGAAATAGAGCTGCTCTCCCAGTCCTACACTGACATGAACAATCTCTTAGGAAAACACGAATTCATATGAAACAAGAGCTGGTAGTACTGATAGTCTTCAGACAATTGCCTGTCCTGAGACTGAAGGCAAACCATCAAGTCTGTCCTGGCCAGCAGAGAGAGCATTTCCTAGGATCTACTAGTTCTCATCTCCTGCTAAGATTCTGTACACTGTACTCATTAGAGTGTGTGTGTAGTAATAACAGCCTTTCAAAAATGCCTAGAAACCTGAAATAAAGCAACTCTTGCCATATGTATAAAACGTAGTAAAGGAAATAAGGATGATTGGAACAATAGCTAGGCAAATTATCTATATTTTGTGCAACTGGCTATGATACTTTAATATTAACTGGGCTTATTTTGTAACTGGGTTTATTTTGTAGTCTCATGTAATTTTTTTTTTAATAAGGGTCTTTCAGTCATTGTTTCTACTTTATTTTTTCTTAATACTAGAAGAACATTGGTTTTCTCTAGTTCTTAATTCTGGTTTTAATTAGTCTGAGCTGCCAATCTGATTGTGTCAGCTTAATGATGTAAAGTGAGGGGGATACACAAGTCAGATCTTACAACTTGATGGCTAATTGGCGTTAATAGATACACTTGTTGATGTATTAATACCACTGTGATCTAGTCTATGTGCAGTGCATTACAACTGCCCGCTCATACTCTAAGAGCTGCTCTTAGAATGTTATGTTGGGATATCATGTGGACAGCTGAAATAAGGCAGTTATTTTATATAGCTGCATATAATAATTTTAACATTTTGCTGACTGCTATATTTCGGGTGGGAGGAACATCCAATAAATATTCTAGAGACATAAGAATGTAAAAAATTGAACTGTTTATCTGGAGCTTACACTGCTCCAGCACAGCATACAAATTTAGGTCCAACCAGACTAATTGGGCCAGTCCTTTCCATCCTTTCTCCTAAGTAACAAATTAAAATTAGGGACCAGAAACTTCATGGTATCACCTTCCCTGTATTGTGCAATGCGCCAGCCTGCAAACTCACTTCTATAAAGATGTTTTTGTATTGCTTCAAATTGCAGTAGCCTATCTCCTCTAGCACTTAAGATGCATGAGACACAAGGGAAGTCAGAAAAAAGGGCAAGTGGTGCCTCACTGTCTTCACTGGTTTTCATTGCATGTGAGCTGCTGGAAAGCTGCAGAGACTCTTTCCAATGCAGACGTTTGGAATTTGGAAAGTAGCTCCAGCATCTCTGGTTCCACTGTCACAAACTACACTGACAGTAGTAGTGTAGTCTGCTACACTTGGCAATGTGGCTTGATGAGGCAATTTTTGGAGAGCATAGACAATGCTTTTTAGCATTAGAAAATATCAAAATAGCAATATACAAATGTTTGCATCCTTTGACCCCTTGATGTTCCAGGAAAAAAGTAAAATAAAATGTCACCGTTCAGTGGGCTGTTTCTGTTTTATACTACCACAAGCTCATCTTTACTTGCGTATCAGAGAACATTGGCTCTCTGTCACTTTGAGTACGTTGAAGAGCTGGTGCAAATTCCTGTCCTCATCCACGGACAGAAGGAAAAGAAACCAAGATATGTGAACCAAGCTGAGCAAAGTCATGCTGGAATTCACTGGAATAAACAGGAATGGGATGTTGGTTTATTGGGAGAGGGGTTCCCTATTTAGTAAGGCCTGTTGCCTTTCATCAAGAATACTTCTATGAAGTACATCCCAATTCAATTGTTCAACGTGACTACGGGAAGGTGCTGTGTTTAAATGATGTGTCTCGCTGATACAAAGTTGTCCATACTAAGCACAAAAGGGTGGCGTTATTTACTATCAACATGTGAGAAGAAACTGATTTTACAACTGCATTTCTAGAATCTATTTTTCTGAGATGTAAGCATTCTGTAGATTAAATTATAAAAATTGTAAATTAATAGAAGCTAGATATGTGTAGATTTCACAAAGCTCAGCTTGCTTGCAAATGTGGAATTCCTTTTGTCGTTTCCCCTTGTTCTTGTGTTGTACCATGCATCATTCCATTAGTCCACAGCTTAGTGCTCATTGAACTATCATCATTCTTTTTGTGCTTAATAATGTTTACTAAGGTTTTAACAGCCTTCCTGCACACAATAACTGTAGCTAACAGATGAAAAACACAGCCATTTCAGTGCAAAACAATTAGCTTACATATCCTTGAGACATTGCTTGTGTTATAAAATGCAAGTTAAGAAGGAAGAAACCATGCATGTTAATTGGAAATAAACAAAAAATACATTACTGGCATGTATTCTGATGTAGGAAAATGCAGTACTTAAACACTGCATTTAAGAGGTTCATTTCATAGAGAATATTTAAGTGCTTTATAGTCTTGCTTCAGAAGTCTGCATAAGTCATTCTGATCATCACATGTAAATCAAGGTATTCCTGTAGTACTCAAGAGACCGACGGAAAATTATCTGCCCCTTTTTTCTTCATTGTACCCGAGCATCCTGGAACTTCACTGTTTTCTGCATCCACACAGGCAGTCTTCCAGTGAAGCCTTTCCAGGAGAGTCAAAACTATCTTCTGCAGAAATATAGAACAAATCCGGGAAGTAGGAAGCTATTTATGTGGCCAGAGATTCTTGCTTATGAACCCACAAGAGGTTGGAAGCGTGACAAACTGCTGCCACCTGCTGTTGGTTCATTTTCAGCCACCGAAGCTCCAGCAAACCAAATTCACAGCAGCCATCAGAAATTGCAAATCATTTCGTTCTTTAGGGGAAAAGTGAAGAAACAACTTGCTATATTTATCCCAAGGGTAGGCAAGCACGGCTTAGACCTAGGGCACTAGTGCCAGTCCTATGGTTGGTCGCATTCAGTACCTTGGCTTTTCTACACTGTAATCGCCGCTCTGTCAGTGACTTAAATGTGTGACCTTGAGAAAGCCAATTAAGCTTCTTAATGTTATTTTCTAAGCAGTAAAAGGGAAATAAAACTTTCAGTGTTTTTCACAACAGTTTCTAAAGGTGCTGAATATATTGATGTGGCTGTTTAGGAGTGTACTTTTTTATTATTATCTTTACATCTTAATTCTTTCAGTAGGCTATTTTAATAAAGCTCCCATTGTAATAAAACTTTCAAGCTTTGTTAATAAGTAAGCATTAATATTCAACTGTAAGGCAGTAAGTCTGCTCCGATTGCACATATAATAGGGTGAAAAGAGAACAGCCTGAATAAACAGGAGGAGATTAGAGTAATACAGTGGTTTTTAGAGGTATACATCCACACATTATATGTGGCTCTATGCAGTTGTCAGTAGGGTCATCAAAAAAATGATAGGGTGCTTCTGGAGACCTGCTTTTTAAAGATAGCAATAATCATTGAATTTCAAATCAAAGAAGAGCTCAACTTTACATGTTCCACGTTTTCTAATAGGTGCCATGAAGCCCCATAGTGTACTAGAGGCAATACGATGAGCATAATATATACTAGCCAAATAGCTAAGAGTTCTGACGGGTTTTGCTACCTGTAAATATCACATATTTTTGAAGGAAATCCTTTCCAGTCAGTGGCACTATAATGCAAACTGTCCTGGTCTCACTGCCAAGCGTGGAAGGGTGAACCACAGAAGTGGAACTGCCAGCAGGTGATTTTCTGTGCTCCAGAGGAGTATCTCTGTGAGGGGGAATTTGATGGCCCTGGGTCAAGATGAAGCAAGCTTGTTCCCAAGCTGGCAGCTCTCTCAGGGGCAGCAGCAAAGTTGTGCAGCTCTCAATCGTGGGGATGGCCTGGAGCCTGGCACCCAGCTTGAAAACTCTTTTTATTTAGTTATGCTTCTGAAGGCTGCACATACTTACTACAAAGCAAGCATTCTTTTGATCTGGAAAAGACCAGAGTAAATGTGAAGCATACTAGTTCTGTCTATACAAAATTACCTGAAAGAAATATGTTTGTCGACACATTTTTAATCATTATTTCAAAACCAGCTATTTCTCAAGTCAGCACCATTGGAAGATGCTCAAATGCATGTCTGCTATACATAAAACAAGCTGCAGATATAAGGAATTCTAGATTGCTTATGTGTATGTTTTCGGTACTCTTTTAGGCAATTGAGAAAGATTGGGCAATGCAGTGTAAACTCAATAGCATTTAAGAACGCACACTGGGGACAAATTGCCCACTGGCAATGTACAATGTGCAGCTACTTCAAGGAGCTGAGTCTCTTATTTCCAGTCTTTATGTCAAAAAACAGGGCCTGTTACTCTGTCACTGCTTTAATTACTTCATTTCCTCAGATGAAAAATTCTTTTTAAATGGTGGTATTCTCCCACCTGTTTTTTGCTTTGCCGTAATCAAAAGGAATACACGGAGGTTGCTGTCTGTGATAAGAGCATCTTGGAGCCTCTTGGCTTTTTCAGATCAAAATTAACTCTAGGGAATCCCAGGGAGGTTCATGGTGTAGCATCAAACACTCACTGTTCTAGGATGATTATGCTCCGTCCCTTAGTGTGACAAATTCTGCCATAATTGCTGACTTATTCTCACTTTCTCTCTATGGGGAATTAAAACAATAAGGGTTTATTTTAAGAAAAAAAAACCTTACCTCTTCATTCTACTGTGGAAGAAGGATAATTCATCCCGTATGTACAAACAAGTGATAGCAGTGCATCTTTACTTTCAGCCAGGAAAGTCTCCATTCGTCAACTCAATGCCACAAGTTAGAAATTTTATCTTTATTCAAAGGGCAGCTGTGGTGTGAAAAAATGGTTGTTGCTGGTTTTAGTAAGGGGTTTTGTTGGCTATCACTGTTGACCTCAGTAAAAAAAAAAAAAAACAAAACCAAAAAACACCACACCTTATCCAAGATCTCATGAATATGGAGATTTTTTAAATTAGGACAAGGTGATCAATTTTTAATGTTGTTTAAATGCATACCAGAGCTATTTGTTTTCAGCACGCACCACAAGCACAATAGGAAAGCAGAGAGACTTCTGTTTGCTGGTTATCTTAGTGGAGTAAGGCATAGCCTTTGTTGTCAGCCACTTTTCTTACCTTGAATGAGTCACTTGAATCTTCAGTGCCCGTGTTTCTCTGTCCATAAAACAGAGACAAATCTGCATCAATTCGTACTGAGCACTAAATAAATACTCAAGACTCACTGGTTAATCTGTGAAACCTGTGAGGCCTGTTCGTGTGATACTTTCACCTCATCTGAATATTAAGAAATACCAGAAATTCAGAGAAAATATAATCCATGGAGATTTCCATGGAAACTGGTCATCACATGCTCAGATGACCTGTAGAGTAGTTCAGCTAAGCCACTGAGAATATCTCAAGTTTCTCACTGGTAATCCTATTATGGTAAAGGTAAAATAGTTCATGCCTTCAACCAGTAGGTTCAAAGAAGAATATACTTGTCTGCTCCCTTTGGAGCTGGAAATGGCTCTTTTCAGAAAGGAGGGATACATGTACCAGCTGTTGGAAGGGAGTGCTGGACTTCATTCCTTATTTTTCATTTCTTCTTTCAACAGTTCTTACTAATAATGTTATGGTGTGGATTTTTTCATTCCTGTTCACATTACAGAGTTATATAATGATCCCTATCATGAGAGGAGGAGCAGAACAGGATAATGTTGACATCAGGTTAGCCTACAACACGAAAGGTGAAGGTCTCCGGACAACTGCAGATGAGAAAATTAATTGCAGAAAATCAAACATCAGCTCCTTCTGTTAGAGACCTATCACAATGCCTTATCACAGAATCAGTCACTGAGGTTGGATGGCACCTCTGGAGATTCTCTGGTCCAGCCTGTCTTCTGAGAGTAGGGTCACCTAGAGCAGATTGTTCAGGGCCATGTCCGCTTGGGTTTTGAATTTCTTGAAGGATGGAGAACAGGTTGTTTCAGTGTTCAAACACCCACACTGTTGAGTGTTTAGGTTTTTTCCTAATGTTTAAGTGGAATTTTCATAATTCATTTTGTGCTTATTGTGCCTCTTGTACTGTCACTGAGCACCACTGAGAAGAAAAGTGTGGACCCATTGTCATTTACCACTCCCCCCATCAGGTCCCAGCTCTTTCAGCTTCTCCTCATATGACACATGTTCAATGCCTTAATCATCTTTGTGGCCCTTTGCTGACTTGCTCCCGTACATCCCTGTCTTCCTTGAGCTGGACCTAGACTCCAAATGTGTCTCACCAGTGCTGAGTATAAGGGGAGAATCACCTCCCTTGACCTACTGGCAACACCCTTCCTATTACAGGCCAGGATACCATTGAGCAAGGGTGAATTGCTGGCTTCTTTTCAACTGTCTGCTAGGACACCCAGATCATCTTCTGCCAGGCTGCTTTTCAGTCACTCGGCCCAAGCCTGTACTGTTGTGTGAGGCTATTTCTCCCAAATTACAGGACTTGGCATTTTCTTTTGTTGAACTTCATGGCATTCCTGTAAGTCCATTTCTCCAGGCCGCCAGTGTCCCTCTGAATGGCAACACAACTGTGCAGTGTATCAGCCACTGCTCCCACTTTCATGTCATCTACAAACCTGCCAAAGGTGTGTTCTGTCCCGTCGTTCAGGTAGTCAGTGATGTCACTGAACAGTACTGGCCCCAGCATCAGCCCCTAGGGTACACCATTATGGACAAATTTCCAGCTGGAGGTCATGCCACTGATCGCAGTCCTCCGAGCCTTGCAAGTCAGGCAGTTCTCAGTCTGCCTTGTGGTCCACTTGTCTGGCCTGCTTGTCTCAGTTTGTCTATGAAGGAGTTTTGAGAGATGGTGTCTTACAAAATTAGAGATATCCGCTTGCTACTTTACTGTGTCAGTATACTAAATTTGAAATACAAAAATATATAAGATGCCATAGCAGAAAATGTAATAAAACATCTTAAACTGAGGTGCATGACCTTTCTTAGATTTGCTCACTCTAGCACAGACGGTGTTTTGGGATAGTTCAACTAGGTTTACTGGCATGCAACAAATTTTCCTGATTATAACAGATGAAAAATATTGCTTAGGCAATTGAAAGTGAGGGCTGTCAAGGTCATGGTCCTGATTATGGAATGCTTTTCAATGGCTGTCTCCTGATGTGCTAAGTTGCTATAGTGATTATCCATCTGCTTTTACAGCAACTTCATAAACATCAAGGAAAGCTAATCCATTTCCCTGTAATATTCATTCTGAATATTAAACTGTTATATGAAAGAGGGCGATACTTGACACTTCTAGTTCATTAAAGGTTTTCCTGGATAGATCTGAAATGATATTGCAGGGCATTTTGGGCTCTAGACAAAAGTTTTGCAAACCTGCTAAGCAAAGTAAGGAAATTACCCCTGTAAACAGGAACAGCAACGGGTGGTTGTAAATCTTATCCAGGATTTCTTAATGAAATTTTATGTCTGTAGTATATATACAGCCAAAGGAAGCACCACGATGTCATATTTATTCTTCGCAGGATATTAGTACTATCATAATACAGTAGCAATGAACAATTTGAGGGTCACGTCTCTGTGTTAATTTAATTAAGGAGCCCTGCATTTTTGGACTTGCCATCTATTAACCGCATGGAGGGTGTAGTCACCTGGAAGATCCTGTAATTCAGGCAGTGGCACAAGGGTCTTAGTGGACAGGGATTCTTTTTTCCCTTACCCTGTTGTGTTTCAATTCCCTTTCTTTGTAACATAAAGCAGAGACAATAAAATAATAACTTTCTCAAGCCCTTGCAGAGCACTTCGGTCAGCCAACATCCATACATTTTGCCAGTAAATACCTCTCCATTGTTGCAAACATAGTAAGGTGGATCCTGAAGGAATGACATATAATTATATACCATATATGTATGTTTGTGTAGGTAGTCATGCAGATAAAAATATTTTGTTTGTTCCTTTTAGAACATTGGCACGGTTGCTTTTAGTTCCTACTAGTTACATAGTTTAGCTTCAAATTATTCTCCATAGGTCTTTGGAAATAATAGCTGTGGTGGGTTGATCCTGGCTGGATGCCAGGTGCCCACCAAAGCCACCCTATCACTCCCCTCCTTAGCTCGACACGGGACAGAAAATAAAGCAAAAGGCTGGTGGGTTGAGGTAAGTACAGGGAGAGATCACTCAGCAATTACCGTTGCGGGCAAAACAGACTCACCATGGGGAAATTAATGTAATTTGTTATCAATCAAATCAGAGTAGAGTAATGAGAAATAAAACCAAATCTTAAAAACGCTTTCCTCCCACACCCCCTTCTTCCAGGGCTCAGCTTCACTCCTGAATTCTCTGCCTCCTCCCCCTGAGCAGCGTGGGGGGACGGGGAATGAGGGTTACAGTCAGTTCATCACACACTGTCTCTGCTCATTCCTCCTCAGGAGTAGGACCCCTCACACTCTTCCCTGCTCCAGCGTGGGGTCCCTCCCATGGGAGACAGTCCTCCTCGAACTTCTCCAATGTGAGTCCTTCCCAGGGGCTGCAGTTCTTCATGAACTGCTCCAGTGTGGGTCTCACAAGTCCTGCTTCAGCGTGGACTTTTCTCTCCACACGTCCACGAGTCCTTCCAGGAGCCTGCTTAAGCATGGGCTTCCCATGGGGTAACAGCCTCCTTAGAGCACATACACCTGCTATAGTGTGGGGTCCTCCATGGGCTGCAGGTGGATATCTGCTTCACCATTAATCTCCACAGACTGCAGGGGGACAGCCTGCTTCACCATGGTCTTAACCACAGGCTGCAGGGGAATTTCTGCTCTGATGCCTGGAGCACCTCCTCCCCCTCCATCTTTACTGACCTCAGTGTCTGCAGAGCTGTTTCTCTCGCATATTCTCTCTCTCCAGCTGCAATTGCTTTTGTGCCATTATTTTCCCCTTCTTAAATACATTATCACAGAGACGCTACCACCATCACTGGCGGGCTCAGCCTTGGCCAGCGGCGGGTCTGTCTTGGAGCCGCCTGAATTGGCTCTTCTGGACATGGGGGAAGCTTCTGGCATCTTCTCACAGAAGCCATCTCTGTAGCCTCCCTGCTACCAAAACCTCGCCACACAAACCCAATAAAATAGCTATGATTTTCAGAGAACTCTTAGAAAAATAAGTTGTACTGTGGTAGATAATTTCAATCACAAAGAGACTTTCTGGTCTGTGTGGGTGGCTTCTCTCACAGCAGGATAAGATTCCAGAATTGGAGAATCTGAACACCCTTCTGATGCAATGAATAAATAATATTGCGTGATCCAAAACCAATTAAAAGAAACTCAGCTTTAAGTCGTGCTTAAGCACAAATAATAAATTGGGAACAGATAATAGCATCTTGCTATCCAGCTGCTAGATCTTGATAAATATATTTCTTCCGAGTGACACATTTCATGGCTTATAGTTTCACTCCAAGCTCTTTAAGAAAGTTGACAAGGGACGTCTCAAGAAGTAAATAATGTCTCTGAGTCCCTAAAATGAAAGAATGGAAAAGGAACCAGAAACACTTTTTGGCAAGTTGTCAACAGCAGCTTGATATTTTGTAGCCTACTCTGAGAAATGTAAAACTACTGAAAGTGTTTAAAAACTGTGTGTCTTTCTTTGATGCAGGAAGGCATCCACAGTGGGACTGTGTAAAGTAGGATGATTTTAATTTATTAGAACACTTAAAATACTTAAGAGATGACAATCCTTTCTCACAGCTAAAGACCTTTTAAAGATTTAAACCACTCAGGTAATTTGAGTGTGTACATCACAGAGCAAGAACCCCATCTGAATGAGAATTTTATAATGTGAAGGCATGTATACGTAACAGCAAATCTAAAAAAGTGGTTCCATTTTGGGGAGAACTGTGTAACCTAAGGGACCTGACCAATCATATTCACCTTTTCCTTTATTTAGTACTGAAAACAGAAGTAGAAAGGAGAGAGAAATGTCTGAGCATCTCACCTGATCAATCCCTTCTTTTTTTATTTAAAAAAAAAAAAAGTAGTGAGGCTGTACCCAGAGAGTGGACTAATGAGAAATTAGTAAGATGTTGCGAATGAGTGTGGTGTTTGCATGCTGGGGAGTAGGCAACTGGCATAAAGGACAGCAGAATACTTGGACAAGGATCCTCGGTATGAGATTGTGGATTTGCATATGGTAGATGGTGTAAGGGCTGATAAAACCAGGAATGTGTGGCCATCTGACAAAGATAGCCAAATGTCCATGTTCTAACAGTACCAGAAAGAAAATGTTTAGAAGAGATGGAAAAGAAAGAGAGTAACAGAAGATGGGCTCTTAGTAGCCCTCTCGCTTTTGTGGCATCTAGAGGACCAATGGAGAGAATATTAATATATAAGTGCAAATATGCTAGCAAATCTGAGACCCAAGTATCAGCGCTGAGTTTTGTGATGCCTACGTATGCCTGCTTGGGAATGATGGCAACCAACTCCTATGATGAGTCATATAATTGGCATATGATGAATGGTTTTATTCTCTATGAGTTTGCTAGCTAGAAAGCACTGAATTCAGCAGAGGAATCAGTATTGGTCATATTGGTCATTGCCATTTAAGTGGAACGCTAAGGCAAAGCAGCAAGGTAATAGGCCAAAGATCAGATGGATGGACTGCAGTTTACCTGGGCAGGGACTTGTGTGTTTTCTCCAGAAAAAAAAATAATGAGTAAATGCAATAATTTTACAGCGGGACTCAATGAAGCAAGTAAGCTCTGTTCAGGCAGGTAATGGGCAGGTACAGTTCTTGGGTTAGATAACTGGGCAGGAGGCTTCCTTTTAACCACTGAGTGGCAACTCTTTTCTCCAGAGCTTCACTATGAATACCCATCCCATTATTCTAGAAATAGGTATTTGCTTACCAATCCCATTATTCAGAAATGGCAAGCAGGGATTAAGAGACAGTGTCTTATCCTTCTTCTCACTTAGGAAGAAAGATAAAGATTAACTTAATCTATTTTAGCTCAGAAAGTCTAACTATTTTTCTGGGTTTGGCTGTCTTTGTAGAGTGAAGAAGTCTCCTAAGGCAAGTGGTAAATAAATCGAAATAGTCTGTTTGGGTTCATACTGGAAATGTGAGTGCTACAAAGGTAAAATTCCCCAGATACAGATCAGAAAACATGGTCTGTTTTTTTCCCATCTATGTGAAGGAAGCAGGTTTTTATGCCTCAGTGCTTTGTTGTAGGTTGTTATGCTCCTGAGCTGTACTACGGACACAGCTGTCACCAGTAAACAGTCTGAGCTGCAGTCTCGCAACTGGGTGAGTACCATTAAACTCTTACCCTTCACACAGTTTGCAAGCTCATTGTATTTCATGTTCATGAAAATGTCAGGTGTTTGCAGGTACCCAGGTTCCAAAGGCTATTTGAATTTGCAAAATGTGTGCACTCTAATTTACAAATAAGAGCTAGATGGTTGCAAACATGCTTTTAGTTGTACAATGTAGTTCTAAAAAATTAGCTATATTAGATTAAAAAAGGGTACTTTCTCACCAATGTCATTAAGATACCTCATGGTTCTGACTTACCTTGAGATTTTTGTTCTCAGGAAGGTGAGGGTGGGGAGGGAGTGTTGGTATCTACCTCCTTCCAAAAGTTTCAGTAGCTGTCATCCATTTTTTTCTCTCTGAAGTTCAATTTAGAATTTCCCTGGGATAAGCAAGTAGGAGGACTATGGCACTCTGTGGAAAAACAACTTTGCAAAAGTTCAAGTTCTCTGACAGGAACTATGGAAGAATTTGCTGTATTGCACTGTATTATAAACATGCTGGGACTCTATTATAGTTTGTCTATCAAACTTTAAAAAACAAAATTTAGAATCTGAAGCTATTAAAGAGTTGTTGCCTGGGACTTTGCTGAAGACACAACAGTGTCTCAAAAACCCTTTTTCTGCCTCCTTTTTGCACTGTATACTCTCCCTCTTCATTGGTGTTTAAGTCAATTAAGTTGCAGAATGCCACATGATAGCATTTTTTGTGATCAGAGATCCCCCACAGCCACGTGTCTTGTCTATTCACTCCACTGGCTGGCACTGGCACTCCAGGCTTTTGTTAGGGGCTCTGATTTTTTTTTCTCAACTATCCGTCCATCAGACCCTGTCTTTAGCAGGTTGCACAGCACTGAAATTGGACACTGAATAGTACCTCTTGGTGATGCATGTTTTAGAACAATGGTATTTTTTACCTTCCAAAAGTAAAAAATAACATGTTTTTGAGCTTGTTTTGTTGTTGTTTTTATTTATGGCCAGTGTTTGTATAGTAAACTCTGTATTTTAATCAGGTGTTTGAATTTTTCTGAGAACTCCATGGACCCATGGTTTGCCATTTACACTTGATACAGGTCAAAATTGCTCAGCAACGTTTTCCAACATCGTCAATAATTCACAAACTATAATGGAGCTGAGAATAATTTTTTATTCATAAAGATTTTGGGTTTTTTTTGCATGGGAATTTCAGGCTTGGTTTGTATAGGGCAGGAATAATGTATGACGGGGTGTGAACTTTAATGGCTTCTAGAGTATGCAGGCCTCAAAAATGTTGAGCGAAAGGCCAGGGAGGCTACTTGCACTGGAGAAGAGAATCTAACTCATTAACACCATACCCATATACTATGTGGCTGCTTACAGAGATATATTATTTCCGCTGCATTGACCCTGTCAAGAAGCGTAGGCTTAACATCTCATCTGCTGGTCCCTAAAATGTTAAGACATTGTCAGAGAGTATGTCAGAGGGAAAATCCATCTATATTGCTTTCCCTGAAAATACCACCCTGCCTGGAACTAATAGCCACTTTAAACTCAGTAGCAGTGAGCCTGTGCGATCCTAGCTGACAGCACATGGCCCCAGGGCCCTCAATATCACACATCAGGGAAGGGAGCAATCCAGCAGAATAACTTTCAAACACGAGAGGAGCTAACACTGTGTCTATGTGGTATGGTCCTGTCTGACTGCAAGGATATCAGGAGTCAGTGACACCAATTTTGTGGGCTCTGGTGTCCTTGCACAGACAAGACCAGATGATGCAGACACAGGTCTGGCATTTCTTGGAGCTATGTGGCCAAGCATACATATATCTTAGGACTTGTAAAGAATAACCTTACACAGTAGGGTTTTATTTGAATGTATGACTGGGAATTAACATCTGGTTAACAGGAAACAGTCCTTCACCTGTGCTTTTTCCCCAGTTCATGACTGGGCAGAATCTGTGGTTTCAGTGCCGATCTGTAAGTGAAGGCTAATATTACTAATGTACCTGTGTGTTCTCTACAGCTGCCCTTCTAAGAGATTAGAAGCCCTTGACCTAATGAAGTGATATATGATGAGAAAATCTAAAACCAGCTGGATTTTACAGAGTTCCTTTTTCCATTCATTAATTGAGGTCTCTCTAGAAGAAATGAGTAACAGCTCACATCACTGTTGTTGCATATAACAGAAAGCAAGTCATAAAACTCCCATCAGCTTAATCCCATTTACAGTGAACCTAGGAAAGGGACTTTTTCAGCTGCCTAACTAAGCAAATGAGAAGCTGAATGATATGTAACATTGTTTACTGTAGAAAATAACATTATGTAATCATCGGTCATGCAGTTTGCAAAGACAAATAATTGGTCTGTTGTAATTAATATCCTACTGCTTTGAGGCGTAGCCTATAATTTTGCAGGGGAAAATTGAAAGAATTAAGCTATTCAGTTGACACATCGAGCTTAGCCAGGTCATCTCCCCAAAATTTCTCTGTTACTCCATGGAGAGACAAAAATTCTTCCTAGCAGCAGCAGAGTACCAAAATCTGTTTTCTCCACTAAATCACCGCTGGGAGAAGCCCATTTCAAGTCTAGTTGCTCAAAATTGGGTGATCTTACTATTTCCCTATGTTAGATTACACAAATTTGGACAGCATGTCAGCGAGTACTCCCTGGTATATTTGTTATCCATTTTAGCTTAACTCCCTTCCATGAGAGTAGAATCAATGAGATGCACTGAGTTAGGGCCTGGTGCTGCAACCCTGGCAGTCGACTCCATGTTCACAAAGAGGGGGAGAAGGGTTTCATGGTGGCAGTCTAAGCAAGGAAGTCTTTGTGCAGTCCCCAGCTGCCAGAACACCACTGATCAGAGACGCACAGCAGGAAATGCTGAAATAGAGTCCCCTAAACTGGCAGATACTTGTTGGAAATCTGCACATATTCTACTGTCAATCATCCTAATAAAAAAATCTTTTTAAATCACAGTGCTGCTAACTCACCTTTCCTGCAAGGTCACTTTCAGCTAACTTGTTAAGTATTTTAAGAATGCTACGTATGTTGGATTGAGCGAAAGGGGAAAGGTTTGCCGTTTGTTTTTCATGAAATACAGAAATACTGTTTGGTTCAAAGTCTTACCTTGAGTTAAACCAATTACTCGTGAGTAACCTGTGTCAGGGCTTTGCTGAATTTCTCCAGGGGCTGACTAGGAGGTTATTTGGGCAGCAGATATTCTGGACCATGAGTAGAAATAGCTAGGGACTGATGAGAGCTACTAAGCTTGAAGGCAGCAGACAGAGGGCAAGTCAGCACAGAATTACTGCTTCTTTTGTCTAGGGATTGAAATAGCCTGCTCTATCCCCAGTGCCTCTAGTCACCGGCTACATGTGTAGTCTTACAGGCCTGCAGCTAACAAAGCATTTAAGCGTGTTGTCAGAGAGGGTTGAGACTGCACATAATTCACAGCTGATGACAGGATAAAAAAGAAGTTACTTGCAGACTCAACCTGCAGTGCTGACAGTTTGAGCGGAGGGGTCAGAGAGGAGACTTCTTTAATCAGATTCAAGTTATTCAACTTTTCTGCCTGTTACTAAGCAGAGAAGCTGGTAGTCAGGTAGGTTTTAAGGAATATAAATGAGTCAGCAGTTCCATTTTATGACTGTATTTAAATCAGTCTTCTTTCTTATTAGGATTACTGTTGTCCCAGAGCTTTTAGTGGGATGTTATTAAAGAAAATTTTAAAAAATCATCTAAGCAGAGAAATTAAGGGCTGTTTGCTCTCAGTCACAGACAAAGTGACTGGAGTAAAGTATCCCACACTAAGGACCTGTGCTGTTGTCCAGCAGCTAGTAGACAAGACCAAAAATCCCCCCCAAAACAGTAAAAATTAAGATTGAAAGCAACCCAGCAGTACTAAATTTATGATCCCTGTTCTATCCTAGGTTTTCAAAATAATCTCAGCAAGTCACTGAGCCTATGTACTCCAAAGTGTTCCTAAGTGTCCAGCTCCCACAGATTTAAGCAAGAATAGGCATCCATTGCTTTGTGGCTCTGGAATTTAGTTTCTCTATACCTCGCATCTTCATTTGTGAAATGAAGTAAAGAGAATCGGGTTTTCACTGTAGCCTCCCTTTCCCAGCATGGCATTGTGAGGCTGAACAGTGCAGAGCTGGTTGGCTGCTCCTGCGGCAGAGGGAACTTCCCTGGCCTCCCTCCCTCCCCTGCCTGACCTAGCCCTACTCACCGAAACACTTACATGTCCAAGTGCTTTTCTAAATCATAGCCTCTGGTACAAATTAGGAAGAACAGCTTTCATTATGTTCTTCAGATCTCTGAGAAAAATGAGAGACGATACCTAAGGTGAAGTGACTCAAATGAGGAGATAAGTAATCAATACCAGTGCACATCAGTATAGCACAGTCCCAGATTTCTCCCATCTGGATATAATACTCATGGCAATCATTTGAAAGCAGAGCAGCTGGAGGTTGAAGCAGCGGAGGGGAAAGAAGAGATAGTATATTTCTATCTTAAAGATCATGGAACACAGAAACACAGAGGAGACGGAAGTTTAATTTGCAAATAAAAAATAATAATGTGCCTTGTAAGTAAACTGTACGTTACTCAGCACTGTGCTTCTCCGTAGCAGAACTTTGTGCTTTTAGTCACTGAGTTTTTCTTATATTTGACAATGATATACAACTACTGGGTAAAAGCCTTAAGTACAATTTTCTACATCTATATTTATATTGGGGCAGATTATTTATCTTTTTGACAATATTAATCACCAAAAATATAATCTGTAAATTAAAAACTCTATAATATTGTTACTCAGAAATACTGCATCCAGCTGAGAACATTTGTCTTCTGTGTTGCTTTTCTAGCAGAAAAAAGTTATTATATGATTCATTTAACTATATCTGTATTAATTATGACATAGTTTTGCTATAGTTTTCTCCAGCTTCTGTAAGTTAAATGAAAGAGTTGACTCCTTGAGAGCCTCTGCAAGTTCTGTGTTTTGCGATGGTGAGTTTTTTGGAAGATTAATATGTATTGCAAAATTTTAGCATGTACAAATATTTTAAAGCCTACAAAGTTTACTAAGCTGGACAAAACAATCTAATATAAAGCATCTAGATTAAAGCTCCTGAGTAGCTGTGCTAATTAACATTCCCATGGGCCATTTCCATACCAAGGGCCTGGTATAAACTATTTCCGTAATACATCAGAGATGCTGTTGCTGCTCTGCACAGATTTCATTTTCTCCATTTCTGCCACCAAAGCAGATGTTCTGCAGGTAGATGCAAGAAATGACCACCTGTTGCCCTAGAGCGGTCAGTAACCACAGGTTCCTTCCAGAGCATCTTTAGGATTTCATCACAATCCACGAAAATATCAATGGGAAAGGAAAAGAACTAATTAAATTTGCAGGCTCCTACCTTGTCTCCAGAATCATCGAGTACAAATCTTGGAAGATTTTCCTTGAAGCTTAAAAAAAAGTGGTAAAAATAAAATGCACCCCCCTCAGAACAAGGTCACTGTGTTAACACTCTCCCAATCAGTTAGAATTTTACATGTAGCTGCACCGTAGAATTTGAAGTCTTTGCAAACCTAATTGCAAATTGGATTACAGAGAGAAAGCGTGATTAATTTGTTATCCTCAGGCCTATTGCACTAGATAAATTCTGATTCCTTTTCTTTCTTTTTTTTTTTTTTATTTTAACAGTAATTTTTGGCTGACAAATATCAAAGGCCTCTGAAAATTTCACAAAACAAGATTTATCTTAAGCTTGTGTAATATGTTATGCCTATAGGCTAGAAATGATTATCAAGTGCCATGTAAGGTGACACAATTTCTGTACTTTTAAAGTACCAGCCTCCCTTTTCAGATAATTTAATATCAATATGGCCATATTCATTCTCTATCATAAGGAATTAGTTAGCTCTGGAAAATATTTTTCACCAAGTTGGTTCTTTTAAATAGTTAACCCATTAGAACTGCCATTTAGGGAGCTGCTATAAAATAAAATAGTGTCTCTGTGTGTCAGGTCCAGTTCAAAGACCAAGTAGGAAGCAAATTAATAGAAGCCAGGTTTCATTTTTTTTTCTACCAAGAGAGGAAGGCGTTAGTTTTCAGATTTTATTTGTAATTGCACATTCAGCTCTATCTTGACCTTTTAAAAAGTTTAATATCTGATTTAAACAGATATTTTGGCTTTATTCCTGCTGTTTTGCTGACAACTAGCAAATGCATAGTCCTCATCTTCCACAAGTTTCATATAGGTTCATGGAAGTCAAAGGAACTATGTTCAGTTACTTAGGCTGTGTCACATTTCAGAGGTCGGTAGAATAACCTCTCTAAAAGAGTTAGGTGTCTTTTTGCCTTCAGATTTATGGCTTTCTGTGAAAGCTGCAAAAGAAAATATTCTCCATTAGAAACCTAAATAAACCAACATTTGAATCCTTAGCAGGCCACAAAACATGGATGGTGCCAATACCTTTCCATCATTTCTCTTGTGCGTTTTTGACAGAGCCTGCTGAATGGGACGTGGAGGCCCTCCACTGTTCCCACTAATCTCAGTGCTGTATTTTCATAGCATTCACTGTAGTCCAGGGATTCAGCTTAGTAGCCCCTGAGTATTGCTCTCTGAAGTTCACAGGATTTGTTTCAAAGAACAAAAGCATATATTAACCAAATGGTTGAGAAAATATTTCAAAGCTACTTGGAGCTGTCAATTTTTTCCCTTTTGAATCACTTTTTTCTTTATTTTGTACAATAAATAGTACATGTCCATATCATTAATTATCTTTATTAGGCCTGATACAATTAATAATCATTTTACTCTGTTTCTGTCTGCCTCCTTTGGTTCATTTTTCTCCAGCCTCCTAAGGTTCACCTCTTTTCACTGTATCTCTCTGGTCTGTAGTCAAGAATTTTATTTGGATGTGAGACTCAAGGTGATTCAATTATATTATATCATGATTTTATTATATTTGCTCTCCGTAAGAGATTACAGCATTACTCACATGATTAGTTCTGCAAATCAGCAGTTCTCAAAATTTAAGACCTTAGAAGATCAGAAGTAGTTTGTGTATACTTCTTCATTTTAGAAAGTGTAGTCATGAATAGCTTTCATTATACTATGTTAGTTTTTAGCATGTATGTGTGAGAACATCGGGTTCTGAATAAGGGTCAATCAGAAGCCCTTCCCAAAAATCTCCCAGTAAATTCGACACCGATTTTACATAGGGACAGCATTTTCTGCATAGAGCACTAGACAATATAAACAACATTGTAAAATTATAACTTTATCTTTTTTCCTAAGATGTTGAAGGAAAAGAGTTCATACTTAAATTGTACCAGCAGAAAAAAAAAAAACATCTAATAGCTGTAATGAAAAACAGTATCTGTGCATGCATTTGTACTCCTTTTCTGTCAATTTATATGAGTGAAGACAACAGACTTTGGCATATATATACACTCTTTTATATATGTATATATATATACACACACGCATGTATATATACTCTCAGAAATGAGGTGTCTAGCACACTGTGTGTTTTGCATTTCATTCCATAGCTTGGATAAACTGCAATAAAGAAAATTTCCAACTTGCAACTACCTAGTTAGTGTGAAGAGCTTTTAGTTACCCTTGTAGTTACAGAAGATCACACTACAAGAAGTTCTTTTTGAGTGCTCTAGAGATGTGTCCATAATTCACTGTGATCACAGAACTGAAATGATAGTGTGGCAAAGATTAATATAGATGCAATCTACGGCAAATATACTCACAACTGCCTTAAAGGTAAAATGCCAGAAAATGCCAGGAAAAATAAACAGAATAAGCATTTGTGTACTTGAGCGTCTCTTGCCTGTATTTTCAGAAAATGGTGTTTGGTTTGGTTTACTATTGTCAGAATATTTTCAGTACTGTGTCAATAATAACTGTCATTAGAAAGTATCCTGAAATACAACTTTTCAGGACTTTTCAAAACTAGTAAGTACTTGTGGAAAAGAACTCTTTTTTTTCTCCAAGATTTTAATCAAGAAAAAAATAAGAGCTAAGCACAGAAAACCAAACCTATCTGCAGCTACTGGTGGGCAGCTCAACATAGCTAAGAGACAGCTATATGGAAGAAAACTGCTTCAGCAAGAGTCTCTACTCTCTACTGGCCACATATACAGCAGGGAGTAAGCTACTTTATGAAAAGAAGTTGTATAAACTCCTCAATTCTCTCTGTAAACCAAGAGTCGGAGAATGTGTAAATATCCATTCTCTGGTCTGCTGTTCAGATGGATTTCAAAGTTCTGCTACAGACCTTAAAGCTTAACTGAATGTGACAAGGTAGCCCTGCGTGAGGGCAGCAATATTTCAAGAAGGGTGAGGTGAAAACAATAGTTCTTGGGATTATGAGAAACTCGCGAGTTTCTTAGTTGGGCGCTTGGGCACTCATCCACAGACCATGTAGCCGTCTGGCAATCACTAAATTCAGAGAAGTGAAGTACCCAAGTATTTTGATGCTTTAGACACAGAGCAGGTATTAATAAATGCATTGGCTTATTAATAAATGCAGTATCACTCTGCTAACAAGGAGTGGCTCCGATTTAAAATGAAATGGGTCATGCTTTCATCAGGGGGACGGAGATGAAAGAGGTCTGGGGCACGCTGTTAAAAGGAGTTTAAGGATGGGAAGGAGATACAAAGCTGAGATATCCATGTCTCCTCGGTTACATGGTATGTAGATAAAAGGAACAGCCAATTAGAGAGATTTGCTAATTTGGCATTGATTTTAATAATGTGCATGCTTACTGGTTTGTGGGAAGATTCTGAGCTATGTAGGGTATATTAGGAATTGTTACAATTCCTTAGCATTTCCATTTTCTTACTGTTTTAGACAATCGTATCTAAGAGAATGTGTAACTTTGGAGTAGGGAAGAAGGGGGCTGGAGTCCCCTGAGCTTTGATTTCAATCAGTAAAACTTTTATTTGAACTCCCAGCCACCAGCAAAAGTTTGTAGCCTAGCTGTTACGAAAAGTCTAGAGAAAAAGGCAGGTGTTTGCTCTGAATTCAGTTCCACTTTGAATTATAGATTTTTTTATGCCAGCTGATTAAACTGGACTGATTTCTACTGCTGGGATCTGCCCCAGAATACCTCCAATTTACTTTTCCATTGAAGCCACAATTTTCTTTGTTGACCTGAATTAGACATTCTGTAGACCTGTCAAAATGCTCAGTGTGGTCAGCAGATGGCAGAAATGCAGTTTGGGCTTTTCTTTCAGACTGGTCATCTGGAGACAAGTAACACCTCTGACAAATATAGATTTGTACTGTGGAGGAAGAATTTTGTCTAATGCATTTGATTTTGTGGATACTACTTAAAAACTGTGGAGTACACTTTTCTTTTTCCCTTTCCTTCTGGAATGAAATCTGGCAAGGGATGTCAAGGACAAGAACGGCTTCTTCAAGTACATCTTGACTAGGAAGACTAGAGAAAATGTGGGTCCACTGCTGAATGAGATGGGTGCCCTGGTGATGGAGGATACAGAGAAGGTGGAATTACTGAATGCCTTCTCTGCTTCAGTCTTTACTGCTAAGGCCAGCCCCCAGGAATCCCAGACCCTGGAGACAAGAGAAGAAGTCTGGAGAAAGGAGGACTTTCCCTTGGTTGAGGAGGATCGGGTTAGATATCATTTAGGCAGACTCGATACCCACAAATCCATGGGCCCCAACGGTATGCACCCACAAGTTCTGAGGGAGCTGGCAGATGTTATTGCAAAGTCGCGTTCCATCATCGTTGACAGGTCATGGAGAACAGGGGAGGTGCCTGGGAACTGGAGGACAGATAGTGTCACTCCAGTCTTCAAACAGGGCAGGAAGGAAATCCAGGAAACTACAGGCCAGTCAGCCTCACCTCCGTCCCAGGAAAGGTGATGGAACAGCTCATTCTGGATGTCATCTCTAAGCATGTAGAGGAAGAGAAGGTTATCAGAAGTGGTCAGTGTGGATTCACCAAGGGAAATCATGCTTGACAAGTCTGATAGCCTTCTATGGTGGCATGACTGGCTGGGTAGATAAGGGCAGAGCAGTGGACATTGTCTACCTCAATTTCAGCAAGTCTTTTGACACTGTCTCCCGTAACATCCTCGCAGGTAAGCTTAGGAAGTGTGGGTTAGATGAGTGGGCGGTGAGGTGGACTGAGAACCAGCTGAATGGCAGAGCTCAGAGGGTTGTGATCAGCAGCACAGTCTATTTGGAGACCTGTAACTGGCAGTGTCCCCCAGGGGTCGGTACTGGGTCCAGTCTTGTTCAACATATTCACCAATAACCTGGATGAAGCGGTAGAGTGTACCCTCAGCAAGTTTGCTGATGACACAAAACTGGGAGGGGTGGCTGACATACCAGCAGGCTGTGCCACCATAGAGCAAGACCTGGACAGGCTGGAGAATTGGGCGGAGTGGAACCTGATGACATTCAACAAAGGCAAGTGTAGGGTCCTGCAGCTGGGGAGGAATAAACCCCTGCACCGGTACAGGTCAGGAGCTGACCTGCTGGAAAGCAGCTATGCGGAGAAAGACCTGGGAGTCCTGGTGGACAAGTTGACCATGAGGCAGCAACATGCTCTTACGGCCAAGAAGGCCAATGGTCTCCTGGGGTGCATTAAAAAGAGCGTGGCCAGCAGGTCGAGGGATGTTATCCCCCTCCCCTACTCTGCTCTGGTGAGGCCCCATCTGGAGTACGGTGTCCAGTTCTGGGCTCCCTAGTTTGAGAAAGACAAGGAAATACTGGAGAGAGTCTGATGGAGGAGTCCAAAGATGATCAAGGGACTGGAGCACCTCTTTTGTGAGGAAAGGCTGAGAGACCTGGGTTTGTTCAGCCTGGAGAAGAGAAGACTGAGAGGGGATCTCACCAATGCTTATAAATATCTAAAGGGTGGGTGTCAAGAGAATGGGGCCAGACTCATTTCAGTGGTGCCCAGTGACAGGATAAGGGGCGATGGGCACAAACCGGAACACAGGAAGTTCCATCTCAACATGAGGAAAAACTTCATTATTTTTAGAAAATAAGCTACAAAGTTGAGCAGGTAATAAGACATTGTGGGACATAGCTAACACAAATGGAAAGATAACAGTCTCCTATACCTCCTAATAAATCCTTTGCTCTTTGAATCTTTGTTTCTCAGGAGAGTCACTTATCCAGTATGCTGAGCTGACAAATGGGGCAAGAGGTCAGAGATACGCTGTGTTGTTTTGCTGATGCTGTGCTATATTTCAAATATATAAAAAAAAAAAAATATGTGCTCAAGCTGATAGTTGAAGTATCTAACCCTCCAGACTAAGGAGGGAAATCTTTATTCTTAACTAAGTCTGCTCTCCCAGATTGTCATTTCCTACATTTCTTTCAGTGCAATGCTAACCAAGTTTTTAGAACATTTTCCAATTTAATTGTAGAACCACAAGGTCATTTTTTCCTAAAGATTTCATCAAAAATAACTCAAATTGGCCTTGAGAAAATGTGTTAAAAGGCATACCAAAAGAAGTTCCTCACTGCTGAACACCGAGACAGAAAAGCATGACACAAAACACAAGATATCCACAGCAGTCACATTTTGTTATATATCATTAAATGATGTGGCCACATACTGAGGAGCAAGGATGTATAACTCTGGTTGGCAAGTACAAGACAGTGCACAGATATGCCAGCTCCTGGGCAGAAAGATAGGGAAGCAATTTTTCCTAGGTGATAGCAGAACACAAGTGTCAATCATGTAACCATGCCAAATCACAAGACCTGACAGATCTGCACTTACCTCTTCGTCGCTGTGTTAAAAGCCTTTTTTTTTTTTAGCTGCAGCATCTGCATGTGGTTTGTCAAGGTGTTCTTTAAGGCACGGCTGAAGGTCAGTCTCCATAAATCCATTATCTCATCAAAGTGACTGACCTGCTGTAGAGCTGGCCTGAGTCAAGAGTCAGCAATAAGCTGCATTCATTTATCATGCTGAGGTGTGTGTGTAAAGTGTGGGGTACCAATATATGTGGAATGTAAACTCAAAGTGTGTACAGGCTTCAAACTGTGACAAATGTTTCAGCAATTGAGAAAGTACATTCATCCCTCTGTAGGCTGATGACTTATTAATAATTCAATCAACAATGGAGACATTCAAAAGGGACATTAGTAATTGCAGAAAGACGGAACAGTCAATAGCCAGAAAACAGGAATGTCTGGAAAACTTGGGGAACAAGCCCTCTTTAGGAAAGGAGGGAGAGATCTTCTGGATTAGATCTTGACACAACTGGATGCAACGTCACTCTTCTATGTGTTTCAGCTATTCAGTGTTTTGCAACTATAATGTCCATATTTGGATTTTGTAGCCAACTTTCTTTTGTCCACTTACCTTAATCCAACTTGTGTTGAAGGTGATTTCCAGGTCCTAACAACGCGGAGGTGTCCATTCTTTCAGATCTGTGATCCTTGTTTCAGGAGACTGGCCAGGATGGCAGTGCTGTGTGGCCAGTACTTTAACAGACACAACAGGCAGCTCCTCCATGCACCTGATGGATCAGGGAACTAGTGAAAATAGAGCTTTATGTGGTAGAAGTGACCTGTGGCAATTGGAGTCAGCCTGGTGAACTGCTTGGAAGCAATAGGACAGTGGTAAAAAGTGTCCTTGAATCCCAGCTACCCTCGGGAGTTCATTTCACTGGGAAAAAGTGTGAAACAGCTGCTTTATAAATTAAAGCAATAGAAGATTTTTGAAAGTGAGCAATACTTGTGAGTACCATCATTTTAGAGTGCTAGCCAGTTAGAGGTCCTTTCAAAAAGTGTTTTAAGAGTGTGTGGGCAGTTTCTCCTTGAACTCTTCTCCCTTTAGAAAAGTCAGGTATTTTAAAAGCAGTACGCCCACTATTGCCCATCACTTACAAAGGTCTAAACCATAGAGAGAAATGTTCAGCTATTGCCCGAGACCAAATGGATGAAGACAGAGCTTGGTAGGTAAGAATTGTGTTGTACAAAAAGAGGCTGAAGCATCAGTTAAGGACTGGTATGTGACATAGCATAATCCTACACAGAAAGGCACGTGATGTAAGAAATCCTTGTGCCCCATCCACACTGTTAAGTATAGAATTGAAAGTATGCTTTTGTACTGCCTTATTTTGAACTTCCCGTCCTCTCAATTGCTTCACACAAAATAGCTTCAAAGTTTGTAACCTAGGAATTGTCACATAAAAAAAAAATAAATCCAACAGGCAAGCTGTATACTTACTCTACATGCCTGGCTGTCTTCACATTACTACTTACATATTTGCATTTATGTGTGTGTGTGAGTGTATTAAAATTATGTAATAACTATAGTTTTAAATATTATAATTTACTTTAAAATAAAATGCTATCTTTTAAAATACGTAGTATAATATAGATGTATGCATATTTATGCTTTACTCAGTTCCTCTTGTTAGTAATACTCTCGAATTATGCAATCTGAAATTAGAAGATTGAGTCTCTTATCTTAAATGATCAAAGAGGGTGAAAAGGTGGTAGCTTATTTATTTTCTACATCAAACAGAGCTTTGTTGTTCTAAAAATGAGCTAGAATCATTTCAGCTGTTTATTCTCCCTGTGAAAGCTGCTAACCACTTCTTGTACTGTTTAAGCAGGAACTACTTGCCATTTTCTTTTACACTCATGGGTAATGGTAGCAAGCTCTGTATTCAGTGCAATAGCGTCATTGCATTAGCCTGCCTTCTGTTCTTTTATATGGTTGTGCTCTTTCAAACACTTGTGTATCAAAAGGAATTTTCTTTTTCTTCTAACCTGAACCTCCTATAAATGTCACCTTTTGTTTGTGGCATCATAACTACCCCCACAAGGGGAAATTTTTCACAAAGGGTTATGGTCTTCACATTAATAAAACCTAGATTTAGGGATGCACAAGGAGAGAGCACCCATTTACAAACATCCATCTTCACTAATTAGCCACTTACAGGAAAACCTACCCTCAAATAAATGATAGATCCAAATGTTTCTGAAACTTGACTGAGCTCAAAAGTTCACTTCTAAAATACTCATCTTGCTGTCAAAATGGTAATGATCCCAAGAGATTGTTTTCAGAATCTGTACCACAGACATTGTATTTATTTCTTTTTCTTTCTTTTTTTAAAGAATAAGCACAGACTTTAAATTTTGGATGGTTATCTACGGACCATTAACAGAACAACACCTGCGTCCAGAGACTCACGTAAATGCAGTGTCTTTTCAGTAAGTATATGGATAGTGCTTTTATTTAGTTGCTGTGACAAAAGTTGTAGCAATAAAGACTGATTGATTAAAGACACTGACGATTATGGAACAGGACTGCAGCTAGCATAAATTGAAGCAACTGAACGGAGGACCTAGTCCATTATTTCAAAAAGCCTTTGTTCATTTTCCATACCTTTGGTCTACTTCCAAATACACTAAGTTTGCCCTGATAACTATAAATTCAGCTGAAGAGCAACATAGTGCCAAAGCACAGCAGGTGACATAGAAGACCTGGAGGCAAGCAAGGATCATCTATAGAGTTCATATGTGTGTTTGCCCAATATGAATTTATCCATTAAATAATAGCTGTAGTTGCTATCAGGATGTTACCTGATTGCAAGCAGATGAGGATGTGCCCAGGGCAAAGGGGAAGCAAAGCGTACGTAACACAACTTCTGCACTACAACGTATTTTACGCTGGTTTTCATGTTCCTCTGCCTTCGATATTCTGTAGGTGCTTATTAAAGAGACTAGGGGTCTGTTTTGTGAAAACTGCTACTTTCAGTTTCTACACATGATATTTGAGTATACAACTGAAAGTATTATAGAATTTGTGGATAACATTAACTTCATTGTGGTATTTCATGGCAGTATTAGAAGTGCAGGCTATCAGGAATAACACATTAATGATAACACATCTTCACTGCAGTAGTGTTGTAAATAGGAATCACTGTTGTGCTAATTTGCAAATGCTTACATACCGAAGAGATTTTCATATCATTGAAATGAATAGAGCCTAGATATCCAAAGGTTCTCTGAAAATTTCAGCTTTGTTTTCAGATACATGTTCATGACCCATACATTTACTAGAAGAAATATTTGTTCCTCAAGTACGAATGTGGACGGTTATGTAAATTATTCTTTGAATATTACATTTTCACAAATAGAGGCTAGCAAACATTTGCATACTAATAGTAAATTCTCTGGAAAACATAGCTCAGATATTCTGAAAGTATTCATGAATTTACACTGAGTTCATTGAATATTTTGAGCTCAGAAAAGATATTCTGTCATAGAAAACTGACTTGAGGAGGAAAAGTGTGAAAACCCCGGAGAGCCTTGGTGACCGTGTTTGATGTGGGAGGAACATCAAGGGGTGCAGAAGGAACTGAAGGACGGTAGGGGGAAGGCTCAGCTCAGACTTCCTCTATGACGTTTGTCATATTTTTCCAACAATCCCATAAAATACATTACAGAAGTATGTGATTAGGATAAGCAATTAAACTTTATTATAAGAGCAGGCATTTTCTGAGTAACTGGAGAGAAGTGTGCTGCAATGCACCTTTAAATGCTAGTATTAAGCTCTGCAACATCAGACGTGAGGTAGGGAAAAAGAATGCAAGGTTTTGAGTTTGACTTTGGATATTCATACTGACAGCAGAATGAATTAGTGCATTGGTTTTCAGAGTATTTCACTTGTTCATCATCTATATCGTTGCAGTGTATGCCTGCCTGGGCTAATTCTGTGTTCTCTTTCTTCTTCTTTGCTGCTTTGAACAAGAAAAAAATGAGTATAATTGCTTTGCCAAGTGGTTAAGAGGAGCAGATCTGCTGTCCTTTATAAACTGCTTTGTAGATCAATCAGTGTTACATGCAGTCAGCATCCCAGTAAATAGAGGGTAATCATTTTTACTACACCTATAATTAGAGGCAAAAATACCATATCTGCAGCAATTAAATACTTATTAGTAAGTAACCATGCTCATGAAAGTCTATTTTTTAGATTAAATATTTGTAAATATGTGCATATACAGAGTTAAATATATACAAAGTAGGATGAAGTAACTTTCTCCTAAGTCCCATCAGTGTTGTTATGGCAGCACATGCTGTATTTATGATTCAGTTTCAGCAAGGCTAAACTACAAAATGCCCACTTCAACTAGTAGTTTATTATGATTGCAGACTCCTTATTGCAAACCACAGGTCTGACCCTCCTGTTATGCCAACGTTATCAGATATTTCCATGGTACCCGCTCCAGGCTGACAGTGATGTACCTGACAGACAAATAGGAGCGTCTTTTTCTCTGACAAGTTCCTCTACTACACCATGCGATGGCAAAGCCCAGTAACAGCCATGAGCACAGAGCAGTAGCATTGATGCAAATGGGGAGCTGCACAGCCCTGCAGCCTCTGCTGTATGACAGCTTAAAATCATATTGATTGCTCCAGGGGACAGTAACAACTTGAGAGAAAAGCCGCGTTCCCCTCTATCCCTCTTGCTGCATGTCTTTGCCTGGGCTTTAAAAGCTAGAACTAGCTCTTTGTAGGACCTGATTCCCACTGAGGCATTGAGTTCAACTGAAATATAAATATCGAGTAAAAGTAATTGTAAAAGCTCTGTGAGAAAAAGTTACAGTTGTTACAAAACATGTTTAACTAAATCCTTCGTATAATTCTGTAACCAGTGAAGAATTTTTTTGGCACTCAGTTTAAAGTCCTGTGAAGAGATTTAGTTCAGCTTCAGCCTGGCCTTTCATACCTGTGAGACTTCAAGCAAACTGCAGACTATCAGCAGCAGAATCTTGAAGCTCGTTAATCAAGGTATTAGCATATTCCAACAGTGTTAACAAAACAGGGACTAAAATATGCAAACCAACACTAGAAAGGAGAGATTTCAGCATACTTATGTTCTGCAAATGCTAAATAGCACTCAGAACGTAATTGCGGATCTCGGACATAATCCACGTCTTGTTCTAGTATTAGAAGTGAATTGTGGTGAGTCTTTATCTCGGAATGGACTGATTAAGATTTCCTTGCAAAAACTGAAAAGCTCATCACCTGTTGCAGTTACCTTACGCTGATTTGGCAGCTGCTAATCCTTTATATAAATTTCAAGTGAAAGGAATTTAGCAGCCAGAGAGGGTCTGTGCAGCTGAGCCTGGTGGAATTGTTTATTAAAGACACTCCAGAAGGTTTCCAGCTGTTTCTTCCACCTGCTGTAATCTAAAGCCTGGTGCAGAAAAATGGAAACAGCTGGTTCCAGATGCCCATTCTGGGATTCATTTCACTGTGGATCAGCACAAAGCATCTTGGACATGTGAGGAATACGTGCCCTGTCAGTGTAAGGTGGCTGCCAGTGACTCATTTGTGTCCTTCAGGTGGCACATTCTATTGTTTATGCAGGGAATAGTGAGTGGAAAGCCTAGCTGCCGTTACCAAAATGTTCACTGCGTGGGCCAACTTTAAAGTGGTCTCAGTATTGCAGACTGAGATCCTCCTAGTGCAGTCTGGAAAGTAAATTTTGTTCCTCAGTGTGATGAGAAAAGGTATATAAATGGCATATAATCTCTTTAAGGACTTAGGTAAATAAGTGGTCCTGCTGAACAGAAGGTCTGCAGAATAGAGAAAGAGCAAAGGAGTATCTCCATCTCCTTAGGGTCAGTTAAAATGCCATGAGTCCAGAGTGAGATTCTTGCTGATGAAAAGTACCAAGAGCAGCTGAACTTTTGAGTTCCTGGGTGCAGAGATTTTCCTCTAGAAATTAAAATAAGTGAAGGTGACTCCCATTCAATATAAGGGAAAGCGGTACATCTTTAGTTTAGCAGTCTAGGTTTTCTGATTCTTCTGTTTCTATGAAATGAAGTCCATTAGTGAAACTTTTCATTAGAATGGCTGTTGGTCTGGGCTAGATCAAGAACGGGATGTTGTGGAAGACAATCAAAATTGCTTAATCTAAGGAGAACTATTATATTAAAACATCAACACCTAAAGCTTCTTGAGAAGAGGATAATACTAACCTAAAATACAGGAGGTTAGAAATATGGAAGAGAGAGTAATGCAGATGTCATCACCTGGAAGAAATTGCGTTTCATGAGTTCATAGCAGGCATATACCATATTAGAAACAAAACCAAAAAGTGATCCCTGCACTCATCTTCCCTATTAGCAGCTTTTATCATTGCTATTACCATTAGTGTGTGGCAAAAGTTGTCCTTTTTCCTAGGGATGAGTAGACTTTTTTCCCTTCAGATCTAGTCTCTCCTGCTTGGCAATTTCATTCTCAGGATTTGTTATTTTACTTGTAACTTTGCTTTTCATTCTCCATTATTAGCTGTCTGCTGAAGTTTCCTTTTTCTATCATCTGCCTTCCCTATTTCACTGCCTACTATTTTCACACTCTCCTGTTCATGCAGCATCTTTCTCTTTGATCTTACTGTTTTCTTCTGCTTTCTGATCTCAGTCTTCTCTCCAGTGCAAACTAATCCTTTCATTACACAACCACTCCCCAATTTATACATCTTGTTTCCTATTCTCTGTCATTTCCTTCTGTCTCGTACATTGTTTTTTAATGTTTTCTCCTCATTGTAGCTTACCTTTTCCCTACTTTCCTCCCTGCTGCTCAGAGCTCTCTGTATATTGTACATTGACTTTAACCTTAGCTTGGGAAGGGGTTGCCGAAAACCTACTAATTTTTACTTGCAGGCAAAAGTTTACCTGTTAATAGCTTGTTTTATTTAAGAACAAGACACAACAAGATTTGGAAGCCTTTAGATGTAATGAAAATGCAGATATTGCAGTAGGTATAATAATTTTGTTAAATAGTATGCTGCCTTCCTGCTTCTTTAAATATTTAAAATCACTTTGCAACTCTTTCCACACATTACACAAGCAGAAAGCAATTGGGCAAAAATAGCAGTCATTAACTTTGGAGATGCACTAAGCACAGCAGGTAGTATATATGATTCAAATTCAAACCACCACTTCTCAGAAGCAAACTCTGGAGGGGTTATCGTTTCTGCAGTAGACAGAGGGAGTATCATCTGAATGCTCGTTAAAATAAAACGTAAGGACTGATCCTTATATCTTTATTGGGATGAGTAGACTAAATTAGTTTGGGATTCGGGACTATTATGCTTAAAAGGAAGAAAAAATCTTTGAACAAAACGTAAGAAAAAAAAATCTAGATTAATGAAATAAACTAAATATTAGTTAACTGTATTACACACTCTAAAGAATGGAAAGTTGACCTTTGCAAATGTGTATGTATGGTAGATAAAAGTCATTAAAAGTTATTTTGAGGGAAATGGATTGCTTCCCTTTTCAGTGTGCAGAAATGCATTCAGTATTAATCCAATACTGTTTTTAACATGTTTGGTGCCTCTTGGGGAAAAGGTACATAGCTCATATTTGTAACAGAACATAAAAAGAAGTAGGCTATCGATTGGTCTCGCTGGCCGCGCATTCTCTTTTTGCTACGTTAATTACATCCACCTTCCTTTTCCACCTGCTTCATGAAGGCCAAAAGTTTAATTCCTGTCCAAAAGCTTGTATGCAGTAAATAGAGCCCATCTGACACCCAAAAAATCATTTTCTGTGAAGTCGAGTTTGAGTCCCTCATAGCAGCAGGCATGACTGCAGTGCAACTCACCAAAGCTACTCCCAGAAACCACAGGATTTTTGGCAGGAGTACAGTGGCTCCACGTTGCACGTTCAGTGGTGCCATTCTGAATCTGCTGGTGACCTCCAGGACGCAGAAGCTACCGAGTTGCCCAAATTTGTTTCTTTCCTGAATGACAAAACCAAGCAGGTTTAACTGCATTTCATATCCCTTAGTCACGTGGAATCTCTACATCAGCAAATTTAAAAGCAACCACCACTGAAAATGTGCGTTTGGTGTGAAAGTAACCATGGAAATGTAAATGAGACAGTAAGGACAGGCTGGACCACAGGTGCAGGCTGGTGTATTACGGCGGTGCACATGCCATTCAGATGGGATTTCTGCAAAGCAGACTTCTCCATACAAACTTCTCCATAGGGTCTGTCAGCTCCTCCTCTCCATAGGGAGAATGCTGTGTCTGTAAGGCTACTTCAGGTGATCAAAAGATTGTCTACTAGCCTGGGCTGAAATAGAATGTGAGAAAGTGAATGTTTTCTTAAGCTGCTTGGTATCCAGGGAGTTAAAAAATGTGTTGACTATCAGTCTTTGAAAATTTTCCTGCTTACAAGTCCTTTGTAGTGTCCTCTATTATATGTGAAGAGTTGCTGCTTTCGGTCTCCAGCTTTGTAGACAGCTTTCACCAAAAAAAAATAAATAAAAAAAAATCCCAATTGACTTTAATTGGTTGCAGTCTCAACAAAAGGTCAAGGATTAAAGGTGGAAAAAACAGAACTAAACTTCTGCTTGCAAAGGTGACCTGGCTACGTATGGGACGAAGATGGTAGAGAGGTGGTGGGAGAAAGTTCACTTGGCCTTATCCCATTGCTGCAGAAATAACTGTCCCAAGGAAAAGGCTAAAGGACTTCCGTCTGCAGGGATTTCAAGCCTTCACCTCTCCTGAGCACTGCGTTTCCCTTAGTGATTTTTATAAATAATTATCAACATGCCATTAGCTATGGCACTATACAGTAGCCTTCACCAAGTCAGGCCTTTCCATCTATATCAAGCAGGATAATATATTTCAAAGTCAAAAGGAAAAATGCATTAGGCAACATGATGGCAACTGTAACCCTTCTGGATATATTGCACCATAAATACTAGGAACCACTACAGTAGAGCTTTTATCAAATCCTGGGCCTGAATGTAAGAGACTGTACCTTCCACAAATCAGAAAAATGATACCATAAATCACTCTTCCTGATGTCATATTATTCTGAGCTGCCATCCCTAAAGAACATGGGATGGTCAGTAGTTGGTATGACAAATGGACCAGCCACTGCAGTAGCTTTCAGACATACACTCATCTCAGGTTAATCAATGTAAAGGGCATAAAATATCCAACTCTTTGATACTGTTATTCAAAGCTCCTGTTTGGCAGAGTACTAAAATATATATGGCTAATTTGGAATTCAGATTGCTTTCAACAGCAGCCCTTCTGTGCTTAAAAGTAGGCATGTATTTAAATGCCGTACAGAAATGGAACTTAGAAGGGAAAATGGGCTAATAAAGATATAGGAGTCTGAGCTGACAGACTGACCAGTTTTAAATTCAGACAAGGATGGCGCTTTTCATGTTATAAGGAGGAAGCACATATTGTTCATGTTTGCTACTTTGTAAGGAATCATACTTGCTCTGTTGGCACTGCTATCCCATAATTATTTCCCTTATCCAATTAAGGCTGCAGCTAAAATTTCACTCATAAATCTTTCTCCCCCAAACAATTCAATTGCTTTTACTTACCTCCGCTGCGATTAGCTGAGCGTGCACTTTTAAAGCCTGTTTCTTCCCCACATTCAAATATTGGGTCATGTGCTGACTTCAAAATTAACTTCCGAGCAAGCTGTACTTTACCAGCAGGGACACCGCCACTAGAGCAGGTTGCTCAAAACCCCGTCCAGCCTGGCCTTAAACACTTCCAGGGATGGGGCATCCACAACTTCCCTGGGCAACCTGTTCCAGTGCCTCACCACCCTCACAGTAAAGAATTTCCTTCTAATATCTAATCTAAATCTCCCTTATTTTTAGGAGCCAGATAGAATTTGCAGGGCTAGCCATGAATGGGGAGGGAGGAAGAAGCAACACTTGTAATTTTATATGTAGAATGAAAACATCTTTATAGAGTAAAAAAGTGCGTGAGGTGAGGAACTTGTTATTGCATGGTACTGTTTTAGATGCTTTTAACAGCAAACCCCGGCTGAAAAGACAGGTTATGGAAAGGGACATATGCTGCAGTACCAATGTTTTATATATATGGTTGTACCAAATGTAATTTCTCTGGCTCATCCTTCTGAATTAAATAAAATAATACAGCAAGAACATGCCTTCTTGGAAGAGTCTCCAACTCAGTAATGAAAATGGAGGAGTGCTGAGACAAAATACCAAATCCTGTGTTTCGATGGCAGCTCCGCCTGGTTTCAGCCATCATGACAGCTGTGCTAATACTAGCCCCTACAAATAGGAAGACTTCTCATTTGTTTACCCTGTTTCAAGTAGGAAGAATTAGATAGACAACTAAGGGTCTTAGCAGAGGAAAACATATCTTTCTACTAGGTTTCAAAGAATGCAGTAAACAAAAGAATTTTTAAAAGAAAGAAGGGTACCAACTGTAAATAAGCTTTAAAAAATACATTAATTCTCACTTCATTACATTCTCACTGATGCTGAGCCATCTTTATGTGGGGCGAGATAATTCTCTCATTGGAGAGTCAGGAAGGAGGGACTGGAGAACAGTGCTTTTCAGTGGCCTGAATTTCCTCAGTACTCATTTAGAGGGCAGTAGCTTGTGTTTGGTTACTGCATATCTTCCAGTCTTCAATTCTTTCATCATTTTGCTCCAGTGCCTGTACTTACTTCGTATTTATGTGTGCTTTGCTCATATTTTGAATGGGCCAGTCTTCAACTCATTCCTGGATTTCTCTGAAAAAGAATCAAGAATCCTTGCCTTTCTTTCTTTATTCATCAGTTGAAAAGAAAAAAACAAATTCAGATGGTTCTGTCTTTGAATGGCTCTCGCTTTGTGAACTTGCAGTTCTGAAATGAATTGTTTTATTAAGAACGTGTGCTATGTTGTTTGTGTATCTCAGGCAATTCCATAAATTTTGTAAACATATACATTTATTTATATTTTAATCAGTGACCACTTATTTTAATTACTATAAAAGCTAGTCAGGGATTGTAGGGGTTTATGTCAAAGTATTTTCACTTTGAGAAAAGTAATTTTGTCAATATTTAAATGCCTGAGAACTCTTCAGATCTAATACACACAAACGTTTAAATATTTTCAGAGGATGAATGTGGTAATAGGGAAAAGAAGTGAATATATTCCTCGAAAGGTCATAGGAGCACAGAAAAGATGAGGAAAGGTTACTCTATCTCTGTAAGAGATTTCACTGTGACCGTGGCAGAAATCTTGTATCTGGTTTCGGAGTCCACAGTTCAAGAAGTTCAAGAAAAGGTTTTGAGAAAAAACAAAACAAAACAAACATGAAAATGCTTTATAAGTTGGTAAATTGCTCTATACTAGCAAATTCAAGTGGTCAAGTATCAGATGAATGTGGGAAAATTTAAGGAGTGAAACAATCAAAGCCCAAATGGGGAACATAAAAGTGGTAACTCAAAGGGTTCTTCTGTTTTACGAATTAAACAATATCAAGAAGCAAGACCATATGTAGTGGAGCTAGATAAACATCCAGATCATAATCATTAATCTTAAATTAATTATTACAAAGATTGTAGTGAATTCGTTCACTGGCAGCTTTTTCCATCAAGATTGAACATTTTACTATAACTTATGTTCTGCTTCCACAGTGACCTCTGGCTCTTTGTGGTATCTGTTCTTTAGAATACTGTTCCTTAAGTATAGGTTAGTGTGGAAAAGCCTAAACTGAAAGGAAGCATTTAAGGTGGACTGTTCTCTTAGTAAATGTTTTTCAAGAGATCTTCATGTTCTTGATTTGCATTCTTTGCATTTGCAAGGAAAAAATGCTGAGAATAAAATGTTGGTTTCCCTCTTTTTGGTACGTCCTTTGAATGAAATCTCCTTTAAAAGCTGTATACTGAAGACATTTTGAAAAGCATAGGATTTTAGAAGCACAACACAGTGGAGCAGTCACTCATTACCTATTCAAAGAATGTATCCTTCTGTCTTTATTTGTGTTTGCTGTATTTATTGGTGCTCTAACACTTGAAAGAGTAATTTCAAGTATGCATGTGCTATACCTACACCTTTATGCTACTGGATCTGTCTTTCTTAACAGATGTTCCTCTGATTCCTTTGTGGTGTGTCTTCAGCAATATTTATTGTATTTTCAAGGATTAATGGAGGGAAACCAAATGTGAAGGAGTAGGGCTTTTCAGTCCTCAATGCATTCATATATTTTCCTGCTGCATACACAATCTCAGTCTATAGTTACTGTGGGGATTTTCCTTTCTTGGGGGTTCTCTGTTTCATATTTCACTATGGAAAGCTTGGCATTTACCTTTTCCTTTTTCTGGTTTTTTTTTTAGAGGTATTTCTAGAATCTTTGCAGATTCTGTGATTGCCTAAAAAAATCAATTGATCATATGCTTCCTGCTAACCTCAGCCCTTTTTGTCCCCCCTAGTTTATGTGCTAGAGCAGAGGCTTAATCCATATTTGTAGTCCATACAACTACTACATCTTACCAGCCTTTGTTTCTTCATGTTGAAATAGTTTCTCTCTTCTATACTGAAACTACAAGGTACCCATCCACAGAAATACCAGCCCACATTCATCTGAACTCTTGATTTTAATCAGACTCCCAGATCCAGATGCTTTTTGGAGAAAATAGAGGTTAGGTTCTGCACAATTAAGCTTTGTTATATATGGGTTTCAAGTTCAATTCATAAAAAAAATTTCTGTTCCAAGTGATATTTGGGTCTAGTTGTATTCTACACTGATTTTCCTTCTGATCCCTTTCTGGTCAGCCGGTGCAAATATCCATGTTTTTACCTGTTTGGGGCAGAATCTAAGAGATCTCTGGAATTGGGGCACAACAGCTGCTCTCTCTCAGTTGCTTATTATCCAAGTAGAAATTTATGCCTCTTCTTTTTGAGAATGAGCTGGTAGAGAGGTCTTCAGAAAAGGAGGCCTGTGCCTTGTATTAGCAGGATAGAAATACTCCCTTAGCTTCATGTTGGTTTTGATTTAAGTACTCAGAGCTATGGAGGATCTTGGGGGTTTGTGAGTTAGCTGGAGGCTGCAGCTGCTTCAGCAAAGCAGCCGTGCTGGAGACTGAAAATAAGTGGTGTGTACAAGAGGAAACTGAAATGAAAGGGGACCCAGAAAAACCGTGGTTGACTTTTCTGGAGTGATTGTCAAGATTACTTCCTACAGTTAGAATATGGAGTAGAAGAGTTAACACACTGTCTTTATCTGTGAATCAAGACACTTTGCAACATAGAACAGGACAAAAAAGGGGCAGAAGACTCATCCCCCAGTTTTGAAAATGCTTCAGCAACAGTGCTGCACTACAGTTCTCCAGTAACTCAACGGGCTTGTGTGCCACTGATGCAGACCAACATGGAAGGAATTGGATCTGCCAGTTACAATACTGCTAGCTCCAAACCTTAAATAATGAGATTCTGCTTTCAGGTTGCAGGATCAGCCCCCATTCTCTGGCAAGTCTTAGAATTATGTATACACCACCTTAAAAATGAGAGACTATAAATGGACACAGGAAATACCACATCTTTAACCTTTTTAAATTTTCATTTGGTTTTATTCAGAACTTCTGTCCTTTTTTCAAAACTCTTGTGCCTTGGTAAACTGATAACATGAAGATGGTTAAAAACAACAAGGAAGTACAAATTATTTCAGTTAATATAAACATCCTTTTTTTTTTTCTCCTGCCTCAGTGTCACTGTATTCACAAACTCTCCTGATCACTTACTACAAAATAACATTCTGTATTTTAAAAGCTGCCAGAAAAATAAGCCAGTCTAAATAAAGTAGGTATTTCAAAGATACCATTTTGCAAGCAAACTAGAAAGTTTTTTGGAACTTGTGATACTAATAAAAAATGCTGTTTGTTGAACAAGCAATTAAGTATTTTCCTAGTGAGGCACTACTCAGAGCTGCTGCAGATTATTTTTGGTACTCGCAGACCTTCATATATTTATTACACCAAAAGGCAGTCAAGCAGTGACACCCAGTGGCTTCAGAATTCTCTCTTCATTTTCTATCACAGAGAAATCTTGTTTATCTCTCTTAGTTTCAAATCCAGTGTTACTCAAAATAGGTAAGTAATTTTCTGTTGAAAAGGTAGTCAGAATCCTGTAGTTATACATGGTTAACTGGACTTTTCTGTCTGACTAGGTGGCTAAGTGTGAAATGATTTAACTACTATGAATATGGATACTAATCGACTCCATGCATGTACTCAAGAAATATGTGGGGATACACTCTGCAAATAAGCATTTCAGTTAGCCTTTGAACAATCAAGGGTAAAAAATCTGGGCTTAAAATCCTTTACCTGTCAGAGAGAGAGAGAATTTTTAACCATTTTTAAAGCCTTTGAAATTCATGAATGGAAAACACAATGTAGATGTAAAATTCTATTAATATTTATGATATCAGTAAAAACAAATAAGAGGCGATACTAGTACTGGCAGTTAGGATGACAGCTTGACATTCTCGAAGTCATCTGGAACTTAAACTGCAAAGTAAACCAAAATTCTGCCAAAATAAGTTTTCCTATGAAACCTGACTGAACTAGAATTTCCACAGAGGAGTAGCTTGAAAATAAATTGTCTTCCTAACATAAGGAGTAAATACAAGAAGCCTCATATTGCAATTGCTGTGTCTTGGAGATAAACAGATAACTACATTTTTCTTTTTTAAATCAATAATCTTGCTTTGTCAAAACAAGTGAAACGCCTTAGTCACATAGTACTGATGACCATAAGAACAAATTGTCGGATCACCCAGCCTTTTAAAATACGGTCCAATAGCTGTTCTCAGGGTGTGTCTCTGCCTAGCAATTATATGAAGCTTTTGTACCTTGTAGAAGCTGCAGAAGAGGAACCCTAGCAGACTTCTCCTTCTTTGTTTTGCAGAGATGCTTCTGAACCAGTTCAGTGTAACCAGATGGGTGTATGGAAATGAAGAGAGTATGGAGCTGCTACATATTTCAGCACGTAGGCTATATGATCCAATACAAGTTTTATTACCTGAGCTCAGAGAAAAGATAAGGAAGTCCATGTCCGTTACACTCAACACGTCTCAGTGTTCTCTCAGATTTTTGTTAACTGCCCACTGCAGGCACCTGCTGCACCATTCCTGAAAACATCAACGCGGGCCCATTTCAGAGGGAATTTTGTGAACAGCAGTCATGAGCCATAGTCTGTACTCCCACAGCAATGGGAGGGAGTAGTTGCATTGACTTAGAAATTCATAATGACTCCCAAGCCAAGGTGTTAAGAATGCACAGACTATTAAGGTCTTTCCCAGGACATGTCTCCCCTTTCTTATCAGAAGGGGAAAACAAACCACAAAAAAAAAAAAGCAGTGAGAAGGGTTGTCCTTAAAACTAGAGAATAGAGCAAGGGTGAACCTCAGACTTAAGAGAAACCCAGCCACCTCCAGGCCCCAAGGACCTCCCTTGGTGGCCTCCAACAGATGCCTTGCACCGCGCCAGTACTGCAGCCCGAAGGACACCAGGCTCTCTCCTCCCCTCTCCCTTGGGGCTCTGTGCTGAAGAGATGGCACCTCTCCACGCTCCAGGGGCAGGACCGGGCAATTCTTTTATGGAGCGCAGGGAGACCTTCTTCAGGCCAGCCAGGCCTCTCTTACCCGCTGGTGGGATGACTGGATGCTTTGCCCCCTCGCAGCCACTGTTGGGCATGGGGAGGCTGCACCACTTCCAGGGCACTTGGTGGATGGTGGGTAACTAAGGACCCCTGACCCTCCTGGAACACTGTTGCCACCATCTCATCCAGGGGACTCCTGGCACAGGATGAGGAGCGAGCTGGAGCCCAGGGCTCAGGAGGGGAGGTGGAGGGCAGTCCCTTTGCCTGAGGGCACAGGGGAGCGATCCCCAGGAAAAGGACCCTCAGCCCCCCCGACCCTCCTCCTCTCCCACAGTAGGGCATCTCTCAGGCCACAGAAGCCCAGCTCCCAGAGCAGCCATATTTGTTCACATCCATCCGCCACCACAGTGGCCTCCTGATGTCACGAGCCACCTCACTGCCTTCTGTTCTGGGCCCTGTAAATACAGCGACCCCACCACCTGGTCCGCAATTCAGGGCTACAAGGCCCTCCAATGCCAAGGATGCGTGGAAGCAAGAGGTCCCAGGCAGCTTCCCACCTTTGTGTTGGGAGAACAAGAGATGTGGTTGCAGGAGCCACGGAAAAAGAGGAGGTGTCATCAGAGATGGGGCACCATCAGCCACATGGTAATGATGGCCATTGCTTATGTGGCTGATGGTGGATCCACCTGAAGGTCAAGAAGAGCCAATGGAAGTAGATCCATCTCCAGCATGGCTCACCTGGCACATGGTGCCAGGGCTCCCCTCCATGACACCATGGCAGTGGTGTCACAGGAGTGCCCAGCCAGTGCCTTACCATCAGCCCAGCCTCTGCCTCTGGCATTAGCTGGGAAGCCCAGCATCCACGCCTGGCCATGCTGTGGGCTCTCCTGGCAATGAGCAATTATTTTGTTGATTGCTCTGGGTGGTGTGAGTCCTTCTCTCCCATCCCCCACTCCACCCTTCCTGAAGGGGTGCCATCTCTCTGCTCCGAGCCCGAAGAAAAGGGGATGGGACTACCTGGCTTCCATCGGGCTGCTGCACTGAATGACAGGAGTCATTCCTCAGAGGGCCACCAAGGTCCCTGGGGCCTGGAGGTGGGATTTCTTCAGTCTGAGGATGAGAAGGCTGCCCGGTGGGTGGCTGAAGATGAACCCAGACCCTCTGTGGTGGTGCATGAAGAATAGCAACAGATGAAGCAAAGAAGTTAAGAGAGACAGCTGTTCCTTTGGAGAAGCAGAAGACTGCAGTTCTGCCAGGAAAAAGTGCTGGCCTTCAGCATTCAGGTCCCTTCTAGATGCTTCAGTAGGAGTTCTTTGCAAGATTAGGCAATAGCAATTTTAAACACAATAAAACACGAAGGAAAAAAAAAAAGCAATAAAAATGGTTTCCTCTCTTATTTGGTACTCTGGCAAGTGCATTTGGACCCCTGTGCTCCCTCCTGGTCTCCCCAGTCTCCAGAAAGAACACTGTTGTGTGTAGTGTGGGCCCAGCACAGGGCCTTTGGGATGGTGCAGGTTGGGGCACAGAGCACACAAGACCAGGCAGAGGGAGCTGCCTCTGGTCAGGAGGGTGGTGAGACAGTGGAGCAGGTTGTCCAGAGAAGTTGTGGATACCCCATCCCTGGAAGTGTTCAAGGCCAGGTTGGCTGGGGCTTTGAGCAACCTGATGCAATGAAAGATGTCCCTGCCTGTGGCAGGGAGGGTTGTACCATAGATGATCTTTAAAGGTCCCTTCCAACCCAAGCCATTCTATGAGTCTATGAGTGAAAGATTCTTTGGTCAGCATCAAGAAGAGAAGGCTATCAGCTGCCTACTGGGAGGGTGTAGAGAAGATGAATCCTGACTCTCCTCAGAGGTGCTCTGTGGAAGAAGGACAAGCAGCACCAGGCCCACTCTGGCAGATGGAGAAATCCCAGTTAGATGAAAAGATTATCACCACAAGGGTGCTCAGACATGGAACAGGTACCCAGGGAGGCTGCAGAGTCTCTGTCCTTGAGGGTATCCAAACATGATGGAACAAGGCCCTGAGCAGCCTGACCTGACTGGGGCTGCAGGAGCTTGGACCAGAGACCTCTCAGGATCTCTCCCAAACTCTGTGCTTCTGTGGTCTTTGAATGTCAGCCTTCCTGCCTTATCCAAATTGGAGTCACTGACAATCAGGTGGCCTCTGTCCCACCACCACACAGGCCCCTGCTTCAGACAATCGCCAGTATGGGTGACTGGCCCACCACTGTCCCAAGGCGCACCACCACCAGAAACTGCCCCGTGGGTGGGCTTTGTTCTGCTGATCACAAGGCAGTAGTCCTCCCACTTTGTAGTCTCCTCCTGCCCATGCCTCACCCCTGTGCTAGTATGATGCTGTGGGAGACTGCTAAAGACAGAGTAAAAGATATTCACTGGTCTACCCTTGTCCCACTGGGCCGGCCAAGCAAGCTCCTAGGTCAGGCCTGGCATGACTTGTCCGTGGTGAATCACTGGCTCCCACCACCCGATGGCTGCTGCAGGCTTGGGCAAACAGGTTTCTTTTCAGAGGCAGAGAAAGCATTTCCCCCCTTGGGGTGCAGTAGGTAACTCTTGGCTTGCCTTCAACTTCTTCCAACCTGTTGCAGTGTCACAATAGCCAATAGCCATATCTTTTTTTTCTCCCACTATTGAAGGGCAGATTTAATTAAGGCAAATCTGAGGTATTGTGACAGTAAGAGCCAGCCATCCCGTATTTGCCTCAAAATAGGCTGGAAAGCTGTTCTTGCTACAATGCAGCTGATAGTTCAATCAGTATGTATCTTTGCAAACTCATCAGCAAAGGAATTTTTAAAAAGTATAAAAAACTCCTGTAGCTGATTACAGAGAGGTGGATGAAAACCACAGAACACCACTGAAGAGAAAAATTGCAATGGGAACAGGTCTTGGCTTGCTCAGGGGCTTGTTAGAGACCAGCTCCAAGATCAGGGATGTCTCAGGCTCAAGAAATCATTTGCTGACTGCCCTCTTCTTCTTTCCCCGTTTCTTCTCATAGTCAAATGGCAGAGGAATTGTGTTTACATGGCAAGGTTTTGGTAGCTGTGGGAGGCTGCAGGGGTGGCTTCTGTGAGAAGGCACCAGGAGCTTCCCCCATCTTGGACAGAGCCAGTGCCAGCCACCTCCAAGACGGACCTGCCACTGGCCAAAGCTGAGCCCATCAGCAATTCTTGTGGCACTCTCATAGCAATGTGAGGGAGTAGTTGCATCCACTTAGAAATTCATAACAATTCCCAAGCCAGAGGCCTGAAAATAAAAAACATTATTGAGGTTTTTCCCAGCACATATGACTCCCTCTTCTGATTTTTCTTCTTTAAAAAATTCAGTGGAGTATTTGCTGTGGACAACAGATGCTGACATGGCTGGTTTTATACTGAGGTGCCAGCTGTTCCTTATGTTCCAAAAACAATGCCAAACCTGCTGATAGGAGACTTATTATAGTGTCTTTCATTCAGTGGTAAGTTGTTCCAAGTGGGCAATTATTCCCGCTGAAGTTTTTCCTCTTTTTAATAGACACTTGTTTTTATGCCAGAGGTCACTGCTGTTATCATTACCTGTAGTGGCTGAACATTTGGAGTAATAAGCCATATGGCATTCTCTAAAGCAGACCTATGAGTGAAGAGCAAACAGAGCATTAAGCAGAAAGGGAAGTAAGTATTTCCATAACTGTAGCTACATTTTCACCCGTATTAGTTCTACAAAGGTGGGGATTGTGGTGCAAACACTGCCATTAGAGAAGATCAGTTTGGCTTGGCAGAAGTGAAAGTTCTTTCCCACCTACAGGAGTGCTCTCCCACCACAGTAATAAGACAGAACTTGTGACTTTGCAAGAAAAGCGTCAGTTCCCTCCTCTCCGCCTGTTTCTTCATGAACAACCAGCTCAGAGAAATCCTTCATGCACATATTTGATTAATCCCTTCTCTTACTTCTAACCCGCCCCCCACCCCAATCTCACTTCTAACTAACACAACCCGTTTCTGGGGTGAGCTCAATTATCTAACAGCAAGAGCTTGGGGCCTTTCACAATATCTATACTAGTATGATCCACAGCAACTGCTAAATACCTGGAACTCTCTAACCCTCAGATGCCTTGGCTTCACCAAGGGCAAGTCCTGCCTGACCAACCTAATGGCCTTCTATGATGGAGTGACTACATCAGTGGATAAGGAAAGAGCTATGGTAGTTGGCTATCTAGACTTCTGTAAGGCCTTTGACATGGTCTCTCAGAACATCATTCTCTCTAAATTGGAGAGAGATGGATTTGATGGGTGGACTGTTTGGTGGATAAGGAATTGGTTGGATGGTCACATCCAGAGGATAGCGGTCAACCACTTTATGTCCAGATGGAAATTGATGACAAGTGGTGTCTCTCAGGGGTCTGCATTGGGACCAGTACTGTTTAGTATCTTCATTGATGACATAGACAGTGGGATCAAGTGCACCCTCAGCAAGTTTGCAGACAACACCAAGCTGAGTGGGGTGGCTGACACGTCTGAGGGACGGGATGCCATCCAGAGGGACCTGGACAAGCTCGAGAAGTGGGGCCATGTGATCCTCATGAGGTTCAACAAGGCCAAGTGCAAGGTCCTGCACCTGGGTAACCCCCAGAATCAATATAGGCTCAGGGATGAAGGGATTGAGAGCAGCCCTGAGAAGGACTTGGGGATACTAGAGGATGAAAAGCTGGACATGAGCCGGCAATGTGTACTCGCAGCCCAGAAAGCCAACTGTATCCTGTGCTCCATCAAAAGAAGTGTGGCCAGCAGGTTGAGGGAGGTGATTCTGGCCCTCTGCTCTGCTCTTGTGAGACCTCACCTGGAGTACTGTGTCCATCTTTGGAGCCCTCAGGACAGGAAAGACATGGACCGGTTGGAGCGGGTCCAGAGGAGGGCAGTGAAGATGACCAGAGGGCTGGAGCACCTCTCCTATGAGGACAGGCTGAGAGAGTTGGGGTTATTCAGCCTGAAGAAGAGAAGGCTCCCAGGAGACCTTATAGCAGCCTTTCAGTACCTAAAGGGGGCTACAGGAGAGATGGGGAGGGACTCTTTGTCAGGGAGTGTAGCAATAGGATGAGGGGTAATGGCTTTAAACTAAAAGAGGGGAGATTCAGACTAGATATAAGGAAGAATTTTTTTACAATGTGGGTGGTGAAACACTGGAACAGGTTGCCCAGAGAGGTGGTGGATGCCCCATTCCTGCCAACATTCAAGGTCAGGTTGGATTGGGCTGTGAGCAACCTGATCTAACTGAAGATGTCCCTGCTCAGGGGCTTTGGACTAGATGACCTTTAAAGGTCCCTTCCAACCCAAGCTATTCTATGATTGTATCCTATGAAATGTCTATTCACAGTCTGGTCACTCTATGACTACATACCCCAAGAGCCAGTTCCTTATTTAGAGTTATGTGAAAATCTCCCAAAAGCAAAGTTCCTAATTGTGTCTCTTTCGGGGACTTCAAAACATTTTTTATGTGGGCAGCTGTTTTAGAAAAGACAGGTTCTGTAGCAATTTTGGTTCTCAAACTTAGTCCTACCAGACAATTCATGATGTTTCAGGAGTTTCCCCCGTGACTTGCTTTTCCTATTTCCACAATGAACAATTTTGTTTTCAAATGGAAAGAATGTATTTTCTCCAGGGACGAAACCATGGAAATATCAGTGTAGCAGACACTAATAATTTGGAAGTCAGTATTGTTGGTGCACATTTTTCTATAAAATTCGGGCACAAATGCAGGATAAAAATGAAGATGCATTTGCTTATTTTAACAAAACACCGCCCAGCAAACATCTGGGCTTGATCTGCACAACTGTCTACTGGAAACGGCTTGAACTAATGATGTGACAAAGACAGCAAATGGACATCAAACCCTGGAATTAGTAAGGCATAACACCAGCTCTAATCATTGGAGTTTCCCCTGCTTAAACCCAGGCTTCATTTAAGTAATTTAATGAAATGACTTCTTTCCTGAAGTTACGACATGCAATGCTGTCACTGAAAAGACTACTGGCTAAAGATACAGTTTTACCTGAGGCTTCATGATTAATAAAATATTCTCCGTATTTTCTGCAGTATAGCGTCTCCTTGCTTCAGATGTGAATATTTGAAAAGAATTGCTGTATTATTTTAAAATATGACATACATATGTAAAATCAGGATGATCACTAGCAGTATCAATAGTGTTTTTAAGTTAGTATACATTATTCATACAGACTTGACTTCTCTAAGAGGACAACTAGTACATTTAATGCTTAGACTATTTATTTTTGCAATAAAATGAATCAAAATAGAATACCAGCACATGTTCTGAAAAGAGGCAAAACCAGTAATTTTCAGGTAATTCACCAGCACTTCTTTTCGACTTTACCTCTTTTTCGTTGTTTATGTCAAACATCACTTTTTCAGACAAAACCTACATTCTTTTGGGCAGCAAAGACTTTGGGAGTTTGAGGGATTGTGTACACACACACACCAACCCTTACCTTAACAATCTCTTGTACCAACATAGTTTTTAAAAAAACAGCCTTAAAAATAGAAATAAAAATGTCATACAGACAGCTTTTTATTTACATTATATTATCAACTCAGTATTTAGTGATGGGGAAGATATTTATGAATAAGCTGACTTTTCCTCCTCAAACACTAAGATATTTTCTTTGCTGTAAAATGGGAATGCTGGAGAGGAATATGTTGTTTACTGAATGAAACATCTACAACATGAGGAAAGGAAATTTTCTGGCAGTTAAAGTAGCATTGCTTCAAATCTGTGGACATTCTCATCTGGTTGGAGCAAGCAGCAATAAATCTTTGCTTAAACACACGCCTGAAGTGAATGCCATTAATGAGGATAATTGCCTTTGGCTGAGATGACCAACATCCTAAACTCGTTCTGAGCAGCAACCACAAGTCAATATGAATTACGAAGCATTGATGCAAGTTTGTTTGTTGTAGACTGCATAACAAATGAGTCAATAGCTCATTTATATAAATTAAGTTTTCATTGTCATATTAAGTCATGGCCTCAAATACAGTGCACTTACAGCAGCTGACCTGAAAACACACAGACATGACAAAGTGTAAGCAAATGCTGCATCTGAGGAAAGTTTCACTGGACATTTAGGATTCCCACAGTTATCATTTCAAACTCTAGTAGAACGAATCTACATTGAAGTAAAAATAATAGGCTTGGATAAAGGGAGTTAGATATGAACCATGAAATCTTTTCCAGTTCCCCCAGGTGAATGGGACTGTTGTCTTGGCCAAAGCCAAAACTCTATTGTCCTACCTTCAAGTCTAAAGAGGAATTCTTGCATTTAAGCCATGTCCTTGTACCACCTGGGTGTCCCAAGTGGTGCTGCTAAATGTTATCAGCTGTGTATCATGCACAACCTTATTAACTTCATTAACAGCTGTATATTATCCAGTTTCTGTCAAATAAGAGGTTACAAAAGGGAGCCCTGTAGCTTCTAGTTATAAAGAGCTTTCAGATGAAAGCCCTAATCCTTACTGTGATGAGCCTTTCAAAGGAGTTTCTGTTGTCTGCTCTGCTGAAGGTGGGTCGGGAGGAGCTTCATTATCCCAGAGCCTCTGATACGGGATGCAGACAGAGTTTGGGAAAGACCATGCAACTGTGAGTAGATTAAAAACAAAAGGAAAATACAGAGTAATATGGGCTGCTCAGCACCTCATAGTGAGACCTGTTAATTTCAGTATGTGATTTTCTGCAGGTTATGTATCGCAGCACATCGTGAAAGCCCCCCAGCTAAGTTGGAAAATGCATAAGTTGCCATGCACTTGAGAAAGTCTGAGCAAGTTCTTGGAAATGGGAAATTCTAGAGAAACTTCTTTTGTTTTGAAAAAAGATTAGCTGGTCTGCATCACAGTCAGTATGGACCCATTGAAAAGGCTTTTGTTTAGAGGTTAAAAAAAACCAAACTCAATCTTCTATGTAAAACAAAATGTTGTTGAATAAAATAAGCTGTTTTCTTTTTAACTTTTTTTTTTGGTTGGAAAAGATATAAAATAAGATATAAGGCCTGGGGTTTTTTTCCATCTGAATAGAAAGGAGGGAAAAAAATGTAATTGGGAAAAAAATAAGGGAGAGGGATAGTTCAGAGAAACCAGATCATGCAAAATGCTGAATCTTAGTTATGAAGTACTTTATGGGACTGAATTCCAGGTTGCTGTTACCTAATATTAGTTAGCTAGAAAATGCTACAAAATAAAACTTAATGGCAGTACCGTTTACCTGCATGATCTCTTCTGTGGGTGATATTCCTCTTACTTGCTTTTGTTTAATCCAACCGTAAAATCTCTCAGGTTAAGTACTTCACACAAGCAATGGTTGTTGCTATTTTGTAATTGACTTTGCTCCTTCTCATGAAAAATCGCCACCTATATCTAATGTGAGTTCGTTTACTAATTTGTCTCTTCATTATTTTTGCTTCTAGCACTTCGAGTTGCTCTTGAAATTTCTTTTGTTATTTATTAACCATTATAACAATAACATAACAATAAGTGTTATTTATTAACCATTTATTCTGAAACATACTTATCTGTGCCAGTTTTAAAAAAAAATGTTTCTAATGCCTTATATTCTTTTATTGTCTGTGTTATAAAATCATGGGGATTTAAAAAAAATAGAAGAGAAAAGTTTATATAAACAGCTTGATATTTTTAGAGCACAGGGTCAAGCAGATCAGCTTTTAATTAGAAACAGATTAAACTTTGATCACTTCTGCAGAGCTCTCCAGCGTGGACTGAAGGTAATCCTTACAAGCTTTGGAGTGAGCGTAGTTGAGAGATCTTGCCAGTGACTGCATTTAAAGTTGAAGGTCAGAAAGTCAAAGCAGCGCACTAAAGCTGGGAAGACTTAGATCCTGCCAGGGCATGGACACAAATGATGTGCAGCTGGGGAACACAAAAGAAGTGTAGTCCAAACAACAAATCAAATGCTAAAGTGCTCCTAAGTTCTCAAGATCAGTTCGTTGATTTATGGTAATGTATGAATATGTCTATTTCAGCAAAACTTGTATAAAACCAGATATATTGTAGTTTGTGTCTGAGCAATGGAGATAATCTTTGTTTATGTAGGTTTTGGACACATAAGCTAATGGTTGCTTCAAAATCCAGTGGAAAGGATCGTGAGATTTGACTAAGACTGTATGTATATCATCTGTCTTTGAGGTGTTTATGGTGCTTCTGTGATGATAAACTGATTTAAATTGCCACATCCATGTGCATCTTTGTACTTTAGCTTTGTTTCAAAAATTTACAGCTGCCAAAAAAAGGCTCTTAAGGATAGAAGGATGTATGTTTATTTGCAAGAGAAGCATAAAAATTTAGTGAAGAATATTCTTAAAGCTACCATTTAAATAACATGATTAGAACAGGGTGAAACTGCAGTGACAAAGGTCTCCCTCTAAGAAATTCAAAGTGATAAGATAGAACACAAAGATTTCTCACTGTGGTTAACAGTAAAAATAAGCTAACAAAACTTTTGAGAAAGCTACTTATGAAATCACAGTCCTTTGGGCTTTATTTACTTCATTATATTTTATTTAACTGTTTCTGAAAGTCTAAATGGTTAAACATTCTCTCTGCTCACGTGAGTGCACATCCCTTAATATTGCTTACTGCAAAATCTCACTGAAGTTTTTTTGAAAGCATTGCAAGCCAGCAGACTGAAATTCTCTACTCGGCTCTGGGGCAACTCAGTTGAAAACCATTTTTCTTCTTTTACTTGCCCTATAGGAGTACTATAGGTATATGGAATTTAATGGGAATATCTTGTTCCTTGCTGGTAAATGTAGTGACCTGTTGGGCCCTAAATGAATGGTGTTATAATTGGGTAGCACAAATGGGCAGAGGCAAAAATGATTTCTGTAACCCTTTCAACATCTTCCACAATAGAGGCAGACAGAAATACATAGTCAGGAAAGCATTAGCCTTGTGGGAAAGCTTTCAGACAGAGCTAGAAGAACACGTAGGTATCTGGTCATATCTTAAGACGTGTTTGGTTCTCAACTTTTTTTTCAATCTAGTATTAATCTTTTATGTTTAACTTTTTCCACATTAAACTGGAGTGAATATAAGTTTTGGTTTTATTTTCTTACACTCAGGGTATCAGTTGTGGAATACGTGAGTTGGGAATACGGACAGTAGATGTTCCTGATACCGAGCTTTCCCAGGGGAAACATTTTTTGTCAAAAATGTGGATATGAAGACATACTGATTTCTAAGAAACATTTTTCTAGAGGAGCAAATAAATATGTTATAATTTAAATTTGAAATACAATGTTTTTCCTTAGGGATTTGATTGAATACAGTGAAACTTCGAAAAATTGAACTGGGGCTAAAAAATCCCTGACTTCACAGAAACTGGGTGGTCTGATTAGTATGAACTTTATTTTCAAGGGTTTCTTAAACCTAATTTTCTGGAAAATAGGAGAAAGTCTGAGCAGAGTATGCGGACTGAATTCCAATTTAGTTTTTCAGTAAATTTTCTGTAAAGACTCTGGGTGGGTAGATGGGTGAGCCGGATTATTTCGCTCTTTTGCAACTGCAAATTGACACCCGTCCCTGGTCTGTTGTTTGAACTGATGTCCAATGATTGATGTTTCATTGCCTCACGCGTATATTTTTGAAAAGTTTTCCCTGGCCCTAGGGCCTTCCCCCCACCATAGCAACCAACGCTTGATAAAGCCCAGTGTGGGGACAGGGGACTGTCACTAGAGGGTGCTGCACATCTAGATTTTTAGGATTTTTTTTTCCCTTCAAAGTAACGGGTAGGCAGCGCTCTGGGTCGTGGTGTATCTAACGCGATTTGCTGCGGTTGTGGTTCTGAACTTTCCGATTAGCTGTTGGCTATGTCTGATAACCCTGAGAAGAGGAAATATAAGACTGTGGGGAATGACTGGGAGTTTGGCTAGAGATGCTGTGTGTGATTTTTTTTGAGCTCTTTTCTTGCTGAGCTTTGCTTAAATGTTTGTCTGCCTGTGGCATCTTCTGGCTTTTGTCTTGTTTAAAGAAATGCCTAGTTCCATTTTTTTAAATTCTTTTTTCTTTATGTTATTGAAACATAAATGGGTTGATATAAATGGATACAGCCAACATCTGCAGCAGTATGAACATGGCCTGTGCAGCACCATATCGTAAGATACCCAAGCCAGGTCTGAATGAGTGTGTATGGCTGAACAGCACAGGAGCTCCTCTTGAGCCATCTGTAAGAAACTTAATGTGGCTACCTGCACCTGGGATGGACTCGGCCTCTAGTAAGGTTTGACCCTTGGCTGCAGTTAGCTATATTTTGGGAAACAACTGATTGCCATACTGCAGGGATAGAAGGGTTGGCACTCGTGTTGCCACAGCTGCAGTCTTTGTTTCATTTTTAGGTTAACTCTCAGATCTTAGGGAGATGTCTGATTTGGGAACGGTAAGGCTTCAAAACTCAGTGATCTCAGAGCTTTTGTCACCATTTGAGAAATAAATGTATGTCATTATCACGGGACCCATCAAGAAGTTGGGCAAGGATTTTATTTCTTGTGTTGTGATTATCCTAACCAAGGAACAGAAGGACATGCATGCCAGATAATCACTTGAGAGGATCTCTCTTCTACCCTCCAGACCCCTTAAACAGAGTGGAGAATCTGCGTCCATTCCTTTCAAAACTGTAAAGCTTTTCAGGGAAGTTTATTTCAATGTCAGTATAAAGAGTTGTGAAGCCTTCTGAGCTAGAAAACTAGCAGTGATGAGCTCATGGATTAAACATCTTCCTGAAGAGACATGAGGTTGGATATACGGGTTTGCTGGGTATATTCTCCCCAAGGTAACACACTGCATTACTAGCAGAGAGATTTGGTGACTTTATGCTGACTGGTGCAGTGGGATTCCCGAAGCTCTGTACTGAGACAAAGCTTGGTTCCCTGCTTTGCACTGAACCACTCTGGGGTGCGCCATGGCTGTTGGGTGTTAGAGAGAAAATGCTGGCTAGTTGTCCAGATCTTTTCTTTTTGGATGTGTTCTTTTCTAAAGACTCGAGTTGGCTGGGAAGCCATGTTTGAGAAAATACGGCTTCCAGTATAGTCAGAATAGATACATTTCCCTTTGGTATATAAATGAAATAGGCATTTAACCAGTGAACTTTGTGCAGGATTGTTCCTCTGGTGGGTCCACAACCATGTCAAGATGTATCATCCCACCTCCTCTTGGGTTCTGCCTAGAGCCCACCCAATGTTCATGAGGAGCCTTTCTCCCTGCTCACCAGTTACTTCTGCCCAGTCCCTCTGACACAAATGTCCGACAGGAGAGAAAACTGTTCCTCTACTGACAAGTACTTTACAGTTACTTAACTCCAATATAAAATAAACAGAGATCCTTTTCAATAGGGCACAGATTCTTCCCCCCACCCAGGGCCTAACATTCTGCATGTCTGTTGTGTACACACACACATGCTGTGAGATGTCTGGCCTCTTCCTTTCCACAATAAAGAAAAATAAATGCCAGAAGATGTTTACATACTTTCTCCCCTTTAACCCCAAGTCTGAAGTTGCCACTTTACAGTGATTGCTGTATCCTGTTTCCATGAGGTCTGTGACATGCAAAGCAGTCAGGTGGTGACCTTGAATCAGAACAGACGTCATAGCCCCAAATATTTGTTTCCAACAGTATTTAACACTCAACTGTTTGCCCTAAGATAGCAAGTCAGCTTTTCTTATGGTAATTTTCATTTAGAAGCTGGCCTGCAAGAAGCCCCAACTTAAACCTGATCTGATGCAAAGAAGTAAGCTAAACCATGGAGAGGTTGCAGATAAGTGAATGCATTTTTGGTGCCAAGAATAGCTTTGACAGGATCCGCATACCAAATCCTCCCGCATCCTCATGGCTTGGAGGGGAAAAAGATTCAGGCTTGCCTTTGAAGAACCGCTTCAGAAAACAGAGTCAACTTGTTTTGCTCTTGCAGTGTGAATTCTGAGGAGAGATTATCATCTATAAAGGATCTAATGGTTTAGGCTCTGAACACCTGGGCAAAACTTAATCAAGGAGAGAAAAAATGGGAGCTGCTCATAGTGTTCAGGGTTTTAGTACCTGCTTTTGAGTGTCCTGTGCTAGAACTCAGACTTGCTGAGGTTCAGGATCTCTTGTCTTGGATGCTTTTTTTTTTTTTCCTCAGGAGTGCATGCATGAAGTAGCTAATTAAATTTTCCCTTGGGCTTGGATTTGGGATGGAGCGGTATGATGAACTACTTCCACAGCTTGTGATGGTATTCACATTTGGCAACAGAGAAATAAACTGAGGTTAAGGAATGAATATGGAGGCCAATCTCTGATTTGTACAGCTGAAACTGTTGGCAGAAAGTCTTTCTACAGGATTAGGGGTTTTGACAATTATTGATCTTTATGATGTAAATTTTGCCTCAAACACTTAGTGATCTTGTCAATGAAATTTTATCAGTGGTTGTTTCATTACCCTCAGCATAGTATTGATTTTTGTCTACTGAAGATTTTCTCTTAAACAGGGGCTTTGAAGTCCTAGTCTTGTTCAACCCTAACCAATTTGAACCAATTTCCCATTAAATAAGTCTTTTTTTACTAAAAGAATAAAATTCAGGGGAAGTGACTTTCCTCAATAACCTCCATAATGTTATAATTGTCATTAATCTGTAAGAGACATAATAAAACCACATCATATTTGCTGAAAACATCATGACTGAAACAGTAGCATCCAATGCTTAAAAACATGAGCTACCACAATGTAGGTCAGGTCAGTCTTTTTGTTCCAACAGCATGCCTGCTTCTGCTCTTCAGCTTCATTTCTCTTAACCAAAAATAGCTAATACTTCTGGTCATTAGGGTACTTGCAGAGATGCAGAAGGAATGGTTTTAAATCCTACTACAATTGACGTAGATAAGTGTCAAACCTATTTTAGCATTTGCCCTGACAGATATTTTTGGGATGGCTTTGCTTTGGATTTGAGCCTACTAAGAAACTGTGTCATAACTGTGGTCAGAATTACCATTCCATACAAAAAACTCTTCCCCATCAAAAAAAGTGATACTATCTCACCTAGGGGAAAAAAAAAAAGTTTAAAAAAATTGACCAAATCTTCTTGTGGACACTATAAGCTCAGGCACTAACTTTTCCATGAGTTTCAGTGTATTTTGATATTATTTGTTTACTGTATTAGGACCTCCCAAATATCCAATTTAAAACAAAATTAACAGCCCCTATCCATTTTCTTCTGCTCTGGTACCTGGACAAACAAAATTTGGGAAGTATTTAGTAAATGCTAAATGGTGTCTGTAACAGGAATTCAGGAATTTTGAGTAGTTGGCATTTTCATGTCACCTTGTGACAGCATTTTACCTTAGTGACCTCTTTTGTCACAACACACTGCAATTCCTTAATTATAAAAATCTCTTTTTAAGGCCATTAGTGCAACTACCATGTTCTCTACTGCCAGTGGAAGTGACCAGTGGTAATCCTAAAATAGTGTAGCCTGACTGTACCTGCTATCTATTTTACCATCTATGGTTTTTTTTGGCCTCTAAAAATTGGGACAGGTAAGCGTCACAGACCCTGGCTGTCAGTTGGCATGGGAACAGTCCAGTTGCTCGTCACAATTACAGCGAGTGAAATTAGCTGTGCCTTGAAAAATGTCATCTGGTCTGCTAGCGACGCATTCTGCAGCTGTATTCTCCAAAGTCAGGTAGTGTTCCTGTGCATATGAAGCAGGTGAATATTTCTGTTCCACTGTGTAGGTGCTTTAATTTCTTCTAACTCAATCAAAAGTGAGACACAACAATTTTTAGCAGTCTCCAGGGGAAAAAAATATTTTTCTGTCATCCAGGTTTGTCCCTTTAGGTAGTCATTATCTATGACATCATGCTCATTTTTTCATTAATTCCTTTTACAGAATGTAATTGGACACCTCAGTGAAAAGTGCTTTCTTGTATTGTTAATGACAACTGCTGCTTTCTTGGGTTTTGGGGTTGTGTTGTGTGTGTCTCGGGTTTTCTGGTATTTTTAAATTGCAGTGTTGACAAGAGCCGTGAGGTTTTGGAGCATCGCCAATTGCATCATCAGAAAGCCTCAGGATTCATGTCCTAATTAGCACCTCTCAAGAGGAGATGACTGGCCAAAATTCACTCTGCAGTCACCTCAGTTGCCTTGGTCCTATGCAAATAAAGAAAAAAAAGTTACTGCAGGTTGTTGATATGGCAATTTTGCATTAGTAGACCAAAAATAACAAAGGGAAAGAATCATCTTGGAGCAATTTACTTGAGAACAAGAAGACTTCAGTGTCTCTAAACTGCTGCATCTCTAAACTTTGAAGATATTTTGTTGTTTGTTTTTTTTCTTCAGGGTAAGATTGCCTGGTAGGAAGGGACTGGGTCAAATTAGACTCTGTTACATCTACCCATGTGTGTTCTGGCTTTTCCAGTGTGATAGGGTTTGGTCCAAGCGGACCCCTAGGTAAAGGGTGACAAAAACTGACGAGGAGCAAGTGTGGCAGTGTCTTGGCAGGAGACTTTGTACTGGGGAAGGACTTGCTTTGAGTACTTTACTTCTTTGGGACTTCTCTGAAAGGGAAGGATCAAAAAATCTGCTGTTACGGGTGTTTTATCTGAAGCACTGGCAAAGATACTCTGCCCTCCCCCAAGTTTACACACACATTCATGACTGGTGGCACATAACAGCAAGCAAAAAGCTGTGAAAATGAGCTTCTTTCATAAAATGAAGCTTGTAAATTCATCTCCTCCACAAATCCAGAGCATGATGGTGCGGTGTTGATCATTTTGTTGTCCTGTGAAAAGATGTCTTTGTTCTTCATAGTGGTCTGGAAGCCAAAGGTTAAAGGCTGAATTCTTCCTGTGCTTTTTCTCAAGCTGAATCTCACCCAAGAGATCAATCAGATCCAGGCTTTCTGTCAGCAGCCCTTGCAAAAAAGGATGAGCTCAACTTGGGAGTATGTGAGAAAAACCATGAGATAAATGATTGATAGGAGAAATATGAGGGAGAGAGATTCTTTTTAACATCTATTTCATTCTGACATATAAACAAAGCATCTACTTGTTCATTTAGGCTTCCTTTTTTTAATGTAATACCAAGTAATGGAGGGAAAATTGTTCAGTCTTACTGGGTGTGTTACCCCGCTTCCTTGCAAGTATGCCCAGAGTCCAATGTGTCCCCTCCAGCAGTCCTCTAGATCCTGACAGAAAAGCACTGGTCTTTGAAGTTTTGTGCACCATCTTGTTTATCAGAATAAGATATCTCTTTTTTTTTTTTTTTTTTTTTTGGGGGGGCGGGGGGGGGCGGTGTGGGAGTTCTTTCCTGGAATGGCACCAGTGCCACTTAACTATGTTAAAAATGACTGCTGCTCTTTTCACTACAAGGAAGACATAATGCTGGGGGTCAGTCACCACTGCTTGATTCCAGCCTTTCTGCTTTCTTTGGGCTTCACTGTTGCACTCAGCCTTCCTAGAAGTGTCTAGGTAAATGATGTGCAGGTAATTAAAAGTAAGATGTAAATTTACAACTAAGCTAATGTTTGCATTTGTACAAGCTGCCTGTTCTGTCCGTGTCTTCAAGGCCAATCTTTATTTCAGGTAATAGTAAGTGATACTTGAAGGTGAAACTTTGAATCTTAGTATTTATTAGTAACTTTTTTTGCACTAATTTCATCTATTTATTTATCTTATTGTGGAGTCTCAGGCTTGGACCAAAGTAATAAATCTGTCCCATCCTCTGAAAACATTTTGGTGTATTATTTTTGGAAATGGTCGTTCGGGTAACCCTGTAATGAAGGCACTCTAATTTTCTGACCATATGGCTTTCTGGTGAGCAAACTGTCATGAAATCAAAATAAAAGCTCTTCTAGAATGATCAAAATGCATTTAGAGAAAGGCTTTTTACCATCCCGGAGACAGGACACTTGCCAACTGCATCCACTAACAGCTGCTCTGAACTTTTTATACAGCATTTTCTGAAAATGGTGTATTAGGTTATGTAGGTCTATTGCATTCTTATCCAAGTTCTGATTTTCAGAGCTGAAGTGAATGGTTATGGTGAGATTCAGCGTACTAAATTAGCAAGTAGAGTACTACAATACTCCATTAACTAGTAAAGCAGCCCCTTTGTATTAAGCCTAGAGCTGCAATTCAATAATGAATTGTAATTAAAAGGACTGTTTGGAATAGGTAATGTTTTTATACCATAACATTTTCCTTTGCTTTGTGAAATTGTATCTTATAGGCAGCATACCTGCACTGAAGAAGCAGCCTATGCTTGAAAAACAGTGAAATAGTATTTATTGATGGGGTTAGACCCTTTTTAAGAAAAAGTGTATGGGTGCATATATATTTTTACATATTGATATATAAATATATATATCTCAGCTGTCATAGCACTCCCAGAAATCTATTTATGAAGTTTTTAGCTGGATTGAATGTCTGGAAGTTCATTATTCAGCAAGTCCAGATGCTATTGTCATCCACACCTGAACATAATGTGCTGGAGCCTCATGACTTTCTGAAAACTGAATCTCTAACAAGGTTCACTGTCTCACTTTCTCTTAATGAGCCCCGTGATTACAGAGCAAGACAGTACAAGGAGCTGTGAGAGCGAAAGGCATTCTGTGTATTTTCTGGAGTGTCCAAAGAGCAAATAGTCATGCAGGGCCACAGTGACACAGAGCCAAGGACTTTTTGTTGGCACTTAAAAATAATAGTAAAAATGATCAAAAATAGTAGTAAGAATGATCACAACACAAAGTTAGAGGCATCATTTGTGCCACTCTTCAACTTTAAGCTCATCAGTTCACGTTGATTAAATATATATTGTTTGGTTTTCTTTGTTTTGGGGGTCTCTTGGTAGGGAGTATTTTGACAAGCATGACTGTTTGAAGAGTGTCTTGGCAGACAGGACAAAGATGAGTACTAAATTCCTGGGGAAACAGAGACCAAGACTTTACACTGAGTCTTATGGAAAGTTGAAATAGTCTCTGTGTGAGTTTTGGGGTGGAATGGCTTATGACTTTGTTTTTTTAAGCTTCTCAGGCTAGCAATGTTGGAACACGTTTGGCATCGTAAGCCTGTGCTGTGTCTACATTATGGACAGTAATCAAGTTAGCTTGAGGCCTGACAACAGCCTGGTGTTTTGTCTTAGCTAACTAGATCTGCTCCTTTTCTAGTTCTCCTATGTTTTGAGAACATTTTTGCAGCTTCAAGTACCCAGATACCTTTGCTACTTAAGAGTGAAGTTATTATTCTACCGCTTCTATACACAGAATATAGAAGACACAGTACAAAAGATGTTCTGGGACTGCCTCTGTTTCTTTTACTACTGCTTTACTATGAAACAATTCTCTTATGTAGATAACCTTTCTGTCAACTGAACCTAGTTTTGAGTTATTAGTTTTTAATGTTTTCTAGGTATTTTTTTTTGGTAACCTAATGAATTAAATATGCTACGGAAAAGCAAGCAGAGTTTTCCTCCTTAGCCTAGAAAAACATGGTAAGCTTACAAGAGCACTGTCCAGGTAGATAATATATTGAGCAGGTGTTTGTCAACAAACTTTATTAACAGGCATAAGTTCCTGTATGCTGTAATTTGCTTTTGTTGTGCTCTTGTAAGCCTTGGAGCAAGGTATTTTATGTGGGACAGATACTGCTTTGTCTTTGCTGATGTCTGTCGTTTGATTAACTTAGTGTTTAATCAATCCTGGCTTGAAGGACAGGTCCTGTTCAGGTGATGTTGTCAAATGTACAGTCAGAGAGTCCTTGTGGAAGAAAGAGGAAGGAAATTACAGGTTCTTCGTTGTTTCTCTCCTGCCAACAGATACAAAAAAAAAAAAAGGGGGGGAGATAAAACATATGTGAAAGTGTTGAGTTTGTTCTCTACTGATCTTGCTCAACTGATGTTTTAAAAAGTCCATTACCTATTGAGCATTTGTGCTATATACTTTATTTCCTTTGAAAGTAAGACTTCAATTAACTTGTAGCTTCCGAAGAGACCAGAGATTTGTTTTCAATATCCTTGTCCAAGCATGCTGCCTGCCAGTTAGTCTTCAGATACCTGGAATTCTAAGCAGAGAAACCAAAAGACTATGTGAACCCATGTGCCACTTTGCGTTGGCTGCAAAGTGTAAAAGGGAACAGAGAAGAGATTCAGAAACAAGCTGTGGAAAAAAAGTATTACAGTAAGATAGAAAAGAACCTGTAACAGACATCAAGGCAAATATCCTTTAAAAACAAACAAGCAAAAATGCTGCTTTGGGGTATCACTGTGGTCTAGTTACCTTAATACATGTTTGAGGAGAACCTCGGAGCTGTGATGAGATTGAAGTCCAGATTTTATCCGGCAGGAGCTGAGTGCACCAGAGATTCCCTCTGCAGATGGGCCCCCGCTGGGTTCCCTGCCTGCTCCTGCAGAGTGCTGGCAGTGATGTTGGCAGCCTGGCATTGGTCTGCAAGGAGCGGTGTTTAAAATGTGGATGGACAATTCTTGTCAACAAAACAGACAATATCAGCGTTGAAATCTAGGGAAGACCAGTGCGTACCTGTGTGAGCTGCCAAAAAGCTTCGTGTTGACAGCTCCGTAGCCATTAAGCAATGACAGTGAGAGCTAACAGTCTGGGCAAATTCCCAGTTTGCAGCCTAAAGGGACTTTCACCTTTAACTCTCGTGTTCCTTATTTTTTTATCCATTATTTAACAAACTTCTAATCTGACAGTGCTCAAATAACCAACTCTTAAATCATACATACAGACTGTCATTTCAATAAGTCTTGTTATTTAGAACAGCTTTGTCTAGAAGCCTTAATATAAGCATCCACTGAAATCACAAGGGAATATCTTATTTCATTAAAACTTTCAAATTTAGAAGAAAAACAACAAAATCTGACTTTAGATTGTACTAGTCATAGAGCTATGAGGGTAACTCTTATGAAGGTGACTTCTAGGAAGGAGAAGCTAACAAATGAGATCGAGAAAGCAGTCAAAATTTTAAATTATAATTTTCTATTTGAGGTGCCTTGATTTTGATCCCAGATTGAGACAGTCTTAGGAAAACTACTGTGAGAAAAATACCCTAGGAATATTAAATTGACTGCATCTGGATGTTTAAGTAAACATGAAAATTCACCAAATCATTAGTTGCTCTTAAAATGTCTATGCATGTAACAGATGAAGAGGATTTGGGATAACCTGGAGACATGGGTGTTTGCGTAGCAGTAGGAAAGATGTGATCCAGATCAGAATAAAAGCAAAACTTAGAATAAGACATGCAGGAAATTGTATGGATGTGATGAGACTGAAATATCACCCAAATTAAACAAAAAATCCTCTTTACTTATAGCTCAGAGTTATGTGGATGGTGAATTAGTTGGACTAAACCAGACTCGCTTATGCAGGGTACCACCAAATAACCCATTTTCAGTGTTACTTGTGTACCAATGGGGGATTGTCATGCCTTGTCTTCACAGGACATGAGAAAGTCACAGTACATTCCTGTGGACACCAGTCAGCACTTCTGAAGTCATACATATAGAGGCAAGGAAATGGGGAAACATCATGCTTCTGTGTGGATTATACTATCTCACTTTAATTTGTTTTTTCTTGACAAGAAATCTTCAGAAGAAATATAGTAATGTGTGTAGGTGAGGCACTAACAATAGCAAACATACCTGCTGGATAGAAAACGCAGGCTACATTTGACAGCCCTCCAGGTTTTACGCTATCAGCCAAATTAGTAGTGTTCTAATTCAAGCAAAAAGCTACATTGCTTCACGCACATCACAGATGTGAGATGAGGTCTCAAAATTGCTCAGAAGTCCTCTGTGGCTGCTGTCGCTCAGTGGTTTGAGTGTGCTGCAGGCAGCTAGGGGTGACTCCTCCACCCCTTGCCACTGCCCCTGTCCTCCCTGTCCCCAATGGACCTTCCCTCCAGGAGAGAAGAAAAGAAGCTGTCTGGTTTGGGGAGTTGTGGGGGTTTTGGTGTTTGTGTTTTGTTTTCCTTGGTGGGGAGGGCGTGCCCCATACTTAATGCAGTTTAACATTTGAAGACAGAGAATGTGTTCTGAGTATCCAGACATGAGGAAGGTGCTGCCTTTGGACACTTGAACCTGGATGTGTTGGTACAGAAACGCTTTTTCCTTAAGCCTTATGATGTGGCTTGAACACTTATTGATGGTGAGAACCATAGCCTGACAAACACATCTTTCCACAAATATTTATCTGAATACTTACACCTGCTTTGTTTGTACTTGAGTCCTGTTTGTGTTTCCTTTCAGCAAACACAAGCAAGGAGTAGTACTTGCAGGAATTTACTTAGGAACTTTTCATTTTTAAGCAGTGATCAGAAAGAGTTCACAGAATGCAAGACTTGATTTTTATATAGAGTAAAAAAAAGGTTGGTTAATCATCTGAATAGGAAAATCAACATGTGCTTGCATGCATTTTCAAAATCCCTTGTATTTTAAGTATGGTTCCTGAATTATCTGCTGGATAATTACTATATGTGATTTTTTTGTTTAAAAATATTTAGCATGTAAAAAACCTGCTAAGACAACAATCATAAAAGGATGTTATTGTTCTTGTTCCATATACTTATTTTAAATTATCCACATAGTTCTGAAATCCACTGTTTAATAAACATCTTGAAACACCAATGCCATTTTCCCCCATGTGAGCAAAGCTACTTCTACTGAAGCTAAGGACCTGTTCTTAGATGTTCGTAGTGGTTTTATATAGTTTTAATATGATTCATAGACATCAGTGCAACAAGAGCAATGAGAGGGGGCAACACTTTTGCATAGCCTGTACAAGAAGCTGGGGCTTGGATGGCTTTCTCCCTCCATTCCAAAACCTACAGGGCAATGGAGCTTTTTTGGGGATGAGATGTATCGCTTCCTCCATTAACCGTGCACCTAAAAAGAGTATGTTTTCACAGATTGCCTACTTACACTTCAAAACAACCTGCAGTCCCAGTAGCAACTGCTGAAACTACTGACAGAAATGTCTACTTGGAGGAATATTCAATTATGTTTTAATTCAAGTGGGGCTTTTTAGTAAAAACAGTCCAAATGAACAGTGTATTCTATTCACACTCCCAGCATAGGAGAAGACTTGGCACAAAAATGAATAAATAATTAAAGGTGCCCTTGGACTCCATATTGATCCAGATTTCAGCTACTTTTCTGCTTTAAACACTACTTTAGACCTCTTACGGTTTTTTCTGAAAAATTACTTTAATTCCGAATCACTGAATTTGCTGAAAGGATGTACTCGCTTCAAAGGTTTTAGAAGTTAGTCTTATTCTTTATCTGCAGGTCACTTGGTTGAATTATTTTGTCCAAAACTGTCAGAAAATAGCCTTAGATCTCAAAAAGATTCTTGACTTACCATGGTCTTACAGGTTTTTATAATTTTTTTTCCTTTTTCTGTAAATCTGTAGATGAGGAGCCTGGCCTCCAATTCTCCAGAAAGAATCTAACAGAACTTTTTTGTAATGAAAACAGGTTGGTTGGGTTTTGGGGTGGTTATTTATTTTGCTTAATCTAGTCATGAGGCCTTTTAAAAAGTAACAGTTAAAACTATACGCTGTACTGTGAGAAGCAAATTATTCTGGGTTAATTTTATTTAAAAACAAAAGTGTAGACTAATTTCTCCTCCTCACTGAACTTTGAGAGCCATAAATTACTGGGTTTTTTTTTAATTATTTTGGCTGTGTGCAAGAGTATGACCCCACAAGTTTGATTCTTTTCCTTGCCTAAAGGTGTTATTTTAATGACTTTCATCTGACCTCCTACAGATGTCTGTCTTAATGATCCGATTATGCTCCTTTTGAAATCAACATGTTTCTGACACTTTCAGCAAACCCAATATTTATGGGTAAAGTTTGCAAGCTGTTCAACGTTTCTCAACTTAGAGTTGGGTGTCCAAGGGCAACTGAAGGGTAATCAGAATTTATATCACCTTTGTAAACGTGACGGGGGAGGAAGGTGTGTGACAAATTTTGAGCTAGGTGAAATTATACCAATTTACATTTATTAGTAACTGAATGATTTACACAGATCAAAAGAAGCAATTGCAAACTGCAAGAAGTAAAAAAAAAAAAAAAAAAAACACTATGGAAAACAAAGACTCTTTGTGGGATCTACAAAAGCCAAACAGAATTTAAACCAGTTGGGCAGGTTAAATGTAGAGATGCCCTTTCTTTCCACAAGAAATCCCCCAGAATTGTCAATTCTTTTAAACCTAGACAGTGAGACATTGTCCACTGAATAAACAAAGTAACAAAAGCAGTTGTGGGCGTGATGATAAAAACACCTTTGAGAAAAACTCAGAGCGTTGAGGACTGAGATCTAGGTGACAAACTGTGATCCACCTCCAGCTTTAGCTTTTCAGTAGCTCCCAGCTTTTCTCAAGAGGGTGAAGGAGTTCTCTCTCAATAAGCACAAATTCTAGTACCCACCTAGTCACTGCACTGGGTGCACCCACCTGACTAGCACTGAATCAGGTATGTATTGGAAAAAAAAAAATGCCTGGGGAGAATATTTTTTTTTTTTAAGTTGAAGTGAAGGTTTCACAATGACTCCAGCTGTATATTCACTAAATGTCTCCTGACGTTTACACAGTGAAAACAACTTGTATGTTAGCACAATAGTGCTGAATGGAAAAAAAAAATAATCTCCAACTGATACTCCCATCTCAAAATTGGTCTGCTTTTATCTGAACCTAGCTGGTTCCTATTAGTTGATTAGTAGTTAAATCTGATTGTAACAGTGTGATGGAAAGAATGAGCGGTGCATTAGCAATCTTGATATAGCTCCTTTTAGGTATTCTAACTTGGCGTGAGTACAAAGGTAAAGTACAGTAAAGAATTAAAAACTTCTCAGGTAGAGAACATTTCTTGGCAAAAGGATGAACTATGCTTACTCAGGGGGTGTCTTTTTAAGAGCACTTAATAGATTGCAGGCAGAGTGGCTATTTCTAGTCCAAACTATACTGTCTCTATTTAATCCATACTGATGGATCTAAGAGAAATGAAAGAACATCTGTCAGAAGAGCTGCCATATTGGATAGACAGGAATATATACATTTATCTCCAAACTTTTAAAAAAAAGATTTCTGCTTGTTACTTCAATAGAGGGAGTCAGAAAAATGAGAACTTTCTCACTGAACCAGACACTTCAGCACAGCACATGAATTCATCCCTACCTTGAAATGAAATAGGCTTCTAGTTCATAGGCTCCTGCCAGTGTATGAAAGCATCTATTGAAAACAAATGCTGCAGTTGTCTAACGGGTGGGCTCTGCACACAAAGTCCGAAGAGATTTTCCTGTAAACAGCCTGCGTGTAGGCAGTACCTAGTCTCAAAAAGGTGATCTTATTTTATTTATTTTAGGTGATCTTTATGTAAGAAAGGCTTAGGGCAAAAATTATGACAAAAGAAGTCTGTAAATTCCAATGGGCATGAAAGAGCAAAGAGTAAACCACTTCCTATTGTTGGCCAAAATTTCTTGCCAATTACTTGTGGCAATAAATTTGGTTCAAAAAGAAAAAACATTGGCAAAATAAGGGGAAAGCAGCATTGCCAAAGTATTCCACAGTTGTTTTGAGAAGCACAAGTGTTATCTTTTCATTCCCGATTCATCGGTCACCTTGAGACAAAGAGCTCAGAAACATGCATTTGACCCTCTATTTATTTTTAGTTTAACTTTTATGACAAATCCAACCCTGAAGAGAGAGTTGATCAAATATCTGAGCACTTACTACAGTGAGGTTTTTCTCAAAGTATGTGTTGAGTTAAAAGAACCCGAATTTAATAAATTCTGCCAATGAAGAACAGAATAGTCAGCAATAAAAACTCAATATTAAAAACTGTCCTCAAACTCCAGGTATGACAGTCTTCGGATGAAATAAACTCCTTCTCTACTCTACCAAATTGTATAGTGCCATTAAAGATTTATCTCTTGTTGTGACTAGGTATTAAATTATAAAGAGAAGGCAGGAAGATATTATATAAAGACTGAAGCTACTGTTTCAGTGTCTTGTTCAGGCACTGCTCACCAGCTGATTTCCTTATGCCCTGTGCCAAATTACCTAAGAGCATATTGAAGAGACAGGAGTGTTTTTTCTTTGTGCTTGCGACTGGTTACAAATGCACCCGAAAAAAGTTTCCTGAGATCCAGAGGTGTTTTAGTCACTCCTAGATGTATTGTATTTTCAGCTCAGGTGAAGAGCTTTTATTTTTAAGTGTGAAATAGCAATGGTGAAAAGTTGGAGAGGATGTAGTTTTTTTAATGTGATGGAAGCAGAAGAAACTTGATGTCAAGTGCTTTTAGCATTTTTATTCCTTGCTTGTAAAGTAGCTAATAGTATCCCATATGATAATGAGCATTATAAAAACCACCACCTTCACTAGGTGATGTTTTCTTCACAATTGAACAACAATGAAAAAATTGAGTATGTGTATACTGTTTAAAAAAAAAACCCAACCAAACAAACAAAACCACCACCCCCAAAAAACTCCGAACATCTTTTCCTGCTGGCTTGAGAATCTGAGTTCTCTGTTGGCAGTCTTAGTCACCATAACAATTAAAACAATACAAAAAAAATAAATTCTTACTTGTTTGCTTTCAGATGCTGATGTTGAGGGAAGACCACAGCACACTCAATCAGATTTTTGCCAGGCACAAGTCTTTAGGATCAATACTTGGCAAGCTTTACAAACCTCCCAGTGGTTTAGATGCTAGACTAAATTAAACCCTAATTAAAGATCAATTGCCTTAATTGAGAGCTGCTGGCTCAGAAAATCCAAACTGGGGACTGTTTTTCAGAGGTAGTGAAGTATGGATGTTGTAGGTAGTCAAAATTGGTTCAGTGCAAACCATGTCTGGCCAATGGATAAGAGAAATGTAAGTACAATTACAGGATTTATTATGAAAAGGGCAGAGCAGCAGCATGTTTGGGCTTTCTTCTTTCCATCTGCATCTTGCTAAAAGTTCATGTGCTACTTCTGCAGTTCTACTTCAGTTGCAGGTAATAAGATATTTTACTCCTGATACCAAGCTCTTAAAATTGCAAAAATTTCTGTTTTTCTGCAACTTCTGCTGGGGAAATCCACTAATTGCCACCTCCACAGTTGTGTGCTAAGGCTGTTCTTTTGGCAAGTGTTCCTTTGAATTATTTCATGAGGTGCAGAGCTTCCTTCAGGGCTAGAACATGTCTTTGTTGCCCACTGGAGCCAGTAAGACCTAACAATAATACACGATACAAGGATGTCCTTTGTCTTATGGAGAAATTCATGACAGGCACATGCAGTGGATGTTCCACAGATCTTACTCATCAGTGACAAAATAGTTGAACATCTGGGGAATTTGGATGCTTAACTCATATAGCAACCAAACGCAGTGTTGGTCTGAAAAACAGAAAGAGCTAAGAATTTATGTTGCTTGATCCCATTTTTACTGGTATTTTTGGTGCCCTGAGGTGATTAAACTATTTTTGTTGGCTCACTTTCCTCTTGTGTAAAGAGGGCATAATTCCCAATAACTGTATTATCTCATAAGCATGTTCTAAAACTTGGGTAAAGCATTAATTGAGATGACTTATAAAGCACATGAAGATTTACTGGTGAGAAGTGCTATATTCACTCTCGACATATTAACTTTTGAAGAATGCATGTGCTTATTAAGATGAAAAGCCAGTGAGGTGAAGATTAAAAAATAGGAACAGAGGTCCCGTTGGCATGCATTTGTCTAAAAATCAGTAGGAAGGAATAGAACAACTAAAGAAAGCGCTTAAATCAAATTTCTCATTCCCTATTGTTTCACTAGATACCAACATCTGCTTAAAGCTTCTGTAAGGCTAATATCTCAACAAAATTGTAACGTTCCCAGAGCTTGCAGGAACAAATAAGTTATCATAAGATGAGACAGATCTAAAGCCTCTAAAACTTTGCATTTTTATTTGTGTGAAAAGTTGTTCTCTTCTTGCTGCTTTACTAGGAAATAACTGTTTGGTTTTCTGGCAGTTTTAAACTGTTTCTGTTTGTGACCCTAGTTCTGATCCAAAACTATTTGAGTGCCATCATTCCAATACCGACCTTCTTGTTAACTTTTTTTCCAGTGCCTTCTACAGTATTTTGCCTTTCGTTCTTTTTTTCTCATCCCTTAAAAGCCATTAGTTTGTTTGAAACAGACACTCTTCCAGCTGAACAGATGCAAGCATCGCATGAAAGCTCCGAGGAATGTTCCATGGCAGCATCTGCTGCTTCACTTTAAAGTTTATTTTTAACATGAAATAGTTATGAGCATTCATTTGTAGCTGAAAGGCTGTCTTCTCAAAGCAATGCAATTAGGTCTGACCCTTCAACAGGAGGGGAAAAATATATGATGACGTGCGGTTTTAAGGTAGAGCTGTTACAGGCAAGCCAGTGACTTTGCTTTGTGATTCATCACGTGTCTGTGCAGCGGTGCGTATCTATGTATCTTATATGCTAACACTTTCTTTGAAGTCAGGTTGTGTCATGAGGGCTGCATCTGCAGAACCAAATCCTATCAAAACCTTTGGCAAACTAATTTTTTTGAAAGTATTTCTTATCCTAGTTTACAGTCTCCTTGTTGAAGGAAATTAGGTGCCTTTAATAGATAATTATTTCCTTCACAATTTCAGGGTGACATCACAGTGTCATTGGAATCGTTGCTACTATTCCTGTGCATAAAACTGTGATGTTACAATGGTAGGGATGGTGGCATAAGATGAGAATCGAGCTCCTGGGAGGCTGGGGGAGGCAATAAAAATGACTTTACAGCAGTTTATAGCCCCTGGGAAGTCAGTGTGGACTTCAGCATGGCTGGAACACTGGGGAAATGAATCACTGGGGCAGCCAGGGCTGCTCCCTGCTGTGATCCCTCAGCTGTGCCCTCTCCTTCAGGGATGAGAGAGAAAGAGAGGGTTCTCTTACTGCCCGAAGCCAAGCGGCAGTTCCCGTCATTCACAGGGGAATCCCAGAGCATGGCTTACAGCAGTTTTCCAGTCCTTTGGTGCCAGGGCTGGTGGAGCAGGAGAGAATCACCAGTCCATTATTTCCAGCCCTGCAAAAGGACTGACAGGAAACATATTTAAGCAGATGTCTTGTGTTTTAACAAAGTTTCAGTGAGTCATCCGCATGCCCTTAGGCATTCAACGCACCAGACAGCTTTTTAATGGCTGTGTCATCTCGCTCACAATCTAATATTATGCACACATTCCATACAGTTAAATAAAACCCACATCTTCAGCTGGGGAAGGTCCATAACAAGTTGCTAGCCTTGGTAAATTGACGTGCAATGGAGAACCTAGCAGAAGAATGCGATGCCTGGTACAACCTCAATCTGATTTTCTGTTAACAACCAGCACCTGATTCGGTTCTGCAAGTGTCATTGCTGTAGCAATCTTCTGGGCCACCAGCATTTGTCGTCTTCAAACAGCCCATGTAGACAAAAGGCTTTTTGTGAGCTGGCTGGCAGCCTGTGAGGTACGTATGCAGCTGTGCACTACACTCATTTTCCCCTTCTTTGTCCCGACATGCCACTTGGGGGCTGACTCAAAGTAAATTAAAAGACGGGCAAGATGTTATCCAGATTAGCACTTCAGCTGTTAACAGCAGCAAGCTCTTCTTCTTCCATAGGTGCAAAAATGAATGTCCTAAATCAGGTAAATTGTGGTCTTGTTGCATTTGACAATCTAGTGCAGCAGCTGCTGAGGGCGATAGGGAAGTTTCTCTTCTCCATCTGGTACTCACCTGCATCTTCCTTCTCCTCCTGTCAGTAGAAGTACAGCCTCAGCTTAATGCCATCTAATTAATCAATCTTTGATGCTGAATAGAAGCAGCAGGGGAGAACATGTATCCAGCTAATGATTTGGCTACTGAAAGGTCAGGGAAAACATTTACACACAACCATGGCCTGCACAGCTGATAATGAACACCTCTGCCTGCTTGGCCCCATACTTCTGGCCTGCCACTAAGCCTGAATGTAAAGCTGTGATTTTGATGTCAGCAGGAGCAAAGCAAAGCCTCATCTTAAATACTTGCCTGGATGACTGCAAAACATTTGTTTGCACACATATGCTGTGCGTCTCATACACCTGATAAGCTGATGCCATGAATTGACATGAAACCATTCCTAGGAATAAACCCTAGCTAAATCAAAACTTGTTACAGAAGCATGAAAAAAAAGATTTCACGGTGCCAACTTGTGTGAGAAATAAATGGAGAAATTTATGGCAATATGATGTCTAAACTAAATCTTACCCTGTTGTAGAGGTGACCCTGGATTAGTGTAATTTTGGGGTTTTATAGACATTCTTTCCCTGTTTCGCACAAACAACTCGATCGCTTCCTTTTAAAAGAGAAATTAATGTTTTTTCCAGCCAGTCTCCCTACTTATTCTGAAAAAATAGTTCTCATCAAATGTCATTTTTACTTATGATTATTATACCAGGCTGTCTAAAGACACTGTGAAGTATGCTATGCTGCTAAATATGTTTATGGAGGGGGATAACTTTAGAGACTGCTTTGCAAGTGCTGCTGTTTGGTTTGGTTTTGGTTTATTGTTTTTTTTTCTTGTGTGGTCTTAAACAATGACTATTGCCTTTCTGTCTAAATTGCATCCATTTTAGCAGTATAGTCCATGTACTACAAATAGCTGGTTAAGCAGCCTCAAAACCGGGAGTTATTTCAGGTGGAATCAAGCAGCAGGGGTGTTTTTTCTCCAAGGAAACAAGGCCTCTTAGTTTCACCATTTGATTAATTTCAGACTAATTCTAGTAGACCTTGAGCCTTGAATACACTCTTCTCTGAACCATGTGGAAACACTGTACTGCCTCAACATTGCTGAATTTCTGACAATTGCTTTCTCAGATTCTCTAGTGTCCTGCAGAAAATTCATATTGAACCATAAATTGATGGAGAAGTGATCTCACTTTCATCTACAGTAGTATGAGACCTTTTCTCTTGGAAATTCCAAACTGCTGCAGCCTGTTCTGAAAGGCTTTGACTTGCAAATACTGTTCCTTTATTGGAAACTGAAATCTTGCCATTTAAGAGGATGGTTTCTTCTGCTACGTATACTTAATTTGCATTGTTATCGAGGAGAAGGAGGAAAGTGCAAAATCAATGTGAAGAAGTTGGCTTTTGGAAATCTAGTTTATTGCTGTTCTTGTGAAACTGAAGAGAAATAATTTCATACACATCTGCTTTTGCAAACTGTGATACAACTTATCTGAGGCTACCTGTATGGATGCCTCATGCTAGTGTGATTTACTGACAGTAATGAACTCGTGTGATTTTTCTTTTAAGAGCCATATTGTTGGAAAATAAAAACATGATCCAGAAGAAGCCTTCCTTGCTGTTGAATTGATTTGCTATGGAAGTGGGAACAACAATTCTTTCCCACATGTCGCTTGTGAGTTGTTCTCTCGCTGTGAGAAGAGGGTGTGTTCATGTTGTAATTAGCAAACAGGCAGTGTCACTCTATATAGTGCATTTCTTCTGCTTCATTCTTTGATATGAAACTAAAGGGAGTATCAAAGCTCCTACAGATTACACTAAGTGATGTATTACAGACAGTGATGTACTTGACATTTTAAAAGGTGAACCTGAAGGCACCGGATGGTGACATCTCTGCATTGTGGCTGACTGACAGCTTCATCATTACGTCCTATACCAGAATTTTAAATACCTTAGCTTTAGCAGCCATATTTGAATCCAAGCTCCTTTTTTGCATTTGACAGAAATCAGTATCAAATTTTAATTCTGACTCTGGAGATAGTCAGGAAACTCAGGTTTGCTGGTTTTTGGCTAGGACCTACTTTCTGTTCATACTGATGACTAACAGGACTCAGAGGTTTAAATATTTTCCTGAAGCGGAAAACTACTCCAAGATGTAAATTGCATTTACTCTGAATAGAAACTTGCTCAGTGAGGTCCTTGAGGATACTGTGGTTATTCACTGAGTAGGGTGGTACTTTGAATGCGTAACCCCACCTTTTTCATATCCAATGTGGGTAAAGAGATATTGGCATCTGGCCCACTAACATCCTTAATCATTGAGATCCTGCTCAATACACTAGGGCTGATGGAAATGGGGTCTTTGTTTTGAAAACAACCAAAACCAAAAAACCCCACACAAGTAAACACTGGACTAATTCAGCAACTAAATATGTATATATGAAGCCTGAAGTATCAACAAGAGGGATATGAATGAGGAGAAACTTAGGGCATCCGTAAACTCCTTGTCAGTTGACAGTAATGATATATAAAGTCTGCACAAATAATATAGCATGTAACTGTCTCTAATGTTTATGGCAATTCTACAAGGGAAACTCTTACGGTAAGTGAATTGAAAATGTTAAACTGAGTAGTATGCTTTAAGAATGCTAAGGAAGCAATGGACAGATTATGAAGTTTCAGGAAAATCTGGATACCATGGAGCTATTAGTAAATTCTGCCTTGGGTTTGAGTTCCAGTGGTTTTTGTTCACACAATGTTTAGTGGAAGATAACTTGAGCAAGGTGTACCATGCTGACTTCATCTATTACATAAATTATATTAGCTGTGGAATCTGTTAACTGTATTACAGACAAGAGCAATATTATCCACAACGTTTATCCTTCAGCTGTTTGGAAATCAGCTGTTGCTGCTGGAAAATGTTAACTGGAAAAGAATTTTTGTGGAAAGGTGCTGGCTCTGTTACTTGAAAATGAAAGAGAATCTTGATTATAGAATGAATTACATGAATAAAACCTGCCATGAAAGGCTGCCAGAAAACAATGTCAGAAAGAATGTCAAAAAAACCCCCAAATCCTTCAGTGATTTGGGAGTGAATAAGTACACTTGATTCAGGCAGAATTTGGCTTACAGTCAAGGTTTCCTAGATCACCACTAGAGTCCCAAGCAAAGGGCTGATTAAAAGTGTATGGTGCAATGTCTCTCTGACTTTTCCCTCCAAAGTTGAAAAGGCTTAAGTTTCTATCTGATGTAGAATGTGAACACCTTTGATATACGAATTTGAATAAGATAGAAGTACCTAATCTCTAATTCTACACTGAGGACCAAATAATTGTTAGCTATACTCTTGCAAATGTCCAAACAATTTGCAGTTATGTGCACTGAAATTAATTCTGTTCTGATTCTGAGCAGGACTAGAATGATAATTCTGTTCAAATATCATCAGTTGTTTAATGCCCTTTAGCTTTTGATTGGAAGTGTCACAGTTTATCAGAAATATATGCAACTAGAACCATCCATCTCATCTCATACATGCCATCAGTAAAATTTGAACAGCATTAACATGTGGCATGTATATTCTATGTTCCTCATTCCTTAGAATCGAGGCTTCCAGGCCTGTAGGACTGGTGTCAGTCTCCTATGTATTGCGTTCTGACAGCTGGCTGAAAATTAATCAATTTCCATTGTGTGAGTCACAATAAGGCCTATATATGTATTTAATATTTAAACTTTGTAATAATTTGCTTGAAAGTAGCAGAACGTTTGGGGGGTTTAGTGCCATTTCCTGAAATGTGCATCTGGGATATGGTTAGTGAATATCTTTTGGCTAAAGCTCTACCTGAGTGACTTTGCATTAGGAAGCTGGTCTTACTAAGTTTATTTTTTCTTTTTCCCCATTTTTCTTATGGTATCAGTAGTTGCTGTAAACAGGTTTCTTCTTCCATATTATTTAAATAGGTACCCAGTGGCATAGGTCTGATGTTATGTGGATCTTAACATCCATCAGTTAGTTAATCACTTTGTGTAGAGGTAAAAATTTACATTATGGTATTCTTTTTTTTATTCCATCACTTCTCATAGACATCCTTGAATTAGCACTTGTTGAATTCATTAGAGAACTGGTGTTTGCTAAACAGCAGATTTGGTTAATAACGGCTTCAATTCTTTTCAAGTCTTTTCAAATATTATTTTCATGTTTATAAATGTAATTTATTTGCAAATCAGGTAAGCTGACAAAGACTGTCTTTTGCCAAGGAAAAACACAGTATAACAGCAAGGAAAGATGAGAAACTTAGGTAAAGGACTGCCACATTCAAGCTGTAGACTTGAATGAACTTTCTTCCCTTTCTTGTGCCCTAAAAAAATCTTTTGGCCTTCATTTATTTTGCACCTTATTTGGACTATCTTCCTTGCCATCTGATATGACTGAAATTCCAAGGACGTTAGAGAAGACTGCTGTTTTTTAGGCAAGTGACTTGCCAAGAACTTTTCTCTGCTGTGCTCGCTCTACATCAGTATTATCTGGACTGAATTTTATTTATTAACTACAAAAAGGTCCTGATGCAGGTTTCCACCCTGTTTAACATATACTTTCTCAGCTATCAGAATATCTCCCTTTATACTTCATGGAGGAAGAAAGAGGGATTCATTTTTCTCTACAAATCAAGAAGCTGGAGTGCTCTGAATTCAATTCCATCTCCTGGAGGCAATGTATAAAGTAAGAAAGGATGAACTTAGTTACCTAAGTTAAATACCTGAAGCTAACAACCCCATAATACCACTGACTTCAATAAGAGATGAGAGTATTAATTAGCGCCTAAGAAGTACCAGGGCCTTTGAAGGCTCCATCTGCTATTGAATAACCAAGATAATAAGTATCTACCCTACAGCAAACAAGACTCTACTTTAAGAGCACTTGCACTTTGCAGTTTGTTTTTTTTTTTTTTTATTTCTGTGGGAAGTAAAACTTATTTCATATGAGCAACCTGAACTAGATTTACTGTGGAGACCAATGCAACTGATTATCGGCTCTGCAGTCACTGTCAAGCCACAAGCACTGTTATAGGGCAAGGTCACTGAGGGCATCACTTTCCTCTGCTTCTCCCTTCTCTCTTTTATGCACTAACCGTGGAAAAAAAGACTTTTTGCAGGGCTCTTATACAGTCTAGCAAATTTTAAATGAGCTACAGACTACAGTGTTTAAAACTGTTCTGAATGTCCACCATAAATTTCACCTTACGCATGAACTGTAAGAAAAAAAAATCCTTTAGATGCTTAAGAGCTGTCTGTGGGAGGAAGAGGGGTAAAATGGGATTATATGCAATGCTGTTGCTGCTATAAAGCTGAGGCATGCAGGCTGCCTGAGTGCCGGTGAGTATAGGAAAATGAAAACAGTATTTTATAGCTGTAGTAAACCTTAAATGAGAATTATTCCTGTGAGCAAAGCATTTTCTTTAACGAGTAACTCTTGTCTAAAAGTGATACGCTGGGCTTCATTCTGCCATTGGATGCTTACCAAAAATCCTTTCCAGCTATTGTCTTTTGGGTTATGGGGGCTGTAGTCACCTACTGCAGGCAAGACCATTCCTGCTGGAATTTCTTGAGCAACACAAAGCGTGCCTTTGGGATTTATGCACCCAGGCTTTTTGTACACAGCGGCTCCCACTTTGCACGTATGCTGGAAAGACTTCAAAAAGAAGGATGGAAGTACTTTTGAGATGTTGCTGGTCTTCTCATTATGCAGTAAAGAAAGTTGAGTACCCATGAGTGTGCACATTATCAATGAGATGCATGGATTAATTAGTGATAAATAGGTTAAGGGTGATAATGCACATGATCCCATCTAGTGACTCTGCTGTCTGAGGGTTGATCAACAATTTACCTGTTCATTTGGCTTCCATGTTCAGTAAGTGCCTGGAGGAGTACAAGTGATCATTGTTTCTGTATGTATGTTACAGAGAGCTTACTGGATTTATTTTTTATGTTGTTTGACTGCTCTCCCCGTTATGGGCCTCCTTACTTCCACACAAAAGTGTTTTCAGATATATCTGAAATGGGGCTCTATCAGCTCTGAAACCAGAGCTAGCAGGAGAGGGAGGAAAAAAAACCCATATCTGTCTTGTTCTCTATGAACACATGGAGCTATTTCTCCCTGACAGGCAGCAGCTGCCTGTGTGGGGATGATAGTGCTGGGTTTGCATTGTAGGGCTTGAAGTGACTTTGTCCGGGCAGTATGGGCATCCTCTTTGCTTACTGGTTAGATGTCCTATGACACTTCTCGAGATCAGCCGTGGTACCTTAAGTGTTTGCCTGTGTAGAGAAAAATTGAGGGAGAAATGGCAATCACCATGAGAGTGTGACTCTCAGACTGCTAATATGCCCGGGAGCCCAAGGATGAATATCTTCAGAAACGATATGAGCACTTCAGAGCTAAACGCGCAGACATGAGCTGAGTGTGATGTGATGCCTGCACATGATCTTATCTCAATGCTCTTGGAGAGAAAAGGGGGATTTTTTTCAGTTGGTGGGAATTTGATACCTAAGTCTCCTGAGTACTTGCTGGAAATCTTACTATGAGGCTTATCTGCTTAGGCACGCATTCAGCAAAAATTATTTTTATTTGGGGTTTTTTGGGGGGGATTTTATCTGACTAAGTATGGGAGAGGGCTAGGTTCCAAGTTTCAAACAGATTATTTTAGGTTGTAAAAGATTCATTCTACTTATTACAAAATATAAAGAAATGCAGCTAACAAAATGTACTTTAAATGAACAGCTGCTTCTCTGAAGAAATCTGATGCTGGTTAGAAAATATTGCTACTTATGTTATGGACACCTAAGACATGGGGAAATTTTGTGGCATGACTGCAGCACCTTTTCTTTTCTCATGATGGGATAATATTTTATTTACCTGTGAGCAAAGCGTCTAACCTGTTTGCGTAAGTCAAACAATAGAAACGGGAATATATTCCCTGAACATATACAATATCTTCTATCTACTGTGGTCAAATATGCAGTCCATATTCAAGTAATGAAATCTGAAGAGAGCGGTACTACTACTGTGAGTGCAGCAATAGCAACTCTTTTGTATTATCTTTTCCCCCCAGATGCTTCTGGATCCTCTTGTTCTTGTTAAAAACATAAGTAACTAAAGTGTGTGTGTGTGTATATGTTTTCCTACTGTCTGGAGAATGAAGAGATAGACACTCTTGAGCTCCATCCAGCAAACTGTTTTCAGATCCTGAAACTGAATTTAGGATTTTGTTCAAGCCAGCTCTGCCGCTTCTGAATGAGGCAAAAGGACTGAAAAGGGCATGGTAAAAAGCGTGTGGGCTAAGAGATAGGCATGAGATGCCACAAAAGAGTATCCCTCCTTTCCATTGGGAATGGAAGTATCTCACTTGTTCAGTCGTGTTGGTTGCCCAGACACCAGACAAGATTGGTGTATACAACACTGTTATGCATATGAGAAGGCTCCAGTTTAAATTTTGTATGCTTTTTTCAGTGTATTCCTGATGATGGATGTGGATTTTTCCCTTGAAATTTAAATGTACTGGCTAGATGGGTTCCATTTGTCTTCAAATGCCATGAAACATATGCTGTCAGTGTTATCAGTCATAGAATATTATTATTTTTTTTACTTTAACTTAACGTTTCCAGAATGCTTGAGTACTCTGTGGTGCTCTCAAGTGTTAATGTTTGTGTTAAGACACCACATTAGCACATATGTGACATGCTCCATCCCATCCATCATACCATCAGGGCACCCATCTGCCTAGTAACCCTTCTCAAAGGGAGTAGCTGAGCATCATTTGCATTCAGATCTCATTTCTGTCTGAGAACAGACAAGTATAAGATGGTCACGTGCAGGGGTTTTAAAAACAAAATCCCCTCTGGATCCGACCTGCTACCTTTGTGGAGATTTACCTCCTTGCAGAAAATAGTGAGCTGCCAGCGTGAACTCTTGTCTGCAGAATGGAAATATCAAGCTGATCAACATTTCCGCATTGCTAGCAAGATAATCCTTCAGTTGAGCTGCTTATCTGAAATCTGTCTCATGAATCTGGTGGAAGGATTTACCCTAGGTAGTTAATTATGGTGTTGCTAAACTTCCTCCTCTTTCCTTATTCCTTCACTTTAAGAAAAATCACGCAACTATAAAGACTGTAGACTTCAATTAAAAACAAAATATTATCTAATTGAACACTTAAAGCACCTGAAATTATCATTTGACTTTTGTCCTGATTTTACTCTCTTCCCCAGATGCTCAATGCTGGTGGCCTCTTTCAGAGCGAGGACAGTGAGATGGGTGGATTTCTGGTCTGAGCTAATCTGGCTGTCCTTAGAAAGCTGGGGGGGGATGTTTTTTTGTTTCCTTTTTGTAGTACATTTGGGGTTTTTTGTTTGCTTGGGTCTTTGGGTTGTTGGTTGGGGTGGGTTTTTTTGGTTCAGCTCTGACTAGGGCACTTAGCTGGAGAATTCCTATGTGTCAGGCTAAGCCCTGTCTGTTGTCCTGGTCTGAACCTGGCTGTAAGGGAAGTGCAAAGACAGAATAAAGACATTGCCAGATTAATTATTTCTAGAGCATGTGAGAGCCTTATACTGTCCCACTCTAGCTTAAACTGCAGAGAGGAACTGTGGTTAAGGAATTTGGTTTTTAAGGTATTTTGTACCTAATCGAGACTTAAGAGGAAGCTTTAGTATGTTTTGCAATTTCTAAGTGCCATGTTTGACCCCTCATGTGATGGTGATAAAAAATTGCAGAGATATGTTGTCATACGTGGGGCTTTGAGCAACTTGGTCTAGTGGGAGGTGTCCCTGCCCATGGCAGGGGGGTTGGAACTCAGTGATCTTTAAGGACCCTTCCAACCAGAACCATTCTATGATTCTGTGAAGGGAAAGTACCATGATAATACGAGAAATAGTTTGGGGTTCATTTCTCGTGCACGTAATAAGTTTTGTCTGCTGGTTATTCAAATTTCTCACCCGACTTCTTTAGGAAGATCCTCTTTAGGATCTGTTTGCACACAAACTTTTTCTTCCTTCAGGATGACCTAGGACAGTGAGATTGAGACATTTATCTCAGTGCAGCCACTGAATGAACCACTGTGCAACCGGGTCTGGCTTAGGGTGGGTCTTCTTACGTAGCTTAGCAAAAAGTGCATCTCATGAGACAGGTGAGAAAAAGACTTGAATTCAACTAATAAAAGGCATTTCCATACCAGAGAAGAGGTACTCATAAGTTTTAAGTTTTACACAAATAGTTATAAAAGCTTTCATTCTCCTTTTACTGAGTTGCTAAATAGGATAGTCCTGGATTTTATGTGGTGCCACTCTGGCCTTTTGGGAAGCTGTTGGGCACAGCTTGGGCACAGCCATCCTAGAAAGCTCTCCTGCCCAGAGCTGGATGTATTGCTTTGTGCAACACAGCCCCTGGAGAAAAAACAGCAAAACATGCTTGATTGTTCTGGGCATGAAAAATTACAATCTCGGAGGGAGGAATGGCTCCTGTCCAACTTCTTCTCCCATGAATTCCTAAAAAAGGCTAAAGTTTCTCCTCAGAAGGTTTAAGACTTTGGAGATGTTTTCAAATTGCCTTTCATTAGCTTTACAACTATAGCTTAATTCTGGATGAATCCCAGAAGTTCCCACTAAATCCTCAGGAATTTTCAATTTCTAGTATTTCAAAAGGCATAAGTGTTTTATGAAGGCATCTGCTTAGGCATTTTTGTGATTTTATTCCCGCCATATTCATCAGAACAGGTGTTACATTTTTCATGTTTTCTCATTTTTCATGATTTCTCATGTTCCTGGCTGTTGTAAAATTTCTAGGATCCTGTTGGTATGTAGTTCTGAGTTTTCCCACACGTGAACTCATTTGAACAAATAATGCTTCTGGCTAATTCTTCCAACAGGGTACTCTTCGTGACATGTAGAAGTGTTGCAAGAGCTGTGCTGAAACTGCGACCATAAGCTGCTTTCTTCTCCCCCCTGGATTTTGACAGTAGACAGTTCGACAGCATGTGGAATAACTGTTGCACAGGTCCTGGATGCTTACATCACCATATGCATGAGACCAAGTAGTGAATTGTGATAGATTTATTATGAAACATAGCTTCAAATTTTGTTTTGCGTTTCTACTAAGACCTCTGCTCAGAGGCTTCACCAGCCCTGAGGCGGTGGGATCCTACAGGTGTGACCACTGGTTTGATGCCCAAAGAAACTTAGCAGTTCATGGAAACATACGTGGGAACTTGCTTGGCATCCAGTTATGTGTTTTTAAACTTCTGTTTGTTCTTGCTACACAGGATTGCCTTTTATTCTTACATTTCGTAGCAGTTTTGTAACTTGAGCAACACATCCTGCAAAAAGAATGTGAGGAGAGAAAATTACTTTTCTTCTCCTTTCTTGTACTAAGTTATTTCCTAAGGCTATCTACTTCACGGCAGCTGCTGTCTGTGCCTGGAGATATTAGAAAAAAATGACATTATAGCTCGGCACAGCAGCTTTATCTCCGGTTTCGATTTCTTCTGTATTTACCACCAGGCCCTTTGGGGCCCTTACGCTACCGAGATTGAGTAAATTGTTAAAAGCCCATGCAGTGGCTGCTTTGTTTCCCCTTAACTGTTTTTCATGGTTGGTGGCAGGAAAGTTTCTTGCCACTCCCTTATCTGAGGTTTATGTAATGAATTGATCATAGGCAGTGCTGCCTCTGAACTTGTTCCAGTTTGGCAGAGCTCGGCTGTTCCTGAGTCACCACGACTCCCGGAGGAATTTTTCCTGACTTCAGATGTATGTGGGCAATTTCTCTCTACTATGGGTGTTTTGAAAAACATCCCCAGTGAGAATCAGGCTATCAAAGAGATACTGAAATGGCACCGTTGTTCAGGCACCCTCTGAGGTTAGAGTCTAAAAATATAGACCGGCTCTGCCCCAGGGCACTGTATTGAACTTTCTGCTCTGTGCGTTGTGCTTCATTGGATGAGACACTTGCTCTAAGTGCATATTCTAGACACCTCTGCCTGCTAGGGTCAGTCTGAACCTCCTTACACAAGTGTTTTAATGCATGTTGTCATTTATGAACTGTCTGCGTGTTTTTTCTCATGGTCACTGTTTTCCCACAGACAAGACTAACTGTATCCCCACTATCCCAGCAAATCACCAAACTAAACCTTTCACTGAGAAGTAATGATACCAGATGTTAAAACTTCTTGACAGATAACTCTACTGGCTTCTTTTACTGGAAGCCTCTAGATACTGTGCAGATAACCCAGGATAATACTGATAAACAGCCAAAGACTGTGCAAATTGGAAGGTTTTCTTACCAACCTGGGGTAAGCAAAAAGCAGAACATACTATAAAATACCAAGCAGTAAGTCCTCACAGTTGCTAGAGGATGTGATACCCTGCTGACAGTCTGGTGGGCTCGCTTCACAGCCAGTGGTTGAAGCGTATACATAAATAAGAAATTTTTTACGATGATGGTGGTGAAACACTGGAACAGGTTGCCCAGAGAGGTGGTAGATGCCCCATCCCTGGAAACATTCAAGGTCAGGTTGGATGGGGCTCTGAGCAACCTGATCTAGTTGAAGATGTCCCTGCTCATTGCAGGGGCGTCGGACTAGATGACCTTTAAGGTCCCTTCCAGCCCAAACTATTCTATGATTCTATGAAAGCACTCCAAAGTAACAGACCTCAACTAAACCACAAAATCACCCCTGCCCCAAAAAACGCCACGCAAACTCTGTATGTGGTTTGGACAGTGAGGTGTCCAAGCATCACTCTCAAGTTGTAACTGCAGCCAGGCAGGGTTGCTTGCTGGCAAGAAGGTAACTCCTCTTTTTCCTCCCTGAGTCTCTTGGGGGTTTTCTGATTCACTTCCTCTTCTCCAAAGACACGAAAACCCCTCAGATCATACATAACTATTGCTGCACACTCCCCCGGAGACACCAGCAAACATGGGTGTTCGCTCTCTTCAGCTCTCTGTGGAGAACTTCCCCTTTTCCTTTCCACCAACAGGTGGAGCAGAGACCTCTCTCTCGCTTATGCTGCTCTCGACAGGAACCTTGCCCCGTTAGCAATAGTACACTTCCTTGTTTGTCTCCCCGGAAATGATCCCAAATCTTTACGTTACTTCCCTAGACTTTTTTTTTGCCAACTTGCTTTTACCACTTGTGTGTCTGTTCTCCTCCACTGGAAAAATGCAAATATACCAGGTGGCAGCAACTGTCAAGGTCTTTTTTGCTCTACTTCTAATAATTCAGTGGTTGTAACACAAACTTAAGGGCACCGTTAAAGAAAAAAAAAAAAAACTGAAAAGAAACGTTGTTTACTCTTTAATGTTTGTATCCCTATATTTTGTGTGGGAAGCTTTCTCACAAACCGATGCTTTGATCCTAAATTACTGAAAGCGTCCTTACAAATTGCTAACAGACTCAAACAGCGCGTAAAAAGGTTGCACAACATACACATTCCTAAGAATTAATGTTTAACAATAGAGTGCCACTACTGAGAAGGTATCTGTAAACAGTCCTTGTTTATATGGGAACCCTTTGCATATCCCTGGCAGTGAAGAGCAGATCTCAACCATACTAACACCCAAGTTACACTTGCCCTACAGTTGTTCAACTCTTCTAATGCAGGAGAGAGCCAGCTTCCTGCAAAATGAGCATGTGACCTCAGAAATTATCCCAGGGGACTTTTTGTTCACTACTCCTTTGTTTGTAACTCCTTTTTAAAGTATCCTAAATAAGACTGTTGCTTTTTAGTCATGTTTTATCTTGTGCAATTACCTTAAAACAAACATAGATGTTCAGCTGTGAGATTGAGGTTGCACTCATTAAAATACATATAAACTTCAGGAAAAGTAGCCTTAGGTGTAAGCACATGGGGATATACTTTGCCTGTGTTTGCTGGGTTCGTCTTGGGCTCCCAGAAGTAGGATTAACAACTCCAAAAGATTAATTGAGGCAAATGTCCTGTTATAGAGTCCGAAGTTCAACACAGGAGTGGAAGGGTGTCAACATCTTAATGGGCCAAAAATTTTAATATATATATATATGGGGGAAAAAAGCATTTTTTTTCCTCCACAGCTGCAGTAGATAGTATTTTACTTGCTTGTATTTGGACAACTCACCAGTGGATGACCATCTGTGACCTCTAGAAGTTAGTATGTTACACAGCAACAACATAAATCAGCATTAATGTAGCAAATGTCGGAATTAGTGCTGACTCCGGGGCGTCTCAAGTCCAAGTGTTTTAACAGCTCCCCTGTTTCAGAGCACTTGGGGTATGTACGTTGCTGTACTGTCATCACTGCTTGAAGATGTCGCTGCGCCACCCTCCAACCCCACCCCAACCAAACCAGGAAACCCATCTGGGTTAGCAAAACCCTTCTCTGATGCTTACGGGTTTTTTCCCTGTTGTTATCAGGATGGCTGATCACCTGGAAGGGGGCACAGGGAAGCTGTAAGTGTGCTTGGGAGCAGCGGGGTTGTCCCTCTGGGCAAACCGTCTGCCCCACTGCATGCCACGCAGAGACAAATAAAGCTGCTCTGTGTGTGAAGGGGGAGGGAAGGGAGGGGGAAAAAAAGAGGGAATAGCTTTGCTGGGGACAGACAGGCAGGCGAGACTGCTTCTTTCATAAATGGTGCCAACTCAGATTAGCTTGAAGTGACTATGAAGCTGCAGTCTAAATTAAGTTTCATCCCATGTACCCAGCATTATTCATAATTGCTCAGAGCCAAGGAGTCTGTTGGAGTTTGGGATGGCATTTCGTTATCTTAATACATTGCCCTTTTTTCTTCCTGTTTGCTTGTCTAACTCATGAGATAGACTACACTGCCTTAGTATATCCTCAGACTACATATCCTCTATCCTACATACCAGTGGTAGCAGGGATCCTCTGGAATAAGAAGAGTGCAGTCATTGCATTGAAACACTGCTCCTGTTGTTCAGAGGTAACCCTCCTGCCAGGACAGGACTGTCAGCAACAAGGTCTGGGTTCAAATCGAAGGGACTCACTCTAAAAGGGGCGACTTGAGGCCACACCTGGACAACTGCGAAAATCATACTGAAGTAGCTAAATTGAACATGAATCAAATAGTTAACAAATTTTTTGTTGTTTTTCTAAGAACAAAATTTTGACCAGGTAGATAAGCAGAGTGATAGTAACTGACTGTTACAGTTATTCTTTAACTATAACAGTTCATAGTCTTTTCCTCTAAGGAAGTAATTTCTAGGCTAGACTTTGTCCCGTCGTCTGCAGTAAGTGAAAGCTAAATTTGTTGGGTGATAAACTGCTGTGTAAAGCAATGCTCTGCTAGCTTGCTCGGCTCCCCGTGGCCGTGCCTCCAGCTGCTCCATCCCCGCAGGCCCTGGCAGCTCTGCCGGGAGCCCCTCAGCCCTCGGCTGGCTGCTCCCGACCCGGCACAGCCACGTGTGTGACTCCTGCAGCTTGGCTAACAGGCTTCAGGACTTCTCCTACAGTGCTTTAACGTTGAGAACTGCCCACAGCCATCAGCTGAACTGACCTGAACTGAACTGAATGGGGAACCGGACACAGACTTTCCAGGAGGCAGGGAAAAAACAGTCTGCAGGACAAAATCTTGTGACCCCCCAAAGCTAGCAAAGCATAGCTGCTAACCTTGCACCCAGGGCTGGACATTAGCTGTTGCCTTAGTCTGGGATAGCCATTTACCCAGATACATTTCATAAAGCTACAAATGAATTACAAAACTATAAATATTGTTGTTATAGCTGCAACCTTTTCCCCAGTTTGTAAACTCCCTTTCTCAGCAATGTCTCTCCAGCATAGTAACACAATGTACAAAAAAAATATTTAGGGCATGTCTATTGGGGCTTTCTCTTTGCCTCCCCCTCACCCCACTGGATGGCAAAAGAGCCCTTCTCTGGTGGGGCTTTCCTCCCCTCTGGGGTTCAGAGGTGGCCAGGGAGGGGTTGTTCTTTGATTTTTGGGCCCAGGCACCAGGTTCAGGACTCAAAAGGGCTGAATTAAGGATCACTCTGCTGTCTAGGTGTTTTTACTTTTTTTTTTTTTTTTTTAACATAGCATGCCTGGGCATAGCAGAGACAAAAATACAAGTCCTTCACAAGTGGCTGAAATCCTTGTCCCACTGATGCAGCAGGTGAAACCTCTGACGGCTGGTGTGTTCAACTCGGCCGCTTCAGCCCATCAAAGCAGCCATGAGCTCAGGAATTCAAAATCCTTTTGCTTATTTTTGCACCTCTCGCTCATCAAAACTGGAAGATCCGCTAACAAATCTATCCAGGGTGTCCTTTCAGTCCTTTCAGCTTCCTGCTGCAGCTTTGCTTTTATGATGGTGTTAGCAGGATCTTTCATCGTTCGCCTCCCTGGAGCGTCCTCTTCATACCCACGCGTTTCACTCCCATTTGAAGTAAAAAGTAAAAGCTGTTCAGCTTTGCTTAGAGCATAGCTGGGGATTACAAACACAGATATCATGATTAAAATAAAACCAGCCTGTTCTCTTTTCCGGGAGGTAGTGACGACTTGGGAAAGGAGTTCACCCCTCCTTCCAGAGCTGTTTATGGGGACGAGCAGCCCCATGTCCCCAGGGAGCAGTGACAGAGGCCTCCCAGGGGAGAGGTGCTGGATACAAACATTTTAAAGCCTAATTCTGCAATAAGACCTTGGGGAATTTTTTGTTGTTTTGGTGTTGGTTTGTTTTCCTGCTGAATCCTCTGTTGCCTTTCTCAATCATTAGTCCTTTCCAAGCCTTAATCCAATAACTGGAATGTTATTAAGCCTTCCATTGGCCATTTTCTTGTTACACATTGTCACAAGACTGTTGGGGAAATCATGCTCATCAAAATTTCCTTCCCTGAGTTTTCCACAGCCTGTTTTTCAATCATACTGTTGCTTACCAGCCCACTGCAGAACCACTGATTTCGTTTTGAGCTTCTATGATAAAATCTAAACAAGGGAGGAGTTCCTCTCTGTTTTGTTGGTTCCACTGTTGGACTTTATTCTGTTTCCCTTGAAAATCCTCCAATTAGAAAAAACGGATCTGAATCCTGGGGTTCCGTTATGAGTTGACCTCAAATGCCCTCAGCTTGCCAATGATGAATTAGATATTCTGACTTGGGTGGACTAACACAGATACCCAAACCTTCACTTGGGTACTCAAGAATCACAGAGTGGTTTGGGTTGGAAGGGGCCTTTAAAGATCATCTAGTCCAACCCCCCTGCCATGGGCAGGGGCACCTCCCACTAGACCAGGTGATCCTGATCCAACCCGACCTTGAACACTTCCAGGGATGGGGCATGCACAACTTCCCTGGGCAACCTGTTCCAGTGTCTCACCACCCTCATTGTAAAGAATTTCTTCCTTATGCCCAATCTAAATCTACCCCCTTGTAGTTTAAAACTGTTATCCCTTGTGTTATCACTACGGGTCCTGGTAAAAAGGCAGCAATAAGGTGTCCCCAGAGCCTTCTCTTCTCCAGGCTGAACAACCCCAACTCTTTCAGTCTGTCTTCATAGGAGAGGTGCTCCAGCCTTCTGAACATCTTTGTGGCCCTCTTTTGGACCTGCTCCAACAAGTCCATGGCTGTCTGGTGCTCAGGGCCCCAGAGCTGGATGCAGTACTCCAGGTCACGTTTCAGGAGAAGCCACAGGCATCTGGAGCTTCCGAGTAAGTCAGTATGCAAAAAAAAAAACACCCAAAAGAAAACAAAAATCTAGAATCATAAAATTATATATATATGTATGCATAAATATATGTATTTTACAGTCTATCTTACATCCATCTGAAAACTCTAGGTTTAGCCATGCTTAGTCTTTATTCATTAGGAAGGAATGAGGCATTCACAAAGCAGTAGGGTAGCAAATGTAATTTTTAAGATCTATGTTAGACAGCAGCTTGGAAATGCAACTGTAATGTATAAATGAACTGTATTTTATAATTTTCTAAGTAACCACCTTAAAACTGAAAACATGGTGGCACAGTACTGAAGATTTGCAGTGACGCCCTTGCAAATACTGTTCTTTTCCAAAGGGTTAAAAATGGATTGCACAAATATTCTCCTATGCAGTGATACTGAAATCTCACAGAAGAGGAAGGTTACACCTGCACAGAGTGACAGTGCATTGGAGGCCTACTGGTTGTCTGAGGTACACTGTGAGTTTGGCAATGGTTCAGCTGGGATTGGGCAACCCAGTAGAGAAGGGTTTCGGCAGTAGTCAGCCAAGGCGGTGACGGGAGCAGCCATGGAAACCCTCAGTTTGGGGCACGCACAAACATCTGCAGACAGGAGCCCGCCACCCTCCGGCATCCTGGCAGGACCCTGCGTTATCTTCTGCGTCTGCAAGGAGGAGGACAAGCAGAGGGCTGCTCACAGTGAGCACCCTGAGAAACCTTCCCAGAAGCAATGACCGAGGACACAGAGGTTGCTGCAAGACCCACAGCTGGTTGCTCTTGTGCACACCTACAAGGTGTTCTCAAGCGGGCCCTTGCTTCATAACCATTGGGGTGGATTGGCATGTCATATGCAAAGTACACGTGAACAGCTGAAATCTCACTCGCTTGCTTTTTATTTTCCCTTGGGAGCTGCAAGGAAGCTGTAGACAGTTTTCAAAAATGAGTTTTAAGTAAAAGTCTGCAAAGATTTCGATGTGGGTTTTGGTTCAGTAGAGCTCACTGAAGCCACCGTGGCTTTTGTGACAGATTTCAAAACACCAACCAGTGCTGTGAAAGCACCTCCATAGTTATTGCAGGCATTAATCTAATGTATTTCAGGAGGATTTACATTTTCATTTGTCATCTTCCATTTAAAATTAAAAAAAAAAAAGTAGGTAAATTTGTGTGTTTCTTGAATATTTCATCAGGTTATGAGTAAGTATAAAAGTTAAATGAACCAATGTATCCCTTTAAATCTCTACAGACACATGCCTATGTACTAAAGAGATTGTGGTTGATATTCTAGAACATTCATGGTTAGTAAGACCTCTCTGTGACACTTGTATCGTGTGAAAAGATGGGTCTCTGCAAGACTGTTGTTTTCCTCTCTTGTCACCCATCTGTGTTGAGGGAGGGGAAGGTGGAGAAAAGGTGGGGCTTTGGCTCGCCGCCCGCTCTGCTGGGAAACGGAGTTGTGCCAACAGGCTGGGCAACGAGCACCGCGCCAGACTCCCTTCGGCAGTCCAGAAAGCTCTTTGCCATGGGGGCAGAGGAGGAACCAAGCACAGCCCCTTGCATCACAGTTTGCTTTCTGGGCTGTCCCTGAGGCCATGCAGCAGTGCACCACCCTGCGTAGCAAACTCACAGGAAGCTTTGTCATCTGCTTATTCTAATCTGCTGCTGCCAATGGTAGGAAATTAGTTTGCTTTATTTATAGGTTAGAGGTGCTCCATATGTATTTTTCCAAAGGAACTCTAAGGAGCTACCTCATATTCTTAATGCCCTGCACCAGGGGTGATTTTCATGCTGTACATTTTCTGGATACCTGCAGATGAGTCACCTGAAGAAAGGGAGTGTTGGTTCATTTAAATTATATCATAATTTATACCCCTCCCCTAGACTGAGATTGCATGGTGAGGAGAGCTGCCAAGCCAGGAGAAAACAGAGAAATAAAAAGGTTCCAAAGGTTCATCAACCACCTCATGTCAGGCACAGGGCATTTAAAGCACAATACAGACTTTTTCCTTCAAGTCCTACTGGTCTTTTAAGGGCCAATAGACAGCAGGTTCCTGTGAAGGTTCATGTAGCACCAGTACAAGTGGCTAGAGACAGGATTAAGATGTGACTAACCTCATGTTCAAGAGGAAGAGGGGAGGAAATGAGAGAAGAAGCATTGTGTAAAACGCTCAGTCATTTCTGCTCACATTTGCAAGTGAAGTGATAGATTTGCAGAAACCAGTTGGAGCCAGTAGAAAACCTCTCATTAATATCATTAGGCTTTGGATCAGGCCAGTTATGTTCTCCAGATAATCCATATTTTCTCCACCCCTCTTTGCTGACCTGTTTATTCAATCCCTTCCTTGTTGATTCAATGAGAGTTTTTCTTGTTTCTAATTATGTGTTGCTTACAGGAGCAGGGTGAGGAAGGTGACTGCAACCCGTTCTAAAGAGAGAAGCATTACCCTGTCTTGTCCCTGCGTGACCACGTCTGTCCAATGACACTGTGGTGAACCGACTGTGTACTTTGTCTCAGCCCAACTTCTCCTGGATTAGTACCACTGGACGTCTTTGGAGGACCTCCATTCCTCTTCCTTTGCCATACCCAGCTAGCCCATATTTTCTGGAAAAAGAGATAAGCAGCAGGATTGGTCTCAAGGTATGTTGGCAAAAAGAGAGAAAACTATTACTGTCTTGTCACTTATTGATATTGAGGTGTAAAGTTTCTGAAATGTATGAAAGGAGAGGTAACAAAACTTTGCTGGCCTCAGAAAGGCGGGTAGAGGGGAAGCCACCCTCTGCACCAGTGATCGTGTCACAACATGGTGGTGGCTAGAAAAAAATTATTGTACATGTTATCAGTCCAAATATACCCAGAGAGAATTACACATGGTAAGTTATTTCATTATTTACCTCCTCACATTTGTAACCTGGATCTGAATTATATTTAAGACTTCATGTAAGTCAGTCTTCAGACTTCATCTGTCTTCTTCAGATGCTTTCCTAACAATAAAATCCATTGATGCTCATCAAGGGTATGAGTCTCATATTAATACAGTCCAGTGATTTCAGCAGGTTCATGAGCTCTACATTTGGGGTGGGAATGAATAAAAGGTAGGCCTTTGGGGGTGCATGTAGTAATTTAACAGCACACAGCTATTCACAGCCCTGGTCAGTTTATCAATAATTCTAGAGATGATATGTCAAAGGGTCTTATGTTTTCTGAACAAGCAAAGAATATAAGTTAAGTTTAATATTGGTGAGCTTTCACATGCATGTAAAACTTCGTGTGCTTTAAGGTGTTGCTCAATTAAGGCAACCACAAAGTAAGTAACTCAATAGAAATAGCACGAAGTCTGCTACTTTTCTATTTTTGCATAAGTACATACCTATTTGTCTTTATCTATAGCATATTAATTTTGCTTTAAACACACAACCAAGTCCTATTTTCGTTTATGTTGCTATCAATCAGGTTTAACTGCTTTAAGTGAAAGGTGCATCAGATGATGCAAGTGTGAAATGAGAATTACATAAGTAACTATGAAATTCTACAGAATTTATGTTCTTATTTACCCACCCCAAAACTTGAAAATGAAACTTTGAGATACCACTACCTCCTAACCATGGGAACTTTCTAGATTTCAGTGAAAGACTGTACTGAAAAAATCTATTTAAAAGTGGTATAAATTTTAACCCAGTCTGTGAGCTAAAATATAGTTGTGGATGTTGTTAAAAAAGCTTCTCTCAGACAGCGTTAAATATTTATAGAGAGGACTGTGAGTGGATATAATTCTTCTGATTATAGCTTGGCTATACTATATACATGAAAATAGAAATAACCTTCTTGAAATAGAAACCCTGGTATTGAGTATTCAGTACAGACATGGGGCACTTGAGAATTGTCTTCTAAGGGCATTTGGTCACTGCAGGGATAACTTAGCTCAGGAGTGACTTCAGGAGGTAGTAGCTGAAGCCCCACAGGAAAGCCAGCGTTTCAAAGGCGGCAGGCACTCCTTGCTGCCATGACTTGCGGTGCCAAGCGTGCATGCTGGGGGGAGAGCTGGGTACAACACCTGGGAGAAGGGCAGGCTGGTTGACACGGTGGAGCCACACGGTGTCGTGTATGCAGTGTGCCGCACAGGGAAAACTGGGAACATGCCACTTCCACAGTTACAGAGAGAGAGCGCTTTCTGTTTTCTTCATTGCTGCACTAGACCGTGCATGGAACATCCCTTCCATCGTCTCCTCGTCAGTCCTTCCTGGATTTACAAAAGCTTGACCTGCCTGTACCCGAGTGACTGGAAAAGTGCCATGCCCAAGTAAAGTGCTCTGCTATGATTTCACGCCACTTCTAAATGAACTGTTTTCAGATCTGTGGAAAGTTGTTCAGGCAGAAGGCTCATGAATTTTCCCTTTCTGCTAGTTCTGCTGGGCTGAGCAGCCCAAGAGTTCTACTTGTCTGAGATTGAGGGTAATTCTCAGCATAGCACAACATGTTTCAATTACAGAAAGCAGTAAAGATGAAGGGACTTTTAGAGGCACCAGCATTTGGGAGGCGGTGAGTCGCTTCTCTGAAATGCTGCTTTGACAGCCTCAGGCTCTCCTTGGCACTGCAAACAAAGAGCAAAAACCTCACAGTGAGGAATGGCTGTAGCTGGGTCACCCTGACCACCACACTGGGAGGCATTGCCCAGCTCAGTACAATGAAGATACATTCACATAAATTAGCTAATGTTTTGATTCAGATTTGGTTTGTAAACTGGTCAAGACTGCCCAGATGCTTTTTCCAGTCATATAATATGACATGGTCTTACAGACTAATTTTGTATTTTTGCTGGATAATAGTATTGTCTTATCTGACACTCTTCTCAGGTATGAGTCAAGCAACACTCTTAATTTTGGGAAGCATCTTACATTAGCATCTTGCTAGGAAGGTTCTCACCACAGCTGAGCCCAAGAACACGACCTCTGAGCCAGCAAGTGAGGCCAGTAGTCTATCCAAGTAAATATCCTTTCATTAATGTCAGTTTAATTGCAGACTAGGCCTGCGGCTTCAAATCCTGAAAAAAAGGTCCCATAAAAAGAATGGTAGAAAAGAGAGGAAATAGAGATGTACTTCCCTGAAATATCTAAAATGAAATGTTGGGGGAAAGCAACAGGCTACAAAACTGTTAGGGAAAAAAAGAGGAAGAATGGAAGAATAAGCATGTAATCAGTACCCGACTTTTAAAACAAAATTCCTAAAGGTTTATAGTTCTTAGATTCAAGACTGTGTTTGCATATTATAGAGACATATCAGCTTCAGTCTGGGTTATGCCAATGTCTGCCGTGTCCACTTTTAGCCACATTTAAAATACAGCCATCAGGAAATTAAAAATGGGTTGTCATTCACAGAAATTCCTCTTATTCTATTCACATCAAGCTTTTAAACCATTTCCCCATCTCTGTTCATGTCACTTCCCCCCCCCCGCATGCGTGCTCTGAAACACTCTCTAACACAAAAGGACCCTCCCTTTCCAGAATATTTTTATCTGGCATGACAGTGCTCAACTTGCCCTGTGGCTCCCAAGCATTGGCATTGGGCCAGCACTGCATCATGAGCCCACTCATCTGCCATGCTGCGCCATCCCTCTCTCCACCTCACCACTTTGCAGACCACACTGAAGGCAGGAGTAAAATGGTCAAGCAGGGATTTCCTCAACAGCTTTTCCATGCAGAGGCTGGGAAAGAGTCTCCAGCTTTCTCCATCATACTCCCAATTCCTTTTTCTAGGTGTCTTAAGGCCAAATACCCTACAAACTCTTCAGTAAGTTTTGGAAGAGAAAAGAAAAAATCTCTGAAGAGATCTATCTTTCAAAACAGAACAGGTTGAAAGATAAAAAGACAATGGGCAAGCTTCAGTATTTCCACGTACGCGGGAGGTAATTACCTGATAGCTCAGAAATAATATCAACTATCTCAGCTGAACCCACACAAACCTGTATCCATAGCCACGTGCACTTTCAGATGGCTTCTTTGTCATGTTTTTGGGTGAATGGTATCTTTTTTGATTCTTTCCTTGGGAGCCTCAACTGACATCCTAGATGTCTTGCACTAAGTCTCTATAACTGCAAAGAAAGCTAAAATCTCTGTTCCAAAAACCGCAGGTTGTCCAGGGCAGGAACAAAGACAGTTCAAGTACACAAGTACAGTGTCATACTGAGTCACAAAGGAGGCTCCTCAACATGACAGAAGATAAGTAAGAGAAGCAACAGATGAACCAGAATCCTGTCAGTGATTTGCTATCTGACTATGGGCAGAGCCAAGCACAATATCCTTGTTTCCCCTTGAATGCCGCACTCATCGAGTCACGGTGCTTTTCTAAAGCAAATTCAACCTCTTCAACGGGATTTGATAATATTGTGTTAGTCTCGTATGGACCAGCAATGACTTGGTATTTGTTCAAAACTACTCATTTTTATTCATTATTTTGACACGTTCCCCTAAAATTGCTATCATTTGCTCACAGTTCTTTCAGTTTCCTAATAAAAACAACAAGACCTGTAGGGCTAAATCCCCAAACAACCTGCTGAAGGAGAGTGGGTCTGGTACTCAGGAGGATGGTCTAGCAAGCCCTGAAAATCTCATTTTCCTTCTTTTTTTTCTTCTTCTTTTTTTTTTTTTTTTCCTGTTGATAGCGAAAGAAAATAATTTTGTGAGCTTGGGGCTACACAGCTCCAATTGCTATAATTACACAGCCAGAAATTTTGCAATTGTACAGTAAATCAACTCTCTTAACAGGGGCTAATGCTTAAACTGCAATTTCTAGATTGCTTAGAATGGGAAAAGGATTTATGTGGTTAAAAATGTGTGTTTGCTATTAACTAAACCTAACCACATTAGCTAACTTCTATTCACAAACTTTTCCTGCTATAAATTCAGGTTTGTTGTATTTTTGCCTTGGTTTTTAAGCACAAACCTGTTTTCCAGTTCTAGGATGGTCCTCAAGCAGCTAAATCGTAGGAAGAGATATGTCCTAGACTAGCTAAAAAGGCTCAGTTAACTCTGCTAATGCTGAGCTAATTTTAACTGCTTTTTGCTACACTGGAAATAAATTCTTTGGTATTAGACTTGTCTTACTAGATTCCTTACGTGGTTCAGTTAAGTTTATACTATAAACTCAAATTCTTGAAACACCGCAGGCCTGTTTTAGCAGAAGAAGAATGTAGCCTAAAAGGGTTATTTGGTAATATTACTAGCAGTGACAGTGAGGAAAAACAGAAATAATGTTTTGAAGACTGTATAAAAGCAGAAATGTGAAATTGCACTGGTGATTAATTTCTTATTTTTAAAGGCCTAAATGATTTTACAGCAAGGATTTTGTCATCTAAATGACTTAATATAAGGAAATATATTGAGAAGGCCCATCTAAATGAAGTGAAGCTATATAGACAGGAAAGGGTTAAAAACCAGTCCTGGGGTGGACTGAACACACTCAGTCTCACAGACATAAGATTGGCAAATACTCACGCAGCCCCTCTCCGAACTAATGCCCTTTGCCTAAAAAATGAGCATAGGACCCCGATTGTGGGATTACAATGCACACTAGAAATGCCCCCTTTGCCCTTTTTTTGAGAGCCGGGCCCAGTGCCAAGGAGCCTGGAGAATGGCAGATTCCCATGTCGTATCGCAGCGTGTGCTCCCCACGTTTCACTCGGCTTTTCCACCAGCTAAACGGGACTGAAGAACTGGGGCAGTGGGCAATCAGTGCTGCTGCTCCTAGTGCTCTGGAGATGTATTTAGGTGATGATTTTGGTGATTTAATAGGCTTTTGATCTTTTGCTGTGCTATATAAAAAGAAGTGAACATAACAAGCAAATACTTAGTATTTGTGTAGTATCATAGTAGTGAACATACAAGCAAATGTTGTCTCATACTTTGGTATGACAGCCTTCATATACTTCCAGAATGGTGTTTTGTAGGACTTGGAAGAGAAGATGCTACCAAACAGAAAACACGGATGCAGTGCTGTTAGAGAATCAGTGAACGTCAAATGGCGAAGTCATTAGGAGCAGGTGAGAGAAACCGGAACAGTGGCAGGACCGTAAATGTGTAGAGAAGATAGTGAGGTGGTTGCTTCATGAAACAAGGGCAGGAGAAAGGGGTTGGTGGCAGTGGGAGTGTCACAGGGCACGTCAGAGGGTGCGAGAGGCAGGAGTGGGAAAGGGAGGAAGCGGGGGGGATGTAGGCTGAGCACACCTCCGCTCGTGTGTTACAGCTGTTACAGTTACAGAAGTTACAGCTGCAGCAAGGGAAGTTTGCTCAGATTCTTGAAATAACTGGAGCAGTGTGGCTTGCTAATGATGTGGACAGGGGAAGATTTGGGGATTTCTGTAGAGTTTATGCGCTCATGCAGCTTTGGCTTCTATTGAAGGATAGGGAAGAGTTCATTTTGATTTAGGAGCAAGAAAGAAAGATGAAAAATGACGGAACGGATGATGAACAGAGCTATGAAATCAAGTTCTCGTTATTTGATAGATCACCATTCATTCCTGGAGCTATGGTAACTGACAGTGTGCAGTCTCTGTACCAATCCACTTAAAAAATAAAGTATGTAAGCCAGCCTATTTATTTTCATAAGGGCGCAAATTAGGAACACGCATGTGGCTCATTACTGTGGCATGTGGCTCAGATGACCGGGGTAATTACTGAACTGCAGCAATTCAGTCAACTTCTGCCCATGGTAACAGGGAAATTAGAGATCAATGTTTTGCTTCTGCAAATTTGTGTTTTTGTTTCTCTACCTATGGCTAGGCCAGCCAGCTGCCTCCCTTGCCCTTAGGCCATGTATGTATGTCAGGGGTGGAAGAACATAAAACAGCACCCTTAACTTTCTGCTGAGGAGACTCAGGTTGTCAAAGAGAGAGAAGACAAAATTAAGGATGACTATACTACAATGAGTGTTCTGTTATACATTGGAGTAAATGCATAGAAACAGGTATTTTGATCGTAACGCAAAAGCCTCGGCACAAGACAAAGGTGGGCGTTCAGGGTAGTCTCTCATTCACATCATATAGAAAAGATCAATGTATCCTTTTCCTTTCTGTTACTTGCAAATTAATCCAATGTCTGAATGTTTCCAAGTATTTACAATTTGCCTGGGACAGGAGTTTCTTGCAGATCGCAATGCCATCACTTGCATGCAGCTTCTGACCCAGATTTGCCAAGTCTTGTTTGCTGAGGAAAACACTCTCCCTTTGGGGGCTGGAGAAGCTGATAGTATTTACTCTGGTCACTGAGCTGGGCAAGACACTCCCTGATGTGCACTCTGAATACGCGGAGATATAAGCCTGATGGGAGAGAAGGGTTTGAGGAAAGGGATGACCATTAACCAGAGCCTGTGGGACTGTCACCAAGACAGCCAGGTGAAAAGGCAAGTCAGGGGCCATCTCCCCTTCCCCTCGCAGTGCCTCACCTGAGTTTCTCCCCATCACATCCTGCTCACTCCTGTGTCCCTGTCCCTGCCTTGGCTAGTGGCCTCACCCGCCTTCAGTCTTCGCATCCTCCCACCATGACCAGGAAAGCAAGGTGAAGTGAGTGGAGAGGGTTGGAGGGGAGCACAGAAACTCCTGAGACGCTTGGGAGAGACCAAGGTGCCCAAGGCAGAGCAGGCACGTGCTGCAGCAGAACACACCGTTCTCCTCACAGGAGAGCCGAACAGTTGCTCTCCTGGGGTAAAACGGGGCAAAGGGAGTATTTCTGAAACAGCAGACTGAGATTTTAATGTGCCACCTGCATTCACCGCCGTGGCGGTGCTGGCCGGGCCCTCTGCACCGCTTGGGGTAGCAGCCTTGCCTGGGGTGCAAGGCTGGGGGTGCAGGGAGCGTCCCACTTGGCCTTCCCTGGTGCCAGCATCGCTGGGATGAAACACCTGAGGGAGAAGCACCTGCCTTGCCTTGCCTGCCCTTCAGCCCCTCTCTTGACCGAAGCCACTGAACGGCTTTTCTCCCTGTACTCGGCACTGGTGAGGCCCCACCTCAAATACTGTGTCCAGGTTTGGGCCTCTCATGACAAGAAAAACATTGAGGTGCTGGAGTGAGCCCAGAGAAGGGCAACGAAGCTGGTGAGGGGTCTGGAGAGTAAGTCTTATGAGGAGCAGCTGAGGGAACTGGGGTTGTTTAACCCGGAGAAAAGGAGGCTGAGGGGGGACCTTATTGCTCTCTACAACTACCTGAAAAGGAGGTTGTAGCGAGGTGGGGGTAGGTCTCTTCTCGCAATTAACAGGTGATAGGATTAGAGGAAACGGCCTCAAGTTGTGCCAAGGGAGGTTTAGATTGGATATTAGGAAAAATTTCTACACCAAAAGTGTTATCAAGCGTTGGAACAGGCTGCCGAGTGAAGTGGTGGAGTCACTATCCCTGCAGGTATTTAAAAGACGAGTAGACATGGTTCTGAGGGACATGGGGTTTTTTGTCAGTGTTAGGTTGATGGTTGGATTCGATGATCTGAAAGGTCCCTTCCTACCTAGACAATTCCATGATTCTACTAATATTAAGAGAGTTGTTTGGGCCGCCTTTGAGGAAAAAAAAAAAAAAACAAACCAAACCCAACTATAAGAATGAAGGTAACGAAGCAGAGCCCTATGGCACAACGCTAGGTGCTGAGCAGGGCGTGAGGCTCACAACAAGCCTTCGTTCCCCAGCCCCGGGGGAGAGCCGCCCGGCAAGCCCCGGTTTTGCCAAGCTTACGGCAGAAGCGGAATGAGGGGGACGACACGTTCCGGGCTGGGGCTGGCCGCGGGGTTTGGTCGCTTCTCCCTCCCTCTTTCGCCGGTTTCCCCCTCCCCTCCTCGCCCCCGCCGCGGCGTGGGCGGCCGGCCCGGCAGTGCCCGCGGGGGCGGCCGCCCTGTCGGCGTCTGTCCCGGGCAGTCACATGGAAACGGGCTGGCAGCGCCGCCCGCCCCCGCTGCCGGGCCGCTGAGCGGGCAGCCGAGCCCGGCCGGGCAGCCCCTTCCTCGGCGGGCTCAGGCCGAGCTGTGAGTGCCGTGCCGTGCCGTGCCGCCCCGGTAAGGCGGGCGGGCGGGGGTCTGCCGCCTCGGCGGGGTGTCCCCCATCGGGCCGTGCCGTGCCGGGGAGCGGCGGCGCCCCGGGGCAGTGCCGCCCGGCGGCGGTGCGGGGCGGGGAGCGGGGAGGTGGGGGTGAGGGAGGGGGCGAGGCCGGCTCTCACTCCTCTCCTCTCTCCCTCCCTCTCGGTTCCCCCCCCGCCGCCACCGACCTTCGCTGCGGGACCGCGTCCGGCCCGGCCCGTCCCTTAAGGAAGCGGTGAGGGAGGCCCGGCCATGGAGACGCTCGTTCGCCCCGGGGCTAGCAAGCCTCCCAGCGGGTAAGCCACCCGGCCGCTCTGCCTCCGCGGGCGGCAGCGGCTCCGGGGCAGCGGGCCCGGCTGCCGTCCCTCCCGCTCTCGGGGCGGGGAGCCGCCGGGCAGGTGCCGACGCTCGCCGTGCCGGGGGCAGCCGGCCCCGGGGGCGCTGGGCTGGCGGCGGGCGGGGGAAAGGGGTTGCGGCCGGGGGCGGCAGGGTGAGGGAAGGTCGGGAGGGGTTAAAGGTGTCGGCAGCCCCCATTTGGAGCGGGGGCGGCTGAGGGAGCCGGGGCGGTGCGGGTGTCGGGGCGGACCCGGCCGGCGGACGGGTGCGGAGCAGCCCGCGGCCGGCGGTTCTCCCCCCTGTGCCCGTCGGCGGCTGTGCCGTACGCCGCCGCCAAAAGCCTCCGAAAGGTTGGTTCGGCCGTGGGTCCCTCAGCCCTGCCGCACAGCACGGGAGGCAGAAACGCTGCCGGGCTGGAATTAAAAGTGCCCGAAATGGCCAGCGGTTGGTCGGTGGCGGCCGCTGGTCCCCGTCCCCTCCTGCCTTCGGTGACAGGCACCGCGCTGGCAGCAGCAGTGGTAAACAGCAGTCAGCCCTGGTGTAAGCTACAGGTGGATTCGGGGTTTTTCAAGGGAAGAGAGAAACGCTGAGTGTGCCAGCAGTTAATTTATCTGTCCGTTAATTAAATGACGGGAGCAGCCGCAAGATGAAGTCCGAAGTGATCTCTTTTGTCAAAGCCGAAGCCGGGGAAGTTTTTAAGAGCTGTGCTGTCAGCTTGCTGCAATTTACTGCTCTACTTCACACTGCTCGGACTGAAAGAGACTGTGGGTGCTTCAGCAGCTTTTTTATTTTTAGTCCTAATGTTTATGTCATAAATTTCTTTTCAACTAAGTAGAAACCAGCTTTAAAGTAGGTGCTAGTGGGCTGCAGTAGTTTCGTTAGGTTTAATTTCCTTAGTTTGTGTGTTTGATAGGGAGTCCTGTAGTGCCTAACTCAGAAAGTAGAACAGGGAGCGATGGGTGAAGAAAAGATGCCGTTGGTAGTGCTGTAGTAATGAAACCGCACATGTACGATGTTTTTTTGACTTGGAGAACATTACATAGCCTGCTGCTCTTTTTGCAAATAAAATGCTTAATTCCGGGTAAAAATTAGCCTGTTTGATCGTGACCTTTTAAGCTAACCTCCCATGAAAAGCAGTAGATATAAAGTGCCTCCCCTTTCTATATTTAGTTGATGTAATAGTATTGCTGCTTTCTAAAATCCTGATGAAGAGGAGATCTAGGATGCCAATTTACACCTGTGCTTTGAAGAGTAAGTAGTATTTCTCAGATGCAGCACTGATTGGAAATTTGTCTTGATTGCTAGGTATCCAAAGATTCACTAAAGAGTTTGAATTTGCAATGAGAAAGCATGTCGTTAGTGCATCTTGGAGATGAGCACTGGCATCTGAGGGCATTTCTGAACAAACCTCCTGAATCCTATGTAGCCAATTTCATCTGTGTAAACCTGTCCATGGCCAGACTCATATATCGCGTATATGAATGGAATTTGTAGTAACTACATTAACTTTGGTCGGATCGCTTCTCACGTGGCTCAAGGAGGTGAATCCAGTCGTAAGGCGAAGATGTGCTTGCGATATTGTATAGCAAAGTGTATGGGTGCTAATCCCCTCCTGCAGAAGCTGATGGCAACACTGTCGTGTGCACCGACGGGGGCTGCCTGTCTGTTTTATCTGGGCTGATTTCAGCCTTGCAATGCCGCTTGTTGCCTTCTCTTGCAAGTCAGGGGTTCCCAGGCTGGATGTGTCTGTGCTGGTAGCAGCGGGCTTCACTGAATGGTTCCTAATTCCCTGGGTTGCTAACATCTGTATTGGAAACCAGTGGACGTTTGGTCCCTAATCAGGTTTTACTTGCTCAATGAGGAAATCTGCTAGGGCCAGGGAAATGCAGCGAGAGGACAGCTTCATCTGTCCTTCTTGGCTCCCATATGAATCCAGAGGCGAGCAGCATCTGTGGAGCGTGCCCAGGGAACACTGGGTTTTAAAGCCACTATGGCAGAAATACCTTCCTTTCATAGGAGAAGAAATGCTATACACATTTCCAGCTTATTGATTGGGTTATCTTGCAGTTATGAAAGCAAGAGATTAAAATGACTGCAACTTCACAATTTTTAACAAAATTTAGGCAGAGCTGTTTTGTCTCTGTGTAAATCATTAACAGCAATGTTAAGAGTTTTCCTTGTTAAACAGTGAACAAATTTAATGTATCATTTGGTACAGGGTAGAGCAAGCTCTGCTGTGTGCTTTATACAGATAAATTGACTACATGTGTTTCATGGCACGGCTGCTTGAGAATTGCACATTTAAAAGCAGGATACTGTTGGGAGGGTGAGGGCTTGTGTTAAATGGCAAAGGAAAAATGCAGTTTGTACTGGTGTTGCAAGGGTTTTCCCATTTCTGTTTAAAAAATAATTGTAGACTTCAGTACTGAAAATTTTATCATTACTAATTGCTAGGCATGAGTTTTGTAAAGGTTTACCAAGTCCATAGTGCTTTATTTAATTAACATTTATTGTAGCTTACGAAGGTAAATTTAAGATAGCTGGTAGCAGCAAAAATTAAGATTTATTCTTCTGTGATCATGCAACAGGTGCTAGGAGAAGTACTCTTGTTTAAAACCTAGTGCCTTGGTGTCTGCATCTGCCCTTACTTCATTAGGGAGGCAGCCCGCTCTGGGTGTCTTGATTGGTGACTTCTTTGACTGTAATGTGGCATAATTCACCGACATTGGTCACAAGTGGCATAGAGGGCTCAAGCCTAAAATGGGGACTTAGAGGATCAGTCCTGTTCGGCTCCATTAGGAACCTTGAAAAGCACAGAGTATCTTCCCCTGACACTGAAAGCATCCCCATTCCATCTTCTGTGGAAACCAGCAGTTCATGGGTCCTTCTCCATGGCTTTACATCTGAGCACAGAAAAGCTTCCTCTGGAGTCTTTGCCAAATGTGGGGAAAGCCTCTATGTTAAACAAGATGTACGAATGCTTTCTTTAAGAAGGACCTTTATTTTCTGTCCTTTAGCTTCCTTCCCTATCTCACAGGGCCTTACAGTAGTAAAAAATACAGGCAGACACGAGAACAACTACTTTGGAGGGACTCATCTGCTGGGTTGAAGTCACCCTAGAAGTCAGATAAAGACACTGAAATGTCAGTAACGCTTACATGCAGAACCTGGAAAAGCAAACCCCCAGACCAAATCGCGTGCCTCAACTTTTGGAAATCTTTTCCTATTATTTTATGCGTAGTCCACATAGTTAAGTGGGTTACTTTGTGAAACTGCACATCCAGCTTAAAAAAAAAAAAAAAGAAAAAAGAAAAAGAAAAGTTGTTATTATGCTTATGTTTAGCATCTTATTTGTAAACGTTGTCTCAAAAAGCCTGGAGGGAACTGTTGTCTGTGGAACATCTGTGTGATCGTTTGCGTAACACTGCTTACACTGTACTCGCTCTCACCTTCAGATGTTACAAGATTTAGGGTATACAGAAAAAGCGATGTAAGTAATCTGTAAATAAAAATTGGAAAACTGGGCAATTTGCCTATATTTCTCCTGCTTTGTGTTCTTATGAGCTTTCTGTGTAATGTGCAGAGTACTGGATAGCAAAGGACGGTGACTGTGATTAGAAATGTGGAGTAGCAGAATAGTAGAAGAGTAGTAGCAGAGCAGTAGTAGAAATGTGGTGCCTGCTTTTGAAGGTTGCTGCCTTGGCCCGTTGCAAGGCTGACACTTGTGCTTTTGGCATTATCCTTTCCTGTTGTGGCCCGTTTTGTACGTGCACCTCTCCCACAGAATTCAAACGGAGCTTAAGTGCACACCTGAGGCAAGGAACTCCTCTGCAGTACATTTTTTTTCTGGCACCGCAAGCAACATTAGCCCTGTCCTCCTCTCACAAGTAGTTTGTGTCCAAAATATTTCTTTTTGTGTCAGTGAAGATACATTACAAGAAATAAAACTCTGGTAGAGGTGATGGGGGAACCGTGCTTGCTGTTGCATAAAATAAAACAAGGCAATTTATACTGCGTTTTGCACCTCTATATGAATGTAACTGTTGACCTAATATATTGGAAGACATTTGTGTCTTCAGTCATGTGTTTTCAGGTATAGTCATGACTAATACCTCAGGATTGCTGAAGATAAGCAAGCTAATTGTAAGAATAAGCTAAATGGCGAGATAAACGCAATCCAATCCAGTTCTGACAGCTGTTCTTTCTGAATTCCAATTTCCCATTTCTCCTATCTTACTCCCCCCCCCCCCCTTTTTTTTTTTTTTTATTTTTCCTTTCCTTCTATAGTCTTGTACCGGCGTAGAGGATGAAATAGATTGCTTCTCAAAGCCCCTTCCATTTCTGGGCTGTCTAGAATAGTCAGGGTTTGTTTCTATTCTCCCAGTCTCTCATTATTTTCTTTCCCTTGGATATCTTTTGTATTTTTTCATCTTGCTCTTTTATGCCACTCTTGCTGCTGTGAGATGAGATTGAACCTTCTCTTTCCTACTGCCGCCTGCCTCGTTTGTTCTTCATGTCTTTCCCTTGTAATTCCAGCTTCACTTTTTTCTGCAGATTTTGCTCCTTTAAGTTTACATCTTAGCCAAATTGCTTGTCTTTATGAAAGCAGTTTACTGCCCAGCAGGAGCTATTGCTACTTTAGATGGGACAGGTTTTACCTGCCACCCTATCTGGGCAAGCTGCACCAATTACAGTGAATTTCCAGGATGCTGCAGTAGATAAAGTTGGGGAAAGGGGGGATTAGCTACAATTTAGGGCACTTACATGGGTGCAGCTTTAGATGACGCTGACCATTAAGGAAAGCAACTTCTTAAATATTAATTGTGGAGTCAGTTCAGTAAATACATGGCTGCTTTATGCATAGATAATCTTGCTAGAGAAGCGGTATATTGCTTTTTGCAATTCAGATCACAGTACAACCATGATTATGTCCAGAATGAAGGGATTTTTTTTTGCCCTCAAAGAAATGAGAATTTTCTCTTATACGTGTATGTGTTCTTAAACATCTGTGGTGTTGCGTGTTGTAAATATTTAAGACTCACGTTGTCACAGATTTGGCTTCTTTTACAAGCACTTATGAAGGCTTCTTAACAATATTCTTTTGGTTTAAAGAAATACATGTAGGAGACTCCATTTTATTTATATAGGCAAAAATGTGAACACATTTACATGACCTGCTCCGAAAGCAGCCCCGAGGCCTGTGGCAGAGTCAGGGAAGTACCTCACTGCGCCTGAATCGCAATTCAGTGCCCTAACAAGTATTCCCCTGTGTCTGGCCTTTAGCTACTACTCTGTTAGCATCAGCAAACACTTGATTTTCTGGCAACAGCGGCGTTCTGTATACTGAAGCTTTTTTGTATTGCCCTGGCATTGTGATTTCCATGAAAATTGACAGCTTTCACACTTTAATACTGCTTCTAAGAGTTTGAGGGGTCTTTAGAAATTTATTTTTCTGTAGCAGCTTAAGCCAGCTCCAGCATTTGAACTTGAGAATGGGAAAAGACTTAAAATCTGTGTTTTCAACTAAAATTGTGATTTAAGGATCTTTTAAAAGTAGCTGCATTTCCAGCTAATGGAAATTACAACCCTTATTAACATATTAATCCTCTTTATGTGTAGAGTGTTTCCAGAGCTGTTCGTTGCCCAGCGAGCCAGGCTGCTTATCATTAAATAAGTGATGCTGGGAATAGTGTATTGTTGTCATAGTTTCAGCATGAGAGCGTCAGTGATGAGCCAGGGACTTAACCCATGCCAAGGAGTGAGTCACAAAGATTGCGTGGCAGGGCTGCGCTGTGATGGCACTCACACACAGCATCCCCTACCCACTTTAGTCACCTCACACCAGAAATGTCGTCTTCTAAATTTCATTAATCCCCCAGCTAACAAGCTGCCTAAGATGCTGTATATTTGTGCAGAGTAGTCACTGTAATCAGAGAAATGGGAAAGAAAATAGATTGAGAATGGTTTTTCTGTTTATATTCCTTTGTTCTTACTATAGTTTCCACATTGAGAGTATCTTTGGAACAAAAAATTTAATTTCTTACTCATGATCCTGTAAATTCAACCTGATACTTGCATGTTAGGCTGTGTTTTGTGTATTCCTTGGGGTGTGCTGTATGGAAGAAAGTTGGCAGTCTCCTCTGACAGTTTCGGTGATAAAATGTGAGTTACAAAGCTTTCGCTGGTAGTCAAAAAATGATGCAACCCTTATATATAGTTACATTATTTTTAAAGGTGGCGAGCATCATTATAGCAGGTAGGAAAGGTGCAAATGAAGTGAGAACTTGGTGTAGGCTGGTCATGAGGAACCTGCAGAGGTGGAGTAGACAGTGTTTTGGGGTTTGATTCTGCATTCTCCAGTGTCTTATTTTTATTAAAGGTGATTGGCCTGTGCATAAGTTTTAAGGTTGGTCTGTGAGTTGCTCTGCCTCTCCCTTTCCATTGTTACTGAGTGAAGTAACACTCCGTATGCAAAGTGGAACGGCTCAGTAAGGTGTGATGGAGAGTCCCTCACGTAAGTAATCAGCAGCCAGGTAATTAGGAAGCTCCCTTACAGAAAACACACATTCAGGGACCTGCTTGGCACGGGAAGGGGTGAGGACTAAACCTGCGGTAGCGTTTACTACAACGAATTGCCAGGACCACCCAGCAGCCTGGAGTCCTCCCTGTTTCTCTGAGCAAGAAGCCAGATAGTAGACGTAAGCCTCAGTATTCCTGAAGCTGTGGTGTTGCAGCCAGTGTTTCCGTAGCAAGCTCTAGCGGTGACCCAAAGGCTAGAAGAAAATATGGTCTTTCTGAGCCATGCTGCTTTTGTGGTGCTAACAGTGAGAACTTCCTTTACTCAACAAAATAAACAGATAAGATGTAAAGTCATACCACTGGCATGGAGCTTGAGCAAGAAAATCACATTTTTATATTATCAGTGTTCTAAATATAGCCGTATCTTAAGGTTCAACAGCAAGTACCAATCCAAAAGTACTTAATCAGATAAGTGTTACTTTATGTTTTCACCAAGGGTGACTAACAAGCAGTATGATTCTGTGTTTGCTGTACCTGTTTTCCTTTGCTGTCTGCTGGGTTTTATTTATATAAATGCATGCCAATCTCGATCGACTGTTACTGACTTTTTATTGTGGTGTTGACCCAAAAGGGTAGACTCTGTTGTTTTTCAGTAATCGAGGGTTAATGACTTTTTTTTTTCTTTATTTTGAAGACCACGCTAATACATAGAGATGTAAAATGGGTAACACTGGTGGCTGATAAGATGCTTTCTGAATTTTCAAACATTGTTATAATAAACATATGTGCTACCATTCGTAGTAAGACGATATAAGACCTCTTTATATTGCTGCTATTATATTACTATTAATAGGTTTTTTTGATGATTTAGACTAGAGAACAACAAAATTCAAGGGTTTGAGTACAAATGCATCATTGATGGTCAATTGTTGAAGTCTCCCAGGCCTGAGAGTAGTTGCTGTTAGTCTGCTGGTCCCTGGTCCCCTTTCCCCTGAAAAGGCAGTTTGGCCTTAGAATCACATCGTAGAATGTGTTTTTGGGGTGAGGCTGCTGGATTTCTCCTTGGTGCTTGTATTAGGTGGTGTCAGGAGATGGTGTGATGGTGATGTGAGCAGCGAGTTTCTCCTCTGAGGCTGTGCGAAGGTCCTTGTGTTGCAGTGTATGCAAGATCCACCAGATGCGGAATCAGCTCGATCAAAGCTAGTTTCTCCTGGGACACGGGAGGGAAGCTGCAAAGAGCTCTGTTTCAGATTATCTAGGTTACTCTTATTTTAAAATGTCTTCTCTTCCTTCCCACCCTGCACATCCTGCAGTGGGCATTCTCCTGTGCTCGCCTCTGAGATCCATTGGGAGCCATGGCAGTGGCTTTTTAATGTAACAGAAAATCAAGTAGTAAATTCTGTTCAAGACCCTTTAAAATACTGGTATTTCTTTTATTTCTCTTCTGTAGAGTTATTTTGGGGCGTAATAAACATTATTTTTTTACCTGCTTCAGCAGATTCCAAAAAGATAATAAAAGCTCCAAGTGATTTTATAATAAAAATATTATTTCATTTTTGTTCTTACTTCTGTGCTTAGATGGCTTTTCTTTCTGCATTTTTCTTTTTTGTTTGAAGTGAGTAACTTGCATATGCAGCAAAAATAACTGCCTAGGTAAATACATCAAGGATGGCATGTCTGATCTTACTGTGCACAGGACATGTATTTTGCTTCTGTTTTTGTCTGAGTGTGCCATGAGAGGAGTCTCCAAAATCAATAAAGAGTTTCAGCCAAATTGGAAGAAAAACCTGTTTTCTGTGCTTTTCTTCCATCTCTTCTCCTGTGGCACTGCTTTATTTCTGAATGGCACAGCAATGGTTCTGGGTGTTGATAAGGGAGTATCTTGGTGGGAGTCCAGATTCCTCCTTTTTTTTTTTTTTTTTTTTTTTTTTTTTTTTTTTTTTTTTCCCTGAGTAACTTCTTGTGGTACTTTGTACCAAGCCTACACTTTCATGGATACCAAAGAAATTACTCCCGGGTTCACTGGGGGTGCAGCTCATGTTTCGGAGTCTTCTCTGCTGTGACGGGGCTGGTGGTGTTGCCCGCCGTCGCTCTGAGGAATGCTCTGATCAGTCCCTGCTAGGACAGGCTGTCTCCTTGGGAAGGAGACCGGACTTTGGCTTCTGCCGTGATTAAAATCTTGGTACTGTGACACCTTCAGGTGCTCCTACAACTGACTCTACCTAAATTCATTAAATACAGCTACAAATAGGTCAGATCATGTTGCTAAACTGCCGGTGTTGTAATTAACACGATTATTTATTTTGCTTGCTTTTAATTACCTCTGTTTCTCTGCCTGTGCTGAACTGAAGAGTCCCTTGGTAGCCTCATAGCAACACAGAGCAGCGTGGCGTGCTAAAAAAACGTTACGACGTCAGATGTGCATTACCTTGTGCTTTTGGAGACATGCAGCCTTTTTACTGACCTGAAGGTCTGTTGTGCAGCTTCGTTCCCTGGGTACTGCCTTGTCCAGAGGGAGACATACTCTGGTTTTGTCCTCAGTGAGTCCCAAACCCTTCTTGTACCCAGGGAAGCTGCGGATCCTCCAGCTCCAGCACTGGGCTGTGTGTCGGAGTGGGTTTGCCTGAGGTCAGCCTGGAACAGAGATGCTGGGGAGAAAGCAGAGTGTGCCGGGACGTCATCCTCAAACTCCATAAGGGCTTTTATAAACCAGAAGATACTTTCACTTCTATGCTTACGTTACTAAGTCGAGGATTACTATCTTCAGGTTAAGTCTGTTACTCCTGAATATTATGTGTTGATGCAGAATTGCATTCTTCTTACCAAAGCTAGCTTTTCTGTTGTGAGGCAAACACAGATGTATCCATGTGTGATGGGTAGAGAGTCCAGATCAAACTTAAAAAGAAAGAAAACCAGAAAAATAGCTATGTGGGTAATTGCAGAACAGTGTCTTATCTTAAATTTAGAGATTTGTGAATTTTGCAAATTACTATGTATTTAGGAGGAGGATAAAAAGTTATAGGGCAGTTTTAAGTAATTAATTTAGTTGGCATATTTTGTCCCTTCCTTTCAAGTCTTACAGATTGTGCCGCCTTCGTAAAACGATCTAGAAAGAGACTATACAAGCACAGTCCTCGAGTTATGTAGTGATGATTAAACCATTTCATAGTGAAAATAAAGTTGCTTTTCTTCTTAACTTTTGAGCAAATACTGGTAATTAAATCCTCCTTCCAACTCTTGCATGGATTTGTAAGAAACGAGAATATCTTCACAAAAGAGCAGTTAGTTATACTGCAACGAGTATTTTCCCAGTTTTCAACCTCACAGATATCAGGAAAAAATAATCATCTAAGGAAAATCAATTGTACTTTTGGTGAAGAATTCTTCTTTCTGAAGAAGACAAATTGTGAATTTTGGAAATAATTGAGTATCAGTGCATGAAAACTGTTATTTATTTTGTTACTTTTAGTAGTTCTATTTTGCAGTTAATAAACAGTGTCTGGGTTTTAGCACTTGATGCCAGGACCAAAATGCAGTGTCATCCCCCGTTACCCCAGCTGTGTTGTTTCTTTCCAATTTTTTTGAGGGTTTTCCTTCAGCCTCATATAAGGCAAACCAGGGATTTTGTTTTTTCCTAAAGTGTCTTTTTTTTTTACTTTTTTTTTTTCTCCCCTCCCCACCCCCTTTTTTTTTAAGGCTGTTAGTGTAGTATTTTACAAAACAACTAGTAGGGGCCAGGCAGACTTAGAGTCTCTCTGGTCCTGTGGTTGGTTGGGCTCTGTTGGGACAGAAACGGAGAGTCTGCTTGCACTTGCCAGAAAACGAAGCGCAGCAAAAGCAGTGGTTAATTGTTTAATGCAATATTGGAGATGGGGCTTTGGTCAGCTGCTCTGAAGCAGCTTGAATTTAGCATGGAGGACAGTGGGGCATGGCTGTGCTCCCATTGCCTTAATATTCAGCTTTAGAGCTGAAGGGCCCGTGGGGTTTGGTTTTGCTCTGCTTCACTTGCCGGACTGAGGTGTGCAACTCCCAAGCAGCTGGGCTGAAATCTCGGGGTCTGCTCCCCCATGGAACAGAGGGGAGAGGGACCACAATGGGCTTCACTGGGCCAGGTCAGATTTGGGTACAAGCTGCTCTTGTCTGTTTAGCAGGGTTCTGGTTTATATTTTATGTTGAAGTAAAAAAAAGTCAGGTACCTCATTCTAAAGGCTCGGAGCAGGAGTTTTGTGTGTGTAGGTAGAGATCGGTGAGTTTGGTGCCTGTATTCCCTTATATTCTCTGCCTGTGGTTGCTTTTCTTTACATCATGGTAAACTTCAAAGGGCTGCGTTTCCACTAGTATTTTACAACTAAAGACCTCTTGGACACTAACAATATATTGTTCATACTGGTTAAGGATGAGGAGGTCACTTGTTTCTGTTCTCACTTGTTCTTTTCACAAGACCAGATAGTGCTAATATTTTTTGAAAAAGCCTGCAACTTGTCATGCCATTACACCAGCCTTATTTAAGAATACTGCTCGTCTATATCATTGTTTATTGTTTGTTATTGTGTAGTCTCAAATTAGCCATAGTTATTTTGGAATGAAATCTCTTTGCATTCAAGTGGTTAAACACCATACTTTCTCCTATTAAAAATGAGATCCAGGTCTACTGGAAAGTATTTTACAAATATAAAACTGCCTGAAGTATAAAACCTGTTTATACAGATACCGTGGGTTTCTTGCCATGAAAAGCACCGTAAATTCCCCGTGCTGGTTCATTTTCATAAGGAGTTACTTGAAAAGAAATGTTGCTTGCGGTGCATTGCCAATTATTTATATACTAATTTGCTACGGGAGAATAATTTAAGATTTTTATATTCATTTTAGTATTGAACTGATGGGGGGGGGAAATGGTCTTAAACTACTTCATATTTTACAGTTTAGCTTAAATTTACCTGGAAAGAAATTGGCAGTGTGGAATTTATTTTTTTTTTTTGGGGGGGGGGGAGGGGAGGGGATGGAGAAATTAACTTTTTTAAAAAGTAGTGTATGTGCAAACAGTTTTCAGACATTATTTTTTAATGTAAATTCCCACTTACCTCTATTGTTACAGGACAAACAATTCAATGCAGTATATAAAATATTAAGCTGTCTTCATGTAAGTAGGCTGTGTGTGCAACTGAGGTGCCAAATTTGAGTAGCAGGCCATGTACAATGACTGGGGGCAGAGCTCTCTTCTGCCATCGTTAGAGAGGACGTGCACGTCAGCCTCTGGTACAGATCAGCCCTTGAAGTAAGTGACCCAAATAGCTGAAAAGGAGCAATATATTCTCTTGCTTCTCTTTTGTAGGTTATCTTTTGTACCTCAGCCTTTTGATTAATGTCAGGGAAATAATCTAGCCTATGCTGTCTCCGTTTTTCCAGAGCAGATGGTAACGAATGTGTCACTAGCATGGAGGCTGAATTTTCCTTCCCGGCTTGGCCAGAAAGGGGTAGGCAGAGTTACTTGGGAGAACGTAATGTGTAAGCTCAGATTGCAAAGGAAACCCCTCATGCCCTGTTTAGCACCTGGCTATACCTATGCAACAGTATTCAAATATTTATAAATCTTTCATAAGCATTGTTTATTTGAAGACAAAACCCCAAATCAGCAACGGAGGTTTTCCTGCAATAAATTGCTTTCACCAATCTTTATTTAAGGTTAAAACGTTAAAACTCTAAAGAGAGACTTTTCTTAATTTTCTGTGCTGCTTTTTACTTTTACTGGGGATACCATCACCATGTATAGAAAGAAAAACAGTAAGTTCAGTGGCATTCAATTGTGCTATAGTGATACAGTCAAGAGAGTAAAAATAGCATTGATAAATTTTCTTATGAAATTCGGACAACTAAGTGAATTGGAGACTTCATGTTCCTTTTGTGCCTTGTGAGGTACCTGTGATTTGTTCCATAGTGCTTATCACAGAAAAGACCTCAGTTCTTCAGAATTAAATTATATAGGCATAGAGAGGTCCACACAGAAGCTGTTTTGGAGGCTGCTCTGCGTGACGTTGGTGAGTAAGTACATGTGCAACTGCTTGGGAGCGGTGTGAGGAAGGTTTGAGGTTTAGATGTTTCGTGCACGGCTCAGTTCCTTGCTTGCAGGTGGCCTCAGCAGCAAGGCTTTCTAGCAATGGGTAGCACAAGGGAGAATGAGCATGTGGCACTGATCTGAGAGTGTTTTACTTCTCGTAGAAAGAAAGAGATTCCTCTTTGATCCTACTGGTTTGGTAGGCTCTCTCACCATTTAAAAGCAAATGTGTGACTATTTTAGGATTCTTTGAAAATTGCAGCCTATCTCTGAATTAACGTGTTCCTATTTCACACGGAGTTGCAGATGGAAGATTAAAGGCTGTGCTTTGGGAAATACGTGTTGAGTAATATTGATAATAAATGCTACCATATAGGACCTCGCTTCTGGAGCCAGCGTGTCCGCTGTGTTGTACAGCTGTGCCGTTCCTTCCAGAATTGTTCTCCAATGTATTCGCACCGAGCAAATGTTGCAGTCATGGGTGGATTTATGAGGTTATTAATCTGACAGACCATGCAAGTTTATAGGTTTTAAAATTTTCTGTACGTGGGGAAACTAAGTGTTCCCCGATGAAACTCCCCTTATTTAGGGGGCTGATACTGTGAATTGAAACAAAATTTGGGAGGTGGCTTGTAGTCCTCAAAATGCTTGTGGAAGATGAGGACTGAGGGATGTCTGTTTACATTGCTGCACAGTAAGGTGCAGCCGTGTTGACATCTGATGAGGCTCAAAATTGCCTGAAATTTGCACTGTATTGCTTGGTGCTTTTGAGGCACAATCAGTGTGTTTCTGTGGTTTGGCAGTGGTGCCCGCAGATTTCACAAGTGGTGGAGTTCGGGTCTTCATGGTTTTATTAAAATTTTCTGAAAGTACATCCCTGGGATCTCAGAATAAATAGAGCTTGCTTGGAGAAAACACTTGGAAAAAATGAAACTGTCCCGTCACAGTGAAGTATATTCCTCCTAGCCTTTTTTTTTTTTTAATTCTCTCCAAGTTTCTAATTTTGTGGCATGACAGAAGAGGAGAATCACATACCTGAATTTGTATCTGGAGTAAAGTTATCGCTGCTCGGGGGCTGCGTTATAAAAGCATTGGAACGAGCTCCCTCTGCCATGGCTTGCTGTCTGATGGCCGTGCTCTGCTCGCTCTCCTGCTTTTTGGTCCTTCCAGGTCTCATCCGCAAACCCCTGGCTCTTGGCAGAGCTGGGACTCCCCAGGTAGGCTTCAACAGTGCTTCGATGCCTCAAATGCTGTCCTTGCTGCTGACATTGGCCCAGAAGGTCCCCAGCCCAGCAGACCCCAGGGAGTGCGTGTAAAGACACAGCTGGGCATGTAACAAAGGAAAGGTTTAGAAGTGCGCAGCTATGTAACTTGCTTTTTCAAGCTGCGTGTCTTTTTTTTTTCCCCCAACATCTTTCAGTTCTCTCTGCTGTCTTCTGTCACCAGGCGTTCCTGTGCTGCAGAAAAAAGAGGAGAAAAATGTTTTCACAAAATGACAAGTTAACCTGTATAGTCATAATCATAAAGTTTTACATTATTAGATGTAAATTTTACAACCAATTTGTTAGAAGAAGCATTTAAAAATGTTAGGTTTAGGCTTATAGGTAGGATTTAGGTAAGAACAGAATTCCTTTTTTTTCTCACTGAGTTTGATTCCAGCTCTTTTCAAGCTTAGACAATGTGAGTGTATTCTGATACACACTTTTGTAATTACATAAAATTGATAACAAGCCATATGACCTCTGGTTACAGATCTAAATATTGGCATTGATTTATTTATTATGTCTGAGTATGTCTCTGTGCTTCAGTCAGTCTGTAATTCATAATGTGCCTTCTTTACTACAGCTTCCATAAAGAAATATATTCTAATAGAATGGTATTTCAATGCACACTTAAAGGAGAGAACTGAGTAGGTGATAACGTGTGAGGTTTTTTACAGTGAAAAATGTTTTCCCTTTTAAATAGCGTTTAATACTTCATTGCATTAAATTATTTTTGTCACAAAGTGGCTCAATTTGTGTGCACATAGTCGGTACGTTATCTTTTTTCACCCCGTCTCCAAACTTACTAATAATCAAACCAAGTGAATGTTGTGTAACTTTATGATACCCTTATGTAAGTCAGGAAGTTCAGTTCTAGTAATGAAATTAAATGTAATATACAAAGAGCAGGTACTTTTTCATCTACAAAAGTGACTTAGTCTTGAGTGAAAGTTCAGAACTTTTCTTTACTGGTGGCAGTTTCATTTTCCAGCAAAGCTGCAAGTAATGTTTTAATATCTGCATCCAGTACTAAAAAAAACACACTTGTGAAAATACGAGATTCTTCGCTTTATACAGCAAAATATACATGGCCTATCTTGCATGTTTTGGTTTCATAGTGAAGAAATTCTAGTTTAAATAAACTACAGCAAGTTGCCTTTTAGAGAAAGGGGAGGGGAAAATAGGATACTTTTCTCCCTCCATAGATAGTTATAATATACAAAGTTTTTTTTTTTTTTCAAGTCTTACCTGAAGTGACCAAATCAAAAAGACTTTTGTTTCATGAAGCCTGCTTTTGATTAATTTGATTGAGTTTTATTTACCTACTTAATCTGAACCATGCCTCCTCCTTAGCGTGTAAAGTCACTTACTGTTGCTAAATATACCAGTGTATTTTAAAGAAGCAAAGCCGTGCGTGAGTACGACCCATTCAGAGCGGGGTTGAGGGTTAGGGAGGGACCTGCTGGTAACCTGAGAACAAGAGCAGATGCTAAATTAGCAGCTGGATCGTTAGTAACAAGTCCACAAATGTCTGCTGGGAAATGATCTTCTTTGGACGCATGTAGCGTGGGTGTGTGGGTTATTCAGAGTTTCTAGCATCTAGTTGCTCTTTACTCATGACTCAAAGGAAAGTCGTGGAGCCACAAGGATTTTTATTTGTGGAATGACTGGCAACTTGTTTTCATTGAAAGTACAGGCTGCGTTTATAAATTGTTGTGCGGCATTTTTTATTAAGGCGTGAAATTGGAAAATGACTGCAAGTGCAAGGAGTTTGATGGGAATATTTTAGTTACAGAGTTAAGTAAAAAACACTAAAAGACCTGTGGAAAAGCAAGTAACATTATAAGGGCATCATTAATAATCCCAAGGTTATGTTCTATTTCCACCTTTCACATAAATAGGTATTGACCATTGCTTGCAGTCAGAAGTAGATCAGATCATGACTGGATGAGACCCTAAATCTTGACTGAATAATGATGACTACTAAGTGATGTGTGTTAAGTGGTAGGCAAGCAAGAGAATCCGAATAAATAAATGATCAGCAGGAAAAAAAAATAAGCTGTCAGAAAAGTCCTATTTATTTGGGAGATGGAGCTTTCATTTGCCCAAGTCTCTTGCTAATACATGCTTTGAAATCTATCCAAATATTTAGTGTAGTTTGCCTGCGGTCTGCTCTTTCGTGCCCCCCAACCCCAGCATGGTTTTCCCACTGCAATACTGTGGACTCAGCTATGACGAGGAGTATGTGCCTGGCTTTACTTTACATTGAAAAATGATGTATTTCTTTACTCCTTAAGCCAATGATTATTTAAATGTGTGCATCTACAAGTCACCATTTCCCCACACTGAATAACATGTTTGGCTTTTTTTAAGCTTATCAATTTGGTGAAAATGATTCAATTTTCTAGTATAAACAAGTACAAAAATGATACACACAGATAGAAAAATGGTCTATGCATACCATGGCCCTAGTGTTCACTAAAACATTTTGTGATTTCTTTGTTAAGCAGGGGAAAAAGCCTTGTTGGGGAGGGGAAACAAGCCTTTCAGCTGACTATTGTGACTCTACCACTGACAATCCTGTCGTTGGCAGGATTTTACTCGACAAAGTGAGTTTGTGGCATTCTGAGACAGAAACTGTGATTTAAAACCCCCAAAAAACAAACAACCCCCTCAAATGAACCCCCTTCAAACTCATGTCTGGACGCCCACACAACAGTGATTTAACGTATGAAGGTGCTGTATCCTGTTCTGCTCTCCTCCTCTGGCATTTCCACTCCAGTGGCAGGAGCTGACTGAAGGTCAGGTGAAAGTTAAGGCTTTGGGGCCGGCAGCGAGGTTTTCGGTTAAGACGTCAGGAAAGGGGCCGCAGGTCATAAAGGCAATTCTTATAGGAGTCCCCTTCTGGACGCAAGCCTCTAGGCTATTTCAGAGAGGGATGAACAAGCTGAATCTCCAGTTCAAGACTTTCCTATTCTGGAGAGGATGGAGAAGAAATTTTCAAACCACTGTTTTCATTTGAGAATCCTTTTCTGCTAAACAACCCAGCAGCTACACTAGATCTTCCCTCCTTTTCCTTGAAGAATTAAGCATCTGTCTGAAAGAGGGGGAACATGTTGAAGTAAGTGGGTTTCTGTGTGAGTGCAGAAGCCCAAGACAAAAAAAAAAAAAAAGCATAACCAGTTTTGGATTGTGTAGCGGGCTATTTATATTGATCTAATATGGAAAAATGTTGAGTTCCTGTAACTTGTCAGAAAAAGGTGGAGATACTGCTTGGGGTTTGTGTGTGTATGTGTATACACACATAACATTGTCAAGTTTTAAGTGACACGTTTATGTCTATGGTAGAATAGTGCATATGTGTGAAGACCATATAGTGTTACTCACTTCCAAGTACATGCATGGGGGTGGTTTTATTTTGGGAGGGGAAAAAAACCACATTACTCTCTGGTAGCATTTTAAAGGGAAATTGAGTGTGAATGTTTAGTTGCCTTTTGGCAAAGAATTGCTTTTCCATTTTTGTACAGATGACTGTAATTTAGCATTAATGGAAAACCAGAGTAGTTGGGTGTAAATCCTCCAGACAATACACCCCATTCTAGTGGGGATTCAAAATGTTCTGCTGCATAGCTGATGTGCTGGATGAGACTGCTGTCTGCTCTGAAGCAGGTGGGATGGAGAAGGGAGAGAGTTAGCCAGTTCTTTGTGATCACCAGGACAAAAGCAGCTACAAGTTTGGTGTTTGGGATTTGAGGGGGTGGGTGTGTGTGTGTGTGTGTGTGTGTGTGTGTATTTTGTGGGTTTTTTGGTTTTTTTAAATCTAATGTAATACTTTTTAAAAAAAAAAAAATTAGTGTCTCCCTCATACAGCAGTTTACTGTGAGTCTTTGTCACTAGGAAAGATGGTTTTTCAGTGTGACAGTAATGCTCGCAGAGCAGTCAGGCTGTTTCTGTGTACAGTTGTACAGGTTAGCCAGTTTGCTCTGTGTACTTCTGTTTTGCAGTATTTTTCTAAATGACAGTTCTATACAGTTTTCTTATATATACGCTTCCATGCTTTAAGCCAAAACAAAAATTAGCCTTTGTGTTACTGTCTGTGAAATCATGTAGTTATTCATGTGCTCATTGTTGCATTGATTAGTATCTGTCTTGTACCTGGCATGTTAGTTCTGAAGCTTTGGATAGTGTCTGTTTTTTTCATTTCCAGTGTTTAATGTCGTGTCTGAATATGAGAATGCACTGCATGGTCTCTGCATGTGAGATTCTCTGTATTACAGAATTTCACTTGATTCTGCTTGCTTTCCTGAAGGCCGCACATCTCCGGTGTACCTTAACACCTCTTGAACAGTTACGTTTTCTTCATAAACAGGACTTAGATATTCAGGACCTGTTTGGTCAAATTCTCCTCAACTTGTTTGTACCAGTGTGCGTCATCTTGTAGTGGTTCCTAATTTCATGGATGATATGTGATACTAACATCATGAATGATCTGTAAAGCTCTGGATCACCCCCATGTAATTTTGCAGCAGAGTGCTGTTTGTTGCCTGCACAGGGAAGAAGCCAACCATAACCTTCACTCATTGCTAATTTATATGAGTGTAAGTCAGGAGTGTTTCAGTCTAAATTGGTTATTTGAGAGACAGTAGTCAGTGTTTTTTAAGTGATGTGAATAATACCGCATTTTAATATAAATTATAGTAATTTTAAAAAGCACTATTAATGCAGAGAAAATTTTTATAATTTATCATAATTAAACATCTCTGGGGATTGTAGGAGCTAGCCTGGAAGGTCTGGCTCTTCAGTCTGAGGCTTTGGTCTTCAACGCAGGGCTTGGGTTGTGTGCAAGAGCCAGCGAGGTCAGTTAAGGAGTCTGCAGAGCAGACCTTTAAGATCACGTAGGCGTAAGTTTAAACAACACTTGGGATTAAAGTGTTTACCCAGGTGTATGCATCTATATTCTGTCAAATTTTTATATCCTTTGAAGTTGTCGTTAAAACAGACTGCTCCTTGGAAGTGGCTGATAGAAGTAAAGTCTCTCTGTGGAGTTTTATGTAAAGATCTGGGGGCTGCTTCAGTGCTGCATCTTCTGGGAGAGAAACAGCGCTGAAATCATAATGAATTGCATGGTTTGATGCCTCTTTTATCCTTATTCTAGTTCCTGAGCTGCTGCATAAACTAAAATACCTCAGGTACAAGTTAGAGCAACCACTTAGAAAGCTTTATTTGTACATGTAAACATTGTATTTACCAATCATTTTTTCAGCAAATTGTCCTGGTTTGGGATGGAGCAGAACCAACTTCCTGTTCAGTGGGAGAGGCTCTGGCTGATCCTTGTTGCCGTGGCAACCAGGGTCAGCTGACTCGGTTGTTTACCCCGTGGAGGGGTTGCACCTGTGGGGAGGGGCGGGCAGGTCAGGTGACCCAAACTGACCAATAGGGTGTCCCAGCCATCTGCCATGCTCGGTATAAAAGCTGAGGGAGGACAGGGGTCAGGTTGGCTCTTCTTCAAGGGCTCTTTTTCTTTGATGGCTGATGGCCAAGGAAGACCCTGTCAGTTCATCTACCTTTGATCCACATCAGAGTGTTCCGGAATCCAGTTCCCAGTGGGAATCACTTTCCCAGTGCCTGCTGGTGATATCTCCCTTTGACCTTGATACGGTTTTGTATATATTATATCTTTTTCATTATTTCCTTTTTTATTTTATTATTAATATTCTATTAAATTAGTTTAGTTTTTCCTAAACTCATAAATCTCTTTCTCTCTTTTCTTCCTCTCCTTGGAGTGAGAGGTGGGGGAGAGCACCTGTTGTCTTGTCATTGGCCAACCCAACCCAAACCACAACACAAATCCTTTGTGTCGGCTTTGCAGTGGGAAATGGTTTCCCTTAGTATACAGCCTAACATATTTTTCTAAAACTTTGCAGATTAGAGTTGCTACACAAGGGCTAGAATCAGAAATGGAGTCAGTCCTGTTCCTAGGACAGGTAAATTCTGCAAACATGGGTACAACAGCAGATGCCCTGACTGTGTGAACCTGCACAGAGAGCCTGTTCCTGTGCCTGCGCTGCATCTTGCTGGTTGTGGATGGGGCATGGATGATGCAGCTTTATTACACAGTTCTGGGATTGCAAGGCTAAACTAAAATACAACAATAACGAGCAATATCCACTGCAGTCCACCACTGCCATCAGAAAGGAGGAACAGTCGCTCACACTGTGTGACTTCTGGTTTGTTTATTCCTTTCAGTATAGTACTGTCCTAGACCCTGACCATGCAGCAGGCATCTGTGACAGATGAGCAAAGGTGATGTTTTTTGCTGTTGGAAGTCACAGTGGATTTTTCCAACAGATCCAGCTGTTGGAAAATACAGTCAAGCATTCAGACAAAATCCTTGTGTTTAACGGGTGTGAATGGAGGTGTTGAAGACTGAAGTAAAAAAATGGAGGTTTCATGCCACCTCAAAGTTGTTTGAATTCTGTTCAGGTTTCTGTGATGTGGGACAAAGGGCAAGGAGGCCTGAATCCTTGGTGAGGAGGAAGGGTATTAAGAAATGCTCATTAAAAGGTGTTGTAAGCCTCTGATTGGTATGGGAGCCTCTGCAGATGTTCCCTCCTTAAAGGCATTTGAGTGGTGTACCCATTTCACTGTCTAACACAGATCTCTTATGATGTAGCATTTCTTCTCCTCCCCTGCTTCCCCCCAACACATTGCATACCCTTTCAAGTCTGCCTTGTCCGTTGTGTTTCTCCTGCTGACTACACTTACCTCTCAAGGCTCCATCCTGCTTTTTTTGCTGAGCTGAGCTTCTGGCACGTCATACGCTGCCAAGTTACTGCTTTGACTGTGTTGCTTTATAGGAAGGCCCGTCGATGCTGACTCCAAACCACTCAGGTGGGTTACGTGCCCCTCTGTGCTCAGCAGGCAGGTGTAAAAAGAGTCTGCTCCTGGGTACCACATTATTCTTGGCCAAAGCATTTCTAAGATAACACAGGTGTTGCCACATATAAACCCACTTCAGAGGGGAGGGTGTGAGCAGGCTTCGAAAGGAACAGGGCATAAACAAGGCAGATCCTGTGCATTTCTGTGGCACCGTGATCCCATGAAACCTGCCCAGAAGAGAAGCCGGCTTGTGGAGAGATTGCTTCATGCTGTGTAAACTGAGGTTTGGCTCTGGGAGAGGATTCCTTTTTTCTTTTCTTTCTTTTTTCGGGGGGAGAAGGGGTTATTTCCCTTTCATATCCATGCTGACTGCAGACAGAGGAGCTGTTGTGATTTAGCTACCAAAGACTCATTAATGATCAGCTATGAATATAAATCCAAGATCAAGAAAAACAAAGTGGGGCTCCAGTCCTGCTACGGAAACAGTTTCTCTTTCATTGCCCTGGGAGGACGAATGAAGGAGGCATGATACTTCAGCCTTAATTCAGTTTGAATTAAGCTGCTGTTTGGAGTGATTTCAGGCAAAACTCTCCCCAGGTAGATCACATGGTGTACTGTATCTACCTGAAAAAAAAATACTGTTATAGAAAAAGTGGCAGATATACGACCTCATATGGGTCATTTTAGACAAGAAAGGTGGCATAACTGTCTGGATTTTGTATTTGAAGACACATGTACAGTGATACACTCAAGATAACAAGAGAAGGAAATACATCCTTCTGGTTTTTTCACCCACAATTCAGTTGTGATTTTCAGCTTTTAGATTCACACCACTTTTTTGGTGTGAGATACAGATGCTACCTTGTAGGTTTGTGCTGAAATACAGTGGTGAGGGCACAAAGGGAGGTGTTCAAAAGCAGGCTGCTGCTTATAATAATACCTCCTGTGCTTTGTACATCTTAGATCCTCAAAGTACATGGGATTTTGATTTGACTGGAAAGGATAGCTGAAAGCAAAGAGTTTAGAGAAGGTGTCATTTGCCAATCTTGATTTGACCAGAGGTTTTTCACCTCTGGTCTATTGCACATGGATAGTTAGCCCAGGAGACCATCCACTACCACAAAACAGAGGGGATAATTTTTGTCCAATGTCTCTTGGTGGCACTGCTATGAAAAGTTAAGGATTTTGTTTTTCGATGTTGAATCCTGTTATGAGACAACATAAATACCTTTTCATTAACTTTTTTAGGCGTGTTTTTTTCTGTTTGAGAAAACAAAATACACATTTTGTGTGACAGCTGCTGAGTAATTTTGATATTGAGTTGTCTGTCCTTAATGCCAAATTTTTGTCATAAAATACAGAAGTAGTACAGAGTGTCTTGGAGGCTGTGACAGCTGGGGACTATGAACTTTATATAGAGACACAAACTTCAGGAACATTTCTAAAGGGATAGTGTTCTGTGTTTAGTCTGAGACCAGACTGGTAATGGGAGGGAATGTGTTGCTCACTTCTAGGAATTAAATCAGACTGTCTAATAGGACGAACATTTCTCTGCCTATAGCAGAATATCAGTGGCTTTTCTAGAATAAACTTATAATGATATAAAATATATTAAAAACATACTTCAGTGGCATTCCTTTTTGGCTCTCAGTAATAGCTCATCCATTGCCTCATTGTGATCTAGGAATCCTTGTTTTAGCATCTGTTGTTCTTGGGGACTTGCGGGTTTCTCACCTGCTATGTGCTTTCTTGGTGAACTTGCAATCCAATAGCTAAAAGAAGTCTGGCTGTTACTATTAAAATCCAATTGCTGCCTTTTTTAAGCAATACTGCAACATGCCAAGAGGGCTTTTCAGTTTTCAAGCTGTGGATCTGACTCAGACTGAATTCATTTTGCATTTGAGCGTATCAGAAACTGATCTGCACCACTGCTGTAGCTGGTGAGAACATTATTTCTGATCTTGGACAGATGTCGGATCTCTTTCCGTCTATCAGTCCATCTTTCAGCTCCTCTGCTAGTGCAATTTTTAAAATTTTGTTACATGTGAGATCTGACAGTAGAGTGGGAAAGAGCAGTTTGTTTTAGGGTATCTGTAAGCGCATGGGTTTTTTTCTCTCCTTTGAAGCTCACGTTCAAACTTGAGTATTCTGTTAGTTTTCTGTGATAGCTGGCATTAGATGGGGAGGGATCATGAGAAGTCATAAATTATGATGCTGATTGACTGCAGGTCAACCACTGGCACTGCCAAGATGTCCTGCTATCTAGAATAGAACAGAAAGTGAGTTCAGGATATCTAGTCAAGAATTAAACCAGAGATGATTGAAGTTGATCTAAGGAAAAATGAACAACCACTGCTTCAGGATCTGGATCTAACTGCAGAATGACTGATGCAATATTAAGCATTTTTCTGTTGGTGAGCACTTTCCACAAAACATACTAATAGTCAGGAAGCTGATTGATGAATCTTTTTTTAATTCATCAATTTCTTACTCTCAGCAACATGGAATGGATGTGCCCTGTGATGCATAATTCCATTATATTAACTGTAAAAAACCTGCTTCCGCTTTTCTTTCTTGCTCCAAATGGGGTACTGTAGAATAGTTATTCTATATGCAACAGGAGTAGAGACAGTGGTCTTTTTTTTGCACACAATGGCTTACTTGTGATACTGAAGATTAGCTTTCAGCAGATTACTGAAAAAAAGAACAGATACACTGGGTGTCTGGCAGTACTAGGTTTCTCCACAGACTCTTTTCAGCTGGAAAGCAGAGCACTTTAAAAGGCCTTGGGTTAAGTCTGTGTAGAGTGTCACTTCCATTCTTAAAAACATAAAAGTGAGTTTTAAATTGAGAGTCAAGTTGCAGAATGACAGTTTTCTTAGTATTAGCTAATGAAAATATTTGTAAGAGGTTAGGTTTAGAAAACCTCAACTCTTAAACTTCCTGCGTGGTCAAAGCAGCAAAATCTAGTAGTTCATGCATCAAATTCTTCTGGCAGCCCTGCTGTTCTTTTTTTTTTTTTTTTGGGGGGGGAGGCACTTGCTCCCCACTCTTTCTCAATTTCCATCTTAAAAAAAGGGATAGCTTGCTTACCTGTTACTAATGGCTACAAATTTCGCTGAAAATGTAAAATGTTACTCCTTATTAGGACACGGGTAATTCATAGAAGTAAATGTGATAAGGGCAAGTAGCTCATATAATAGTAGTAGTAACATATAATGTAAAATAATGAAAAGTTTCAGAAGAAGGGATGTTTTTTCCTCTTCCTTGTTTCCCAGCTGGATTTCAGCTTTTTCATCCTTCTATCAGTTTTTCAGCGTTGTTGTATTCCTCCGTTCTTTTTAAGCATACCTTCTTACCAGTGGCTGACAAGAGAGGGTTGATCTGGCAGGCCATATGTCTCTCTTCCTTCTCTTTCTGTGTCTTTCTTTAGTTTTTATTGTCTTTTCTCCTGCAATATAATTTTTCCTCTTTTCCAGTTTGTACAAATACGGCTTTCATATTCTTTCTTTCTCCTGATGCCTTGCATCCCGAAGATGTGATTCATGTGTATTCTGTCCCAGATACTAGATTTTAGAAGGGTAACATTGCTGTTATTGTATCTTGGGTTTGCTGTACAGTCAGGAAATGATCATAAAAAATCAACTGCTGGGTTCTCATTCTCTAAGTAATAATAAAATGCTATAAATACATTTCATACATATTCACTTTTTTTTTTATCATATACATTTTTAGTTCTGTCAGTATAATGACAACTGGAAACAGTTTTAAATCTCCATGCCTTGTGCGTAGTTTCCTTTAATAATTTTCGTATGATTATATTTTTTAATATGAAAAAAATGAACACTGTCAATTTCACTGTTAGTTTTATACACACACATTTTGCTCAGAAATAAAGTTTGGTAATAGCATGTGTATGGTAAAGAGATCCCAGGAGCAGATTATTTCCTTGGTTAAGTTAGGGTTACTCCATTAATGTAATGAACTATGCTGATTCACATACCAAGGGAATTAAACATTTATCAATTTTATTTCTGCAAGGATTGTTACAAAATCAGCCTGACTGCTGTTACCCCTCCAGCCAGTGTAGTTAGCTGAGATGCCTGTTTGCCTCTTGTGATTGGAGTAAGTTCATTCTCTAACAGTGGTGTAATTAGCACGGTTTTGCCAAAGGAAAGGGGATTTCTCTTTTGGCTCTCATATTTGTTTTTCATGGTGAACAATAAGAACGCAGCAGTAGCTAAAAATAGTGTTTGAAAGAACAGGAGTTGGAGCCTCCCCTCCGAGAACGCTGGAATAGCGTGGGGTATGAGCAGCTGCTGCCAGGCTGGGAAAGCTTGGGTTGGAGCTCAGGTGGAGGGAGGGAGGGAAGCCTGGCTTCTGGTGGTGCTGCGGGTGACAGAGCTCCCCCGGGTGGCCCTTGGCCGGGTGGTCCTGTGTCTCCGCTCGCTTACAACTGCGGACAAACACCTGACCAAACTGGTGAGTCCTTAAAAATACTTACCAGCATCGAGAGACAAGTGTTCGGTATCAATATGAATAAATACCTTCCCCCCCGCCGCCTTGTCTTCCCTCCCAAGAGAAACGTAACAGGTTTTAAAGCTCTGAAAACAGCAGCATTGCTATAAATGTGAGTCATTTAAATAGAGACGTGCTCCTCAATGAGGTTTTACACACCCATTTTGCCAACAGGTGACCACAGAAGATGATTGGGGAAACTCTCTTGACCTCAGAAAGCTGTGTTCCAGCTACTGTACCTCTCTTTTGACTCAGAAAAAGGGTGCAAGGGTGTGAGCAGAAGGATATCTGCAGGAGTACAGGTGTCTTAGTCATAGTGACAGGTACCTCTGTGTCGTGAGTTGCTTTTTTTTTAAACGGTGTCATGTTTTTGAAGATCCTGAGTTTAGCAGGAGTATCAAAATTCGGCTACTTGTTTTTAAGACCATTGTTGCCAACTTAACCTGTGTGAGAAGTTAGTATTGTGATGCTTGCAGTCCTTGGTTTACTGGCATGTATTCAATAATGAGATAATCGAAAACCTGAAGTAAAAATGCAGGGATGGGGTTTTGCAGTTTGGGCAGTGTACGGAGCCTGTCTGCCACCATCCAGGTGTGTTGCTGCGTCCCTATGCTGTGTGACTGTAAGAGGAAGCTACAGTTGCCTTGTTTCAGTGTTTGATGTTGAAGTAGCATTCCCTGAGTTGGCTTTAAGAAACTGCTGTTTATACCCTTACTTCTTTATGTATTTGATTTTACTGCATTAACCATTTGAGTGGTTTATTTTATCTCTGTATTCGTGAAAATTTTGTAAGTTCATTTTCCCTAAAGAAGGGGGTCTGGCTTGCCTGAATTGTAGGCTTTCAAAATTTGATAAAAGTTTGTCTAAAAGTTTTCGTAATGATCACTGAGTAACACGTTTCTGTATCACTACCATGCTAGATTTGAGTGAGTGGGGGACAAAATGAGGGCAAAAATGAAAAGTAATTCCAGTTTTCTTGAAATAATTGGAGATTCTGTGTTGATAACACCTCTGTAGGTGTACCACCAGCCGAAGCTGTAGGATACAGGTAAGACTGGAGTCCTCTTGCCAAAATCCTGAGGCAGTGTGTCATCCCACAGCGGTGGCCTTAGAATGAAGAATTGTCATCTCTGCGCTGCGGATGAAACTTCTCATTGGCCTTCATAGTTTCCTTGAGTACTTTCATAAAGCACATATGTTTGACATGGAGTGAAGTCGGACCTGTTGGAGCGGGTCCAGAGGAAGGCTGAAGATGACCAGAGGGCTGGAGCACCTCTCCTGTGAAGACAGGATGAGAGAGTTGTGGTTGTTCAGCCTGGAGAAGAGAAGGCTCTGACGAGACCTTATAGCAGCCTTCCAGTACCTGAAGGGGGTCTGCAGGAGAGATGGGGAGGGACACTTTATGAGGGAGTGTAGTGACAGGACAAGGGGTAACAGTTTTAAACTGAAAGAGGGGAGATTTAGATTAGATGTCAGGAAGAAATTCTTTCCTGTGAGGGTGGTGAGACACTGGAACAGGTTGCCCAGAGTAGTGGATTTCTCATCCCTGGAGGTTAGATGGGGCTTTGAGCAACCTGCTCTAGTGGGAGGTGTCCCTGCCCATGGCAGGGGGTTGGAACTAGGTGATCTTTAAGGTGCCTTCCAACCTGAACCATTCTATGATTCTATGAAGTCAGCGGCTCAAGGGTAGAGATGAACTGGCCCTAAGGGTTTTGCACTGTTTGCTGCATGACCTTCTTGGCTCATGTTATCTTCAACTGTCACTGTTGGTTTGTGTTCTGCTATAGCCAGAGGCTGAATTGTCTGGCACGAGGCTTCTTGCACACGGCCTGACACTTCGACCACTTGCGGGCCTTAGGCAGCCCAGGCGCTGGAGGTTGGCCTGTAGGTAGATCACTGGGCACACCACCAGGAAACCTTGCTTCTCTCTTCGTCTCTGTTAGCTATCCATGTCACCAGTGTCTGAGCACTTTGCTGTGGTATCTGTGTTGCCAGAGAAGGAGAAACTGGATGAGCTGGAAGAGGTGGAGGGATCTTCCTGGGTTGTGGCGGGATATGGAGGTTATTCCTCTGCAGCAGAGAAATGGATGGGACCTCACTGTCCCGCAGCCTCTACTTGTGCCTCAGCTGCAGGTTCCTGGGCACCTTGCCTTGACTGGAGAAGCCAAATGGCAAGTGAAGCTTCTTTTCTGCTGCTTCATTTTAGCCAGTGGTGCTAATTATTAGCTGTACTGTGCATAACTGGCAAGGTGTTGGTGGTGGGGCCTGCAGGGCCGGCCCCTGTGAGGAGCAGCTCTGACTGACCTGCCTCAGGAGGCACCATGGCTAAGCTGGTAGCGGCCTGGAGGGATGGCAGCCAGTGGAGGAGGTGGGTGAGGAGGAAAGCAAGAGCGAGGAGGAAGGGGCAGCAGGAAGAAATGGCTGCCTCCAGCCCCTGTGCTGCCTGCACCTCGCCTGCAGGACTGGCCTGAGCCCTGCTGGCTGCTGTCGGTCAGGCACTGGGAGGAAGATTCGCCCTTCTAGTTAGATGGGCAGGCCTGTATACCTGTCCTTAAAATACTCTTCCCCTCCAACTTATGTTAAGGAACTATCCAGGAAAACACTTGGAAATATGTAGCCGTGTTTGGGCTGTGTATCTCTGTGGCTTTTCTTCAGACTGGCTGAAGTAAAAACTGCAAAGTAGTTGAATTAATTATCTGCAGAAGTTACTTGTTAAATAATACCAAATGCAGCCGGAATAAGATTTCTGTTAACGTTAGTCGTTTCTTCTTTCAACAGAAGATGTTTAAGGATTGACAAAAATTCCCTTTTTGTATGTATATGCATAATTAAAATGCAAAAACACACTGTTTGTCTATTTGACACCAGTTCCTTGTGGGTGTAAGTTTGCTAATTCAAGTGAGAGACTGCTAAGTGAGGTTAAGGCTAGGCTATCTTATTTTTATGAAGTGTTTTTTTCATGCTAGCACTGATAGCATACACAGAGGGGTTTTTTTTCCATCCTGAGCCTGTCCCATCCTTTTCTGCAGGAGACATTGAAAGCAATACTAAGCTACATACTATTTTCTCATTAATGTCATGAGTATAGGAAGTTTTTCCCTTTTTGTCTTTGAGATTTCTTCTATTTTTTCAGTGCCATCTACTACTACCAGCTATGCAGACTGAGTGCGTGAAAAGGGTGTGTGGAATTACTTCATAAGCCCAACCCAGATATTTTCAATTGTTCAGACACTTCCAAGTTTAAAAATAAGCGGTTAGACTTGTTATGTGACACCATTCATATATGTTTAATTTAGTTGTCATTTACCAAGACTATCAACATGCCAGGTATTCAGTGAAAGATTAAACTTTTAATTCATTATTTACTTTGAGAGAAGCACTGGTGAAATGAAATTCTCATCCTTCTCTTCCTATCCCATCTCTTTGGTCCTAATCCTGTGGTCAAGGACATCTGTGATAAAGCAGAGCTTGCTTTTAACAGCAGCTTGGTCAGGATAATTGGAATAAGGTTGATGCATTAATAAGACTTTGGACATTGACAGGGAAACAGGACTGTTTGAAAATGGTATTTTGGCTAATCTCTGTATGTGTATGCCTGCGTGCATAGATGTGTTTGATTCACTCCAGGGGGACTTCTTGTGTTGCTGCTTATGTCAGGATTATGTTGGGAGGAATCTGCCTCCAGGCATTCATTTGCTGTCCCACAGAAAGCACAAAGAATACATGATGTTTGATAGGAGGGAACATAGGTTTTGACACTCACAGGCCAGGCAAAAGCTGTAGTGTGCTCTGTTGTCATGCTTATGGACCTAGCAGAGCAACTGCTTTGTCAAAAACAGCACATCCTGTTGTAAGGATATGATATTGACAGTAGTGTCAACAAATGACTTTGTGGTGTGTAAATGCCTGCAGTGTCTCTTTCTCTATCTCTGAATGTGGGCAGTGGTGACACACAGATGGTTATGGATCTCCTACATCTTCTGTTATTGCATGGTAATATTTTTGGCATACAATAGCCTACTCAATGGGGGTGGGAGGAGAAAAAGGTTGGTCTAGCGGTTTCCTGAACAGATCATCCTTCGCTGGCTGATCCCATTCCCTGATGCTGTGAGACTGAACTTAGCCCGGTAGGAGGCCTGGAGTGGCTGCAGTCTGGTCTGGAAGTATCCTTGCTTTGCCAGCAGGATTTGGTGATGTTCCTCCATACAGCAACAAGAAGTGATCAGCTCACTTTGCTTGTGCCCATGTCAGTAGATGTCTCAAATAATTTCTTTATTCAAAGTATTGTAGAGGAGTATTGTATCAGAAGTTGCATAGAAAATAAAACAGTGCTGCACAGAAGTAGCTGAATCTAAATAATAAATGCATTATTCATATGGTAACATTCCTGTTACATCAAATGCATATGCATGATATCATTTGGGTAAGCAGAAAGCAGCATTTGCATGCCGTATGTCCTGAGAAGGTGAGAAGCATGCCTGTGCTCTTCTCAATTACAGGGTGCAGCAGCCACAGGTGTGGGATGATTTGTTTCATGAAAGGAGAGTGCAACAAAACATTGCACCCTTCCCACACTGGTGTGAGTAGCCCATGCTCATTCAGTGACATTTATCCTGAGGGGCTGGGGCTGGATGAGCTCGCAGGAGTAACTCAAATGGCATCACTGACATTTCTTTAGAGCTAGAATTAGACTTAAGACAAAGTTCAGCAGTGGCTGGTGGCTTGTGGGAAGAAGCTTGGTGGTCCTAGTGCCTATGTTAGTCAAAATTCCTCCTGACTCCTCTGCCCCTCTCTGCTTTTGGTTACTCCCTGCTTTTCCACTGGGTTTAGCATTCCTTCAGCAGCTCAGGCTGATGAATGGTCCATCTAAGCCTGGTTGCTGCTCACCTTCCTGCTCCAGGACTGGGTTAACGATTTATTGTAGGCAGGTGTGCGTGGGATTAGGTACATGTACTCTGGCACACCTGACTTGACCAGGTAGCCCGCAGAGGAGGAAGTTTTATTTTTCAGTGCTGGCAAGAAACAAAAAACCAAAATTTAGTTTTGAGTAATGAAAGCTACCAATACTTTTGTTTAGTTCTAGCAATGTATAAGCCAAAGAGCAGTACTGTTTTGAGATATCTCATGAGCCTGTGATAGCGCACCAAGTGTAAGATTTTACATAGTCTGGTGTAGTAAGATAAAGAGGGCTGCCAAAATTTTGAAATAGAGCTCTTGTAATGACATGGCTTTTAACTAACCTGACCTCTTAAGTAGTCTACTTTTTGAAGGTAGAATTTTGTGGGAAAAAGTATGTTTTATTTATATAAACCAGTAATACTTTTTGCTGCAATTTGTACTATAAATGGGTGTGCGAGAGGGGAAAAAATCTTTTATGCATCCCTTTGCTATAGCCTCTATTTCAAGCGTGGCACTCAAGCAACATTATAAACAAGATCTTAGAGTGGATGTTACTACTTTTGCTTCAGGAAGTGTGGAAAAATATGCATGTTTTTTTGGTTTAGTTCCAAAATAAAGGGCGGCATTTTTTCTGGAGGATCTGTCAGAAATACTGGAACTCTGTATTATTTATTGAGGGGCCAGTTCTAGCTGTAGAAACTTGAAATGCTGTCTTTAAATCTTTCAGCTCCCTGTTCACCATCTGTGCTTCTGGATTCAGTGTGGAAAACCCCTGACTCAGCTAGGAAATCGAGTCCCCTTTCACTTTTGTTTTGGTAGCTGTCTCGCTGTGTTTCTGTTGCCTTGCTGCTTTGCTTGGGTGCACTTTGTGTCAGGCTCAGCAGAAGAGAAGTGTTTGGAGGAACCTTGCTCTGTTAAGCTGCATCCAGGATTTTCCTGGCTGGGAAAGTCCGATAAACATTGGAGAGGATGCTAGATCTGCTAGTGGTTGAGTGTCCTCATCTCTCTTTTGGAAGAACGGTGCCAGCATGTGTCAAGTGAGCAACTGTTAGGCCCTGGCTCAGGGAGTGCTCTCTGTATGCTGGTAATTTCACCAATTATCACTATGCCACTGACCTTCCTATTTCAGAGGAGGTGACCAAAGAGGTTGTGGTGTGGCAGCTTTGACTTTATCTTGCGTCCTCAGATTTCCTTGACCTCTCTTGAGTGATTTTAGAATCGGAAATGATACAAAGTCAGGGTGGTAATGCATGAAGATAGGCTTGCTTGCTTTTTTAATTGATTTTTTAATCTTTTTTTAATCTTTTTTTTTTATACATTAGTTATATTTGATACTTTCAGTTTTCAGTAAGATGTAGTAAGAACATAAGAGAGTTGTACTTTTGCAGATCTAAAAGGCAGCTGGTTGGATGTCCAGGGCAGTACCGTGCAGTTGCTCTCAACATCCCAAAGCTTCTCTGGGTACGATGCTGCTGGTGCTCAGCTTTGTCCTGGTGCTTGAAAGTCGTGCTCAAGCTGGGGGAGGCAGCAAGCAGGGCTGTCAACACAGAGATGAAACTGAGCTCTGCTGAGGTTCTATCAGGCTGAAAACCTGGCTTTCTGCAAGGTCAGTGGCAAAGCTCCAAGTGACATCACTGAGTCCAGGATTTCTTTGTTTTGGTTTATATCGGTTGTGAGGAGGAAGATCTGCAGTTATTCCCCTCCTTCTGTTTCCATTCAGTGTTCCCCCCTCTACTCTGCACTGGTGAGGCCACAACTGGAGTATTGCATCCAGTTCTGGGCTCCCCAATTCTCTTGAATAGGGATAGGGAACTACTGGAAAGAGTCCAGCGAAGGGCAACAAAGATGATTAAGGGATTGGAGCATCTCCCTTATGAAGAAAGGCTGAGAGAGCTGGGACTCTTTAGTCTGGAGAAGAGAAGGCTGAGGGGAGACCTTATTAATGCCTATAAGTATCTCAAGGGTGGGTTGAAGGAGGAGGGAGCCAGACTCTTTTCAGTGGTTGCCAGTGAGAGGACAAGGGGCAATGGGCACAAGCTGGAACATAGGAGGTTCCACTCGAATATGAGAAGAAACTTCTTCACGGTGAGGGTGACAGAGCCCTGGAACAGGCTGCCCAGGGAGGTTGTGGAGTCCCCTTCTTTGGAGATTTTCAAGACCCGCCTGGATGCAGTCCTGAGTAGCATTCTCTAAGCAATCCTGCTTCGGCAGGGGAGTTGGACTAGATGATCTATATGGTCCCTTCCAACTCTAAAAAAATTCAGTGAAATTCAGTGAAATTCCCAGGTGGCAGCTTTCAGATGGGACAGCGACCATTGTTTCAGCATACTCTGCCCATAGCTTATGTAGCCATACAAATTCAGATTTTAATATGATTTTCATATAAGATGAAGTTTATTTGATGATGTCCTTTGCCTGTATTTTCTTGAAAAAAAAACTTGTTTGTTTATTTGTTTTTTTCAGCCATTGGTTTGATTTCAGTTTAATTGACAGAGGAAAAGATAAACCTAATGTAATAGTTTTTTTAAGTGTCTGGAAAGTTGGTGGCTGGTAGAAAGGAGAGGCCTCGTAACCACCCCACTCAGAGGGTAGCTGCAGATAAAATCCAGAGTTGAAGACAGTCAACTAAGTGCTCCAGAATTGAGAAAACCTTCAGTGAGACTTTTTTGATGTCACAATCAGTCCTGACAAGACAAGGAAGCTGAAGGAAATCAGATGTCAAGATGTAATTAATATTGCTGTTTCTTTGCTTTTGACAAGGAGACGGAAATCTTTCCTCTCGGTTGAAAGACCAGATTTAAATTATCATGGTTTTTGGTTCTTGCATTTGAGGTATGTACGCCTTTTGCCATTTCTAGTGTAACTATGGCAGTTCATGTTACAAGGCTATAATATGCCCTGCCTCTTGTGTGGGTTTGGTAGGCTCTGCTGAGTTTGCAGCTAGCTCAGGCATGTCTACAGAATCTTGCTGTCGCTGCTGTAATGCCCCACCAGTACTTACAGAGCAGCCTCAAGAATGTTTGCATTGGGTTATCTCTGAGGAGCATTTAAAGCTCCTAAGAGATAGATACCTTTGCTCTCTTAGTAATGTGTTCTCATTTATAATATGAACACTATTGCCGTGGCTTCCAGTTTGCTGACAGGGGTGAGGCAAGGTCTTGGTTTTACTTTGTAGAGTCCATAATGGCCCAGACCCTTGTCTGTCTCCTGTGTCCTGAGCCAGTGCCATCCATCAGTAAAATGCCCAGAATAATTGTCCCTGATTCGAATGTGTGATAAAGAGGGAGGGTATTTGGCTGCTTCCTCTCTCATTTGATACTGTCTGGGTGTGTTGACATGCCTGATTTATCAAGATTTTCTTCATAGTGTACTGCATGAGGCTGTTAAGTGCTCAGTTGATACCACATCCTTTTCTGTTTTGTGAGATTTAAAATCCGTTAATTACAACATGTACCTACAGGATACATAAAACAGAATTTTAAGTGGAAACTAACTAAACAAATGGGTTTTGCTGACATTTAAAAATCATTAAAACATTTCTGTTCTTACGTGATAAATCAAGACCAAACTTCAGAGTCCTACTAATCAGCTGTTTGGTGTTGTAAGTGTATTTTTCTGTGTTAACACTTACATTTTTCTTTTTCATCATACTTTCTGTTTTTATGGTAATATAGGTCTCTTAATGCCAGTGTAGAGGTGGAGTAGGATTTATTACTTTACAATTAAGTTTAAGATTTGCTTTTAATAAATCAAAATACTTGAATTTCGATTTAAACTAAGAAGTACTTGATTGCTGTGTCACTTAGAACAGAATATCTTAAAAGTGAAAGCAAAAATCTATGTGATCCTCATAAGAAATTTTATTAAGCAAATCAGGACCATGAAAATACATAGAAAATCACCCGATTCAGTGGGATTTCCTGATAAAAGCACCTATGACATCCCATAAATACGGGGTCTGACAACAGTTAAGACTGTTGTGTAGAAGTTGGATATTTCTTTATCTTATTGACACTTATATACGTATATTATGACACGTATATTTGGTTCATTAACCTTCATTAGTATACTGATGTATGTGATTTCTTACTATGTGAGGGAGTATGAATTAAGGCTGAATTATAAATGCTAATTAAGAAGATGATTAAGAGAGTAAGGAATGTCCTGGCATCTCTGATTCTGTTTCTCAGCAAGTGAACCTAAACTGTATCTCACGAAAATACATCGTTAGATCTTTTAGGGGATTTTTTTCTAGCTCTAAAGAGAAGCCTGTCAGCCCTGTAGTTTTGGTACTGGCTTGTTCTGTAAATGAAAAAAGGGGGTAGATTCATGTCTTTGGTGTTCTAGATTGGCCGATCCAAAGTAAGTAAATTGTATCTCCTTGTTTGTCCTCGAGTGTGTCAGCCGCTGTGGACTTCTGAATACATAGGAACAGTGGACATTGGACTGTGGAGAGTGGAGCCTTCCCCTCCCAACCCCAAGAAATTGATGTAAGGTCAGCTGTGACAAGATCACAAGTGTTTGTCCAAGGGCAAGTAAACTTGAGAGGAAGCACAGAGGCTTTCTCTCTTCTAGGAGAGCTCAGTGCTGCTGGAAAATAAATGGCTTCAGTAGGCCTGCCTGCTGTGCTTTTTGTCTCTCTTGCCTGGGACCATCTAGCTTACGAGATTAACTCTAGGTTTCAGAAAAAGCACAAATACCTTCTGGACAGCAGCCTGTAAAGACATAGAGTTAGCTGCTATTGATTAATTTAATTTCTGCCTAAAAATATGTATTTCTGATGTTTTGGGAAGCCCTTTTGGATGTCAGGTAATTATTGGGTGTTAATAAAAGCTATTCCAACTAATAAGTTACCTTTCCAGACCTAAGAGTGTTACTAGAGAGGTCAGCATGGAGTTGTGGCACCAGGCAGAGGTTGAGGCAAGAGCTGTAGTGTCCTCACAAAAACAGAGCTGACGGGTAGTAGAGTGAGTGCATTTAAGGGATGCGTGTTTGCCCACAACATGCAGAGGACACAATGCCAGCAGTGATTCCAGCCTGCTTAGAAATAGTCTTGGCTTTGTTTCCATGCCGGTGTTTTCCCACAGGTGAGCATAGTTAGTAAGAATCCAGTTAGCCAGCATGAATCTGACTAAAACTTCATGAATAATCCTGAGAAATCTCACTAGTTGTCTCAACAGTTGGTATTTTAATGTTGTAGTTAGCACAGTTCAGCCACAGGATTTGCCCTCTGCAGGGAACTCAGTGTGCAGTGGCCATCAGTATGGTTGTAGCCTCCTCTCTGCTAAACTGAGCATCCTTAAACCAGCTCACTGAAGATTTGAGAGCACTGAGAACAGACCAGAGTGCCCTGTCAGCAGGGCTTGGGTGTTTTACAGTATAAGCGGCAGTAGTCTGGATGTCTCTCTAAGTGCGTTTGGGATGTTAGCATGGACACCTGGTTTGTTGGGTTTTTTTTTTTTTTTTGCTAACTGGTGCCATTGTGCTTAAGCATCAGTAACATAAAAATAGCATCATTCTCTTTTCCTATTTAAGCTTACCATGCAAAGCAGCCTGATTTAGCCACAGGTAGAAGGAACTGGATAACATTTCAGGTGAGCATGAGCAACATGATGTTTCCCCCAGTGTTTTCTTTTTTATTATTATTGTCACGTTTACTTGGAATGGAATGAGACTAATAGCTTGGCACTTTGTAAGTGGGGAAAAACAATGTGACTGTGTGGATGACGGAGGAATAAGTAAAAAATACTGGTGGGAGTAGGATTGCATGGCTGATCACTGAATGCCTTGCACTAATTCATTGCTGATTCTGCTTCAAGTCACTTTAACGGCTATTGCTTGTCAATCTTTTGATTTTGGTCAGTGCTGGCAGGTAGTTTTAGCTCAGACCTTGTTGGCTAAACATCAGCATCCTAAAGCCCAAGTGTGTATTGCCTTTATCAGTTTTGGTTCATCTGAGTCTTCTGCTGTGGCAGATAACATTGTGAAAGAATCCTACCATCTCCACCTAGTGTGCCTTTTTTCTACTTCTGGTTTTCTAGACCAAATTTTTTTTGAAGGTGAGGTTCATTAACCCAATCTCCAATATGAATTGTTAGTGGGGTCTTGTATTGATCACATGTCCCAAGGTAGAGTTAAAACTATTGCTATATCTCCGACTCAGAGATGCGATAGTACTGCTTTAGATCGCAGGAATATAACGTTCCAAAATAGAGTAACTCACCTATGCTTTCTTGCCTTTAACCACAAAAGACTTCTGGTTTTCTTTATCATGTGTTTCGGCAGATGAGGCAAATAATTACATAACGTTAGCTGCTCTCCCATTTCATTACTCTTTACTGATGTGCACCCTGATGGAGTTGCACATGATGGCACCAGCTCATAGTGCGGTCTTTGCCACACACTGAACCTGTGGGTGGTATCTCAAAAGTCCTGTGATACAGCTATTAGACCAGACCTTGCACTGCTTATTCAGGCAGTGTTTTCATTAACTGCAGCGGGCATCTACCCAAATCCTGGGATTTGGCTGCTTTTTAAAAGATTTTCTCTAGGGCTTGTGTTTTATTTTGTTTTGGGAACTGATACAGGTAGATCTGTTAGGCTTCCTAGTGTGACTGTGGTTAATAGGTGTAAAAGCATTTTTAGGCTGCAGTGTTACTCCTTGATCAGTTAAAGCCCAACCCAAGTACAGCTCTGTCCTTTCACTCCAAGTGAGGGCTCTCTAAAGTAGCAGTGGGATGAATTGCATTGCCCATGCACTACAGGAAATCAGGTTAGTGTACATCTGGCTTCTTTTTGCCCTAAAAAATGACTGTATCATGAAACTGATATGTGATCTGCTTTGTGCTGGATCTTGAGGGAACGCCTCTGTGACTGGAATGAGGGTTAGGCTTTTATTGGGAGATAATGCACTCTTAATCGAAAGTGTGGGTGATGTATAAAAAAAAAAAGTGTATTTGAGGATACCGGCCGTAGGCTAACAAATCATTTGGCATTCCTGCCAGAGGATGAGCTCTCGCTAACTCAGCTACATAGCATCAGTGCGGGAGTCTGAGTCCTGGCCAGAAGGAAGCCGGTTTTCTCTTGTTTGGCAGCTGTGCAACGCTCCACAAGCAGCGGAGCCGCCAGGGTCTCTGCCATGTGTTGGGACGCATCTCAACCTCTCATGAAATGGGTCAGATCTGGGGTGATATCCCTGGTAGCAAATGTTTAACAATGAGTTATTCAACTTGCAGGCTTGAGATCAGGAAACTACAGCACAATGTTTTTTAATGATTGATTGGTTACCTTTATGAAAGGCTTGAAATTAGAGATGCAATGTTAGAAATGACTTCCATTAGACTGTATCGTCTCACCTTGACTTCTGTTTATTTTTCTTTAATTTCACCCTTGGGTGATCATGGTTATGTACTTCCATCCCTGCTTCCTCTTCTACAAATGTTCTCATTCAGTTTGCTTCTGGACTTTTTTTTTCTTTCTGGCATTAAAATTTTATTTTTAAAATGATGTAGGGCTGTAAGGTTTTTCATCAGTAGAATCAAATGGAAGATCGAAAATATAATTAAATAACTTTCATTTCTTTGCCAAAAACAAATTATTTTTTCTTTTCTATTTTGAGTGACTTTATCATGCCCGCAAGGGAATAATTTTCATCATGTCTGTCAGTGTGATCCTGCCACAGGATGACCTTTTAAAAGTAATATGAAATTCAAATAATTGTTTGAAAAGAGAAAAGCATAATATAATTATATACCATAATAGCCAGGGAATTCAGAGTAAAGACTGTATTTGGTCTATATCACCTGGTCTAGTGGGAGGTGTCCCTGCCCAGGGCAGGGTGGGTTGGAACTCAGTGATCTTTAAGGTCCCTGCGAACTCTAACCATTCTATGATTCTATGAAAAACAATCTTAAAAATATTAAAAAAGTAACATAGGCAACCCTAATTGTTCCCTGAGCCATATAAACATGGGAGTAATCCAGTTTGTTAGATTTTGGCTGTTTAGCAAATGTAATATTTTTGTAATATTAGAAATGTTGTAAAATAATACTGTAAATAAGTTATTATAAGAGTAATATATTTTAGACCTGTAACATAGGATGTAGGAGACATTTAAAGGTGTAAGTTACCTGTTTTGCACATTCTTGTAATGAATCGGTATATTTTGTCTGTGATAGATTAAGTAAACTTTAGACTGTTCTTTGATTTGCTTTTTCTTATTCTCTGCTCTCTCCCTCCAAGTGAAGAGCAGACCTAAAGCTCAGTTTAATTGGTTATTTCAGTGTTATAGATGGTAAAGTGGAATGGAGCTCTAGCTTACTGTGTAAAGCTGTCTGGATGAACTCCTGCCTCTTCAGTAGTTATGGACATTATCGTGTTCTCCTGATTTCTGTTCTTTATATCTGTGGGATTTGTTTAACTTCTGTTTTCCATTTTCAAAATCCTTGGGGTGACTTTATGTTAGTGTTTATCTGTTTGTATTTCCTTTACATTTGTGTTGTGTTATAATTTTTCTGAGCTGCTGTGTTTAGAAGCTGAAAGGATTTTACTTATGAAGAGGAAACTTGGTGTGTTATTAATTCTGTTGCAGCGAGTTTCTTTTTCCAGCCTGTGATCTGGTGTTGGTTTTTTGTTCGTTTTTTGGGGTTTTTTTACATTGCCATGAGCAATGAAAAGTGAAAGAGAAATGTTCTCTGAAGGGTATCTGTTTCACGGACTTGATCAATAGGCAGGAGCAACTTCTACCATGTTGTTTGGTGTCTTAATAGTTTGGAGTACAAGGTGTGCCTCAGGGCTGGGTTTCTAGCTTTGCTGTGCAAGTTGCCAGATAGAAAGAGAGAGAGAGAAGGTACCCATCTGCTTTTTTTTTCTCAAACAGCAACATACAAAGATTTCCCCTCAAAAGACTGGAGTAGTTAATCACCTGAAAGTGGATAACGTTTACTTCATTACCTTCTGTTTTCTACCGAAGGGACCCTGGATTTGCCTACTGCACTCAGTGCTGAGCACTCTGATGTTGGCTTGTTCCTCCTAATCATGAGATGGGATGCACGTGAATGTCACAGAGAAACCTGCAACCATTCCAGCCTTGTGCGTTGACAAGATTGCAGATTGGCTTGACTGGGTTGGAGATCCTGTGCTAGTCGTTCACTATATCAAAAATGAACGTTGCCCGTAATTCTGCTGTGTTGAGGGCTGGTTGGTTGGTTTGGTTGGGTTTTGTTGTTGTTGTTGTTTTTTGTTGTTGTTTTTGGGTTTTGTTTGTTTTGGGTTTTTGTTGTTTTTGTTTTTTTTTTTAATCAATGGTTAGGTAGCAAATTGGCATAGAAAGGAGGAAATTCTACAAACAGGTGTAGTATGGAGCTCTTGCCAAACTCCTGCTGATATCCATGAGATGAAGAGCGCCCAGTACCTGTTAAGTTGCCTTTGCCTTACAGGGTTCCAGATTTTTTTTAGAATGGTGGAAGTGTGAAGGATCACTTCATTTTTATTTTTGTGTTGGTATTAGACCTTATCTGAAGACAGACAATCTCTGCATGGCGTTGCCATGAGGGTGTAGGTCCCAGAACCACTTCTGTTTGAAACAGAGATCATGTTTTTTCAGCATTGGATTGTAAAGTCCGGGTCGCATCCTGTTGCTTGGTAGTTACATATTAATAAAGTGTAGGTCCAAAGGGCTTGTGTTGAAGTTCTTAGGTGAAACTTTGTTTCGGTTGCATTTGTTCTATGTGTTGTGCTACAGAAGTGCCTGTCTTGTTGGTCAGTTTGTTTGTTTTTCCTTTTCCATTTTGGGAAGCCTGGTGCTGTTACTGAGATCAGTTCTGGTAGGTTATGTTATCTGCCTAATTATTTCATGCCTATATACATTTTTTCAGTTTACAGTATAGTGAGATGGACTGTTTCTAGCCTCAGTAAAAAGCACTGTACGCTTGAGTATTAGAATCAGCTTCTTGTTTTCAGTCTGTCTCCTTACCAAGGGCTGGATTGAAGCATCCGTGTAACTGTGAGTGAATCACGAGTTTGAAGTGTTCCTGTTCGTAACTTTATCCTCAGACTAGGGATGGGGGGCTCAACAAGTATCTCAGTACTGAGCACAGTGAAAGATGCCTGTAGGAAAAAAATTGCCATTTCGTTATATTTAGTTTGAATTTAACTCGTAGTAAAGAATGGTATGCAACTTCTTTGTAGTGTGTTGTTAGTGTGGAAAGTACCTGTGCTTAAAACAGCTTTTTAAATCATACACTTTCTTTGTGTATTATTTTAGTGGGGGAACAAAAAGGCTTTTATTATGAAGTGCTTTTGTATTGTCCTTTATAACCATCATAGCTCTGACAGAGAAAACTGGATTCTTTTTCTTTTAATAGTATCAACAGGCTTCTCAGCACCTTCTGACGGCAGGTGCTGGAGCCCTTCAAAAAGCAGCTGATCGTGCAGGTCCAAGGTGGAGCTACAGCTGTGGATTTTGGTCTCCAGTTCATGGAGCTACTTTCTACTACTGAGATGTTTCAGAAAGTTGGCTAGGCAATGCAAATCTGTGCCACATATCGCTGTACAGATGTGAACTTTAAAGGGATCTGCTTCCACTGAAGTAATTTGAAATCTGTCATTTGGAAAAAGTTGAAAACTAGGCATTTAAAGCAGTCTCAGTGTTTCAAGAGAATGTGTAGTTGCTATTGTAGGAAAGTTCATATGAGGTCACCTGAACTGTTGCTAGGTTGGAGAGACTGTAGTGGGAATGTTTTCCCTTTTCCTTTCTCTGAAAGAAACAGACCTGCACTGTACTTTCTGCACAAAAGAAAACAACTGTAGTATCTAAAAGGTCCTGACCATGTAATGCCAAAAAGAATATACATTGTTATGTATTTTATGAAGGTAAAGTGAACATCGCTAGTCAATGTATAGCTGATGCTTTTGATAGTTCAATGCCTGATTTCCTGACACACATAGCCCCCTGGCCCCAAGCACTGTTATACGAGGTCTGTAACCACAGAATTGGCTGTAAAGAGTACTTAAAAAGTGGCCAAATAAAAATTTCACTCCCATTTCAGAGCTATAAATTGGTATTGAGGTGTTTGACTTTGTTCCTTCAGAAAACCAGATGCAGCTTTATGTTATTGCTAGGGAACAAACGTGTGCAGCGTACTCCGTACTCCCAGTTTACTTCCAGCTCCTTCATCAGCTTCAAAACTTAGTCGTTCTTCACTTCTCTCCTGAAGTTTCAAGTCTCTTCAGTTTCAGCTGGTTTATTTTATTGCCATTGCTTTATTTCCTTTCAATTCCCTGTGAGAGCTGGAATTTACAAGTCCAGGTAAATCATAATTTTAAAAAAAAAAACTAGTTTTGCCAGGCTCAGGACACTTGCTTGCTTCTTCCTACCTGCTCTGGTAATTTGTACTGGAGATTGTCCCCCACGTTGTAGGACAAGCTTTAAAAAATGAAAAGAAAACCTTGTTTTAAGAAACAAGTTGATGTGAATCTCTGTAGCTACTTACATTGATGCAGTTGATGTTACGGAGGGTGAGAATTACATCATTTGTAAATTGATCTGAAGCCCTTAAATGTTGCACCACATGATTATAATGCTACTTCAGCGTGATCTGAATTTATCTGAATGCAAAACTCCCATGTCTCTCACTACCTGCTTACAAATAACAACTGTAGCCAAATGCAAAGAGATCTGAGCAGAAGAATAATCCCAATTTCTTTTTTTTATCTTTTGTAGATGAGTAAATAAATTAAGAGTTTTGTTCATGGACATATAGAAAGTCAAGGTAGTTTGACAAACAATAAAACCTTGAACTTCTTATCATCACCTCCATGGGAAGGAGTGTAGGAGCTGCAAGTTAGTGACTGATGCCTGCATGACTCATTGGGTGTATATAGGATAAAAAGTGAATGCTCAGGGAAATTTGCCATGGAAGAGAAATTCTCGATGCCAGTAAATACGGAATAGCTCTCGCTGCATATTTTTAGAGAATGCTATTTGTTATACACACAGGAAATGAAAGGAAGTATCTGCATCACTGCTAATTTCAGTGTCCTGCTGCGGTCTCACCGAAATGTGCATTTTCAGAGCAGTGTAGTGATTTTTTTGCAATTTGAGACATGTTACAGAAACTGTTGGTCAAATGCAAAAATGCAAATACTGATTAAAAAGTGTAGAGGATTTGGATTGTTTCTGAACTCTTTTTTTTTTTTTTTTTTTTTGTGATATGATCTAGCTCTTACTTTTTTCTCTGCCGGGAGCTTGCATTGGTAATCAAAACTGTGTTTAGTCTTTTTATCTGGAGAATACACATTGTTTCTAATTAAAGAAGAGTTTGGTTTGGTATTAATCCTGTTCAGTTTTTAATTTTTATTTTTTTTTCCCTGAAAACAGTTTTGCCCTTGGCTGATTCAACCATTAAGCTTTGCAGGCTTTTAAGGGTTCTGTGCTTTTTATTTCTGGGCCTCGGTTTATGTTGTTCACAGGGTGAAAATGATGTGTAGAATCATAATCTCTTCTCTTCCTGCACCCTAAAACCAGGCAAATTAAAAAACTCAGGCAGTAAACCTGGGTAATAATTTCTCAGTAAATATTTTACTGCTTTTTCCATCTGTTACACTAAAATCTGATTTAAACTAGGCATAAATCTAGTCAGAAGAGGTCACTGGGATATTAATCATGAGAAATAATCCCCTTAGACATGTGCTTGGTATGAGGCCAGCTATTCAGAAGTTGAACAGTGCACATATGTTGCTTATCTGTCTGGCAAGTTGATGCAGCTTTTCTGTATGTCAGCTATGGAGCATAGCCTTGTACTGAAGAATGAATTCTCTTCAGGGTGCTTTCAAAGAGTCATAGTCTCTTAGTGTTGCATGGAAGAAGTGGTATCTTTCATGGTTGACCTTTTGATGGTGCTTCCCTATGAAGAACGATGAGCCAAATTTACTACTACTTACTCAGAGCAGAGGAAGAGGCAATATCTCGAGTGATACTGTGGAACCCAAATATAACTGAATGGAACCTCACCCTGCCTCTGCTCCTACCGTTCTGACTTGGAGGAAACATTCATTTACCGAAATACAACTCTTTCATGAGTCAGGTCTGGATGGGACGCAGCATTTCTGTTTCTCTCTTCCTAAGAGCATGCTTCATACTTGATAGAATAATGATTATTTCATATCCTAATTATGGAACCAATTCATCCCCTGAGGCATGGAAAGCAAACAGCAGGAGTGAGTGCATCATCTAAAAAATTATTATATTTTTAGGGAGGAGGTAAAAATAAAATACAACTCCATTGAAAAGTTTCATGATAAAGAAAAATGCATTACTTTTTAAAGGAGGAGCTTTTTAAAACAATCTGACATTAGGACTGAACGAACATATTTTCTTATTAATGTTTTTATACTTTGCTAGTGAGAAATTATTAATTTTCTTCTTACCTTTATTTCTAAAGGAGAAGAATGAAAGCTCGGGCTCCTCCTCCACCGAATCAACCTTCTGCAGTAAGTAGAATTCACAGTGAGCAGAAGTCACCTGCAGAGACAGCTGTAATTTCTGATCAGAGCTTCGTGAGCATGAAGGAGAACATGATAAACAGATCGGTGGACTTCACAGTCATTTTACCCAACGGGGTGGAGCAGAAGAGCACAGTACAAGGAAGGTAAGGCTTTGATTAGCTCGTGCTTTCTGGAGCTCTCCGTTCCCAGTGGGATACTTGCTGACATTATAGTCTCCCTTTCTGAGTTGATGGCATTTTTCTGCCAAGCTTCTCTCTGCATTTTAGGCAACTGTTGTACCAGAGAGTCCTGAAAGCCTTATACAAAAGGACCCTTTCTGCTGGGGCAGGAAGGATTTAGCAGCTATTGTGATCACCCTCAGCATGTTTATGGAGCTGTCCCTTCCATGTAGTGCCACAGGGCTAGCCTTAGGTTGGATCACATCTCATAATGCAGAGGAGTTATGGTGCAGTGAAAGTAGGTGCTGCTGGCAAACAGCAGTCCTGACAGTATGCCTGCCTGGAGTCATGCCAAGAAGCAAGCATCACTCTGTGAACAGACCTTGTGTGTGCTGCTCTTCTTTCTAACCACTTATGGTTACTGCAAATGAAACAAGTTAAAAGCTAAAGTTATCTCTTTCGAATTGTTCATTGTATGTAAGCAAAGCAGCACGTTGTTGATTTTACTATGTGCTCTATATAGAAAGTTCCTAAAAATATCAGCAAGAGGGCAGAAAATTCTTATTAAATTTTTTTGAAATATAGTTCAAGAAAAAAAGTGTGCTATTTAAGGATACTGTATTGGAATCTGGAATTTTTAAGTAGATTTATTTAGAAAAGTGAATTGAAGTTGACAGTCTCTCTTTAAGAGTTTATTGCCATCTTGTAAGACAATTTATTCCAGATTTTGGAATTATGTAGTGCAGATTTTAGGACAAAGTTAAGTCCTTAAGGAGCGTGTTGAGCAATAGAATAGTATTAAAAATCAGTCTCTTTTTTTTTTTTTTTTTAATAATTGGTCCCTGTGAACTCTACTGTAAAACATGTAAAAGTATTAATGAAAAACTGTTAGCTTTCTTCCCCCAGAAAAGGATTATAAAATACCCCCACAAGTAATCTATATTTGTAGTGTTCTATGAGGACTAGCTGATGTGCTGAAAGGATAGGCAGAGCGTTGGCCACTTATGTGTTTTATGCATGTAGATCTGTTAGTAGGCCTGGCAGGAGCGATGGCTAGACATTTAGAAAGAAAATAAGTGGAAAAGCTCATAAGAGTTATCAGAAACTTTTTCTGTTTGTGATTCTCACAGGTAATACTTCTAATGGGTAACCTGTAAATGAAGGGATTGTACACCTGTCTCCATTCACACTGTGTGACACCGAGAAGGACTTCCTGATTAACACAGATATAGATATTTAATGTCAGCAGCTTCAGTATTTGAAGCATAGTGCAGAAAAATAGTGGTGTTTGAAGCTAAATGATGTTTGGTTTGAAGTTGTCAGCACATGGATGACTAATATGCAGAAGACTAAACTGGGCAGTTGTTACTCCTGCTGTTACCTTATATGTTACACAAATTGTCTCATAAATGTGAGGCACAAAGTGTGCAGGATAGTAGAACAAATAATAAGCTACCTGAAGCTGTAGTCACATTCTGCAAATACTGGAGGGCGGAGCTCAGTACGGAGTGTGCATTGTGAGGAGCATAAAGCTAATGTCGTCACAGAAAGAATATTGTCACATAATTCTCAGTGAGAGACTTAAGTGATAGTAGTCGCAGGCTCATAGCTTGACATACAGAATGGTGTCTCAAGAAAAACTGAAGGAGTGAAATCAATCCAGGCTGGTGACACATGAAAGAGATGTTCTTAGAAGATGACAAACAGGACACATACAGCAAAAGGGTTAAACATGAGCTTAACTAAACACTAAATAGGAGTCAGGTCAAAGCTACAGTAGTTCAATGTAGGCTTTAAAGAAAAAAAATCTTACTGGAATAATTTACAGAATAATTTATGTTGGAAGGGGTCACTGGAACTCACCTGCTCTAACTCCCTGCTCAGTGCAGGTCTCAGAAGAGCAGGTTACTCAGGGCTGTCTCCAGGCAAGCTTGAATAACTCCAGGGAGAAGGTTTCCAAACCCCACTGTACCCCTGTCCCAGGGCTTGGCCATCCTCATGGTGAAAAATTGTTTCCGTGTACCTAAATGGGCTTTCCTGTGTTGGCACTTACCTCTTGCCACTTGTCCTCTTGCTGTTCACCACCAAGAAGAGTCTGACTCTATAACCCTATGGATCGGTATGCTATGGACAGCAACAGAATCTCCCTTCTCATCTTAAGGCTCAACAAACGCAGTCCTCTGCCTCTTCTTGTGTGTCATCTTGGTTATCCTTCTGTGGACTTGCTCATTATGTAAAATAAGAGCCAAAGATATATGACTAAAATAAGAAAATAAGTTGAAAGTGTTGATGAATATTGGTTTAATGTGCTTCTTGTACTACTTTTGATGTGGCTTGCTATTTATATGTATGTATACATTTCTGGTTGTCTAGGAAAACTTATAATCTTTTCATGAAGTGCCTGCTGTGCTTTGGAGCATGAGAAAATAATAATGACTAATGCTATTTTCTGTTTTTAAATGCAGATAGTGAAAATGTCAGAGATTTCAGGTCACCCCCTTTACACTACTGCTTGTCTTTTCCAAATTAATTGTCACTTCAGATTCCTAATTTGTGTTTGACATTGACCTAAAGAAAGAAGATTCTTTAGAATCTTCTTAGAAACGGAAGGTTCATTTCTGTGCTTCAGTATTTGCTTCTCAGTCATTGCTGTTTGGTGTCTGTTCACTTAGTGTTTAGTCTCTCCACTCAAAATTTCAGCAACATGTTATTAAAATAAGAAAGTAATGCATTTCTTAGCTAAGTAGTTGTAAAGGCAGGAGACATTTAACTTCATTTCAGCTTTAGATTCAATCATAGAATCATTTAAGTTGGAAAAGACCTTTAAGATCATCAAGTCCAACCATCAATCTTACGCTGACAAAAACCCCATGTCCCTCAGCACCACGTCTACTTGTCTTTTAAATACCTCCAGGGATGGTGACTTAACCGTTTTCCTGGGCAGCCTGGTCCAGGGCTTGATAACCCTTCTGGTGAAAACATTTTTCCTAGTACCAATCTAAATCTTCCCTGGCACAACTTGAGTCCACTTCCTGTAATCCTGTCACTTGCTACTTGGGGGAGGAGACCAGCCCCCACCTCACTACAACCTCTTTTCAGGTAGTTGTAGAGAGCAATAATGTCTCCCCTCAGCCGCCTTTTCTCCAGGCTAAACAATCCCAGCTCCCTCAGCCACTCCTTATAAGACTTGTTCTCCAGACCCCTCACCAGTTTTGTTGCCCTTCTTTGGACCTGCTCCAGCACCTCAGTGTCTTTTTTGTGGTAAGGGGCCCAAAACTGAACACAGTATTTGAGGTGGGTCCTCACCAGTGCCGAGTACAGGGGGACAATCACTGCTCTAGACCTGCTGGCCACACTATTTCCTTTACGATTTTATCTGCCTGAATTTCAAAATGGGGTATGCTTTCTACCAGGTCTCAAAAGCAAGTTAAAATAAAATGCAGACAAGTCTAGAACGAGATGGAAGCAAAGGAAGGATTCACTCTTCTCATCTTCCAAGAGCTGTATTCCACACAAGGTTAGAAAGAAAGTTGGTCTAGATTAGTAGATGGCTTGGTACCGTTCTCTTGCTGTGTTCAGTGGTTCTTCTCTGTGTGTGGCGTATACATGGAGTTACTTGAAATAAAACTCCCATTTAAAATCAAACTGAACTGTATTACAGTTTAGAAAGAAATTTTTTCAAGTTGGTGAAATGGAATATAAGTTACAGGAATAACTTCACTGCAAGGACTTCCCAGCTCTCTTACTTCTCTTGTCAAACAGCTTTTTTTTTTTTTTCACTGTTTTGAAATTTTGTGGAAATTATTTTCCAAATATACATTTTGTGAAGAGCATACTATTAGCTTTGAAGTTATTTCAAAAGCGTCAGAGATACTGCTTAATTTATGCTCCTAAATGGTACAGATGAAGCCTGGACATGCTTTTTATGGAACAATTGTGTATTCTGAGCAACATGGCTCAGGATGGGATGTTGCACACTTAGTTACATTTAACACACACCTGCTCTGTAATCAACAATAAGATGAACCTCAAATTTGGCTGGATTTTTAAATTGTTCGTTGTCTGGACAAAGTTGTTCAACTCGCATAATTGTCTGCAGCTCGTTTTCTCAGATGGCTGGTGTGGATTCTAATCTTGTTGCAATTGTGGTACTGTTGCTGCTGAACATATTTCATAATTTCAGTGGAAGGTGCATGGAATCATAAGCTGTTCTTCTGACAAACTATTTTTTAAATGCTTTTGCAAGTACTCTTTTTTTTAAAAAAAAAAAAAGTGGTTTTACATGAGGTAAGATAACTGTCCAAATTTGAGTTAACTATCACAATATTATGCACTACAGAAATATATTAGCGTTCCACTTTAAATAGAAGTTTCTGGCATGTAGAACTCCATGTATTGTGGTTCTGCCAGGTTATTTGCTTTTCTCTGAAACAGTAGTAATAAGGCTGAGGGGTAAAAAACATGCAAATTTCACTTTAAAAGAATTATGTCTGTAAACAGACAAGCTGAGATCTGTATCAGGCAGACTGACACTTGGTAAATGCTCACTGCTGCACAGCATAATGAATATTCACGTAAATATCAGTGTAGCTGGGGTTCTTCTATAGTTTGGACTTAGTAGGCGTAAATGTTTTTGTTGGTTTGTGGCATGTTATGTATGAATTAAACATGGTTTTGAAATACAGACATTTACGACTTGAGGACAGTGCCAGAATAAGTCGTTATGAAATGACCTGAGACAGTTTCAATTTAGATACTACATGTTTCTATTTAGATGCTCTCTGTGTTAGCAGTTACCACAGTGCTCTATTTTTCTGGAGCCTTCTATACATATTAATGACATCTGTTTTCCTTGTTTGATCTTCAGTCATCTTCTTATCACTGTGTTCTTCTCTTTTCAATGCAATCACCTATTTCAAGTTTTCCACACTTCTACTTTTTCAGCTCACACTGTGTAACTCAGTTAAACTTGAGATAGGCCCTTCTTTAAATTAACCTTTCTCATCCGTTGCATGGGAAGAGCTGTCATCTACATGTGTTTTAGTCTTTCGCCTGTTAATAAGGGATCATTCTCGTTTTCCATTCTCATTGTCTGTTTCTGCCATTAGCTCTCCCTCCAGGGTTCTTCACCAACTTCTTGAGCAGTTGTTAGCAGTTGTCTGTATACATAGAAAGAAGATGGGAACCCCCCCACAAAGCAGTTTCCCAGATGCTGACAGCTTGCACTTGAAGGGCAGTTCTTGAGCTACAGATGTAATGGTGGTAGCTAATAACCTGTAAAATGATTTTATTTTCTTTGAATTTGCTTGCATTTTGAATCTCTGTACAGTTTTCCAGTTTACATATTAGAAGATATGCCAGTTCCTTTGGCAAATACACTGTCTATGCACTTACTGTCACTCCTGCTAGAAGAAGATTCTCATGTATATGACAGGCTTCAGGTACGGCTGGTAATTTTTTTCAACTTCTCTTGTTTTGTTGATGACAGATACTGGTGTATGAAACCAGAACTTTTCAGAAACACAGCCAGTTTTAAGAAACATGCTTTCTCAGATCCTGGATGGAATTTTAGGGAGGAAGGTTGAAAAAAAAGAACCCTTCAGTACCTCGGTAGAGGAGAATTTCTGGGATGTGGAAGAACATAGTTGTATCTGTTGTGTCAGGCAGTATCAAGGTCCAGCGAGTGTTGAGTTACTGACACAACACGGAGCACCTCCCTCAGAGGCCTGGTATAAGAGAGGGGTAGTGACTTAACTCTTTTAACCTTGTGGTTTAAGAATCACATTTACAGTAAGTTCTTGATAATGCAAATACTTGAAACTTGGTTTTACACTGGGTTAATATCCTCACCAAAAGAAATATGGAAGGGAAATATTGCCGGTGTCAAATAGATTGGTAGGAAGGAGGGGAAAACTCAAAGTTGTAAGCTAGAAAAAAAAAAATCCTCTTTACCTTTTGTTCCAGATTTAAATGCTCCATTTCGAGTTGCATTGTGTGATGGTTCAAATCTAGGTAGAGTTTATTGTACCATGAGTGCATCATTTATTTCTATCTTTTCTTCATGTTAAAGAACTGGGTTTGAATTGGAGAATTTAATATAGGAATTTAACAGATCAGATGCACTTTGTCCACTCTGGACTTAGGTTTGTTAGTGCTATTATTGGCACTGTTGCCTGCCTCTTAGTGAATAGTTAATTGCCGGCTCACAAACACACACTGAAGTGCAAATGTATTTAATTCCTAACATTTTATCTGGTCTGTTTAGCATTTCAAGGCAGTAGCACTGTTCCCTCCCAAAGATAGTTAACTAGCAACACATCCACAGCTTGTATAGTCTCTTTTTCTTCCATATTAAAACTGAGGTAATTTTTTTACGCAACTGTTTTTTTCTCATGCTAATGGTGAATGTCTTCTTCCCTGCAGTAAAGCTGTGATGGACCTATTGGTTGATTTATGCAGCCAGTATCGCTTAAATCCATCCCAACATAGTCTTGAACTGAAGTCCTTGGGAACTCAACAACCTCTGAATTACAAGCCAAACACTTTGCTAGGAGCACTGGATGTACAGACAGTACTTCTGAAAGAGAAGGTTCCTGAAGAGAAGGCAAAGCGACCTCTGCCAAGGGTCCCTGAGGTCAGTACTCTGTAGGGCTAAAGTGGTGCCATGAAACATGATTTCGTTCCTGTGATTTCAAGCAGCTCTTCCGATCTTTGCATCTTCAGACCAGATGGAAGAGGCTTGAGATTGACTATAACCTGCTTTACTAGCTTAACTGATTTGCACAGAAACCGGCAAGTGCCGGTATGGACTCCAGCATTTAGACAAAATGTTATGTTGCTTGTGGTTGGATAGATGGAAATTTGTTCTTACAGAGACCCTTGGCTGAAGACTGGGGTGATTGAAATTTGCAGTAGTGGCTTAAATGAGGGTTGTGGGATTCTGTGAAGGTAGATAGGGTTTTGGTGGTATTTTTTTCCCATCTTTATTGAAGATATGGGAGAAGACTGATCATCAATACATGTATTATATAGCTACTTCTGAATCTTCACAATACTATTTTCCAAATACGTTTGCTGAAATTTTTATTATTCTGGGTCAGTATAGCTAATTATGCTGTCACGCCTTATACACTTGTGCTTGTGAATGTCTCTTTAAGTGACAGGGGAGTTCTGAGATTATTATTTTTAATTTTTTTAATAATATATTTTGCAATAGTATGCATTTGGGGGAAGTTTTCCGAGGAGGAGTCAAGACAATATGGAAGTCCTCAGTGCCTTTCTCATTGTAAGAGAGCCTAGCCGTCATGGAGAGAGGGCTTTAGAGTTTGTGTTTGTTTCTGCAGAAATCTGTGAGGCTGGTAGTGAACTACCTGAAGACACAGAAAGCTGTGGTTCGAGTTAGTCCGGAGGTGCCTCTCCACAGCATCATCCCAGCCATTTGTGAGAAGTGTGAAGTCAGTCAAGAGCACGTTGTTCTTCTGCGAGATGGCATCACTGGGGAGGAGCTGGAGCTTACCAAGTCCTTGGAGGAGCTGGGGATAAAAGAGCTGTATGCCTGGGACAGAAAAAGAGGTGAGCTGAGACTGAAAGCGGTCACTGCACGATTAGACGATGTGCCAACAGCATTACGGGCAACTAAAAAGCATTTGTACTCTTGTTCCTTTGGGGCCAGGCTGAAACAGCAGAGTGACATCTCAGTCTGGAGAGCAGCAGGGGTTTGTTCAGAGTGGCAGCCAGGAAGCAGCGTGCCCAGCCGTTGCAGGCTGCTCTCGGGCCCTGTGCCAGGCTGGGCTGGCCCCTAGCAGGGCATGGGTTAGTCTAGGGAGGGCAGAAGGAGGAGCTTTGCTACCTCCCGGAGCTGCTGTCAGTACAGGTGTGTGTAACACAGGGGGTCTTGTCCAGGCAGAGCCTGTCACCTGCCTGTGCTGTGGGTTGGAGAGAAGGAAAGAAGAGACATGCCATAGTCATGGCAGCTGTGAAAGCTGAGAGGCAGAGGCCACAGACCAGGGCTGATGAGAAACAGACTGGGGATAGGTTCAGAGGCTCTTCCTTCAAAGAGTGAAGTTATTGACGGTTTAGTGAAGAGAAGCGAAGAGGTATTTGTATTTAAGATTTCGTTCTCTTGTTTATTCACCCTCACTTTCTGTTCTTGCAGATGATATTGTAGCGGCAGCTTCTTGGGCTTGAGTTTTATCAGCCTGGTTGTTTATTCAAAAGCATAATTATGTGATGTGCTTTAAAATATACCTGCTTTTAAAAACACACATTGCCAAGCGCTACTTCCTTTGAAGTCAGAAAGTGATGTTCATTAAAATTGTCTCCTGCGGTTTGTCTCAATCGGTATGACTTCCAGCACAATAAATGTCTTTATTTATTCTTTAGATAATGTCAGTCTTGTAGGTGCTGAGCAGCAGCCTTATTTTTTATTTATACAGTTACTTATTTATGTTGACGTTCTGTCTCTTCTTTCAAAGTCCTCTGGTAAGTGACAGTTCTACTTCCGCGTGAGTCAAATTTCAATGAGTTTAGACTTTTAAATAAACTAAATGTCTTCCTTTTCCTTTGAATTGTTAGGATGCTCAAAAAAGTGGCTGACAACATGTCATAACTCAAATGCATGTTTGTTCAGTTTTTTTAAGACATGTTTACTGTAATTAAGCTAACCATTTTTGAGCAACATATTGAACATGCAGACTATTCAACGGGATTCATTCAGCATACTTCAGAGACAATTTACAGAGTAATTAGCCGAAGCCTTCCTTAAACTCTTTTCCTTTAAAATGAAAGTGAAGGTGTATATACTGGTGCAGTATTGGTCCTCAGATCTGGTTGTAGCCTGTACAGTCAAAATCTAGACTTTATTTCAGGGCTGGGTTTCCAGCAGCAAATTATGTAACACTTCATAGTGTGCTGCCCTCTGCATCAGAATTCTTTTTATATTTTATTCTTTTTTAACCTTTGAGCATACCTTTCACTATGATAAAATCCTGAGTGTATTTCAGCCTTTTCTGCCTTCCTCTTATTCTGCACCATGGTGTCTGAGGAGAAAACCAGTAAATACACATAAAATTTACAGAAGGTTTCCTTTGTTTCAGCAAATTCCTTCTTCTCATTTGTAATCTCCAAGAGGAATAATCCCATTGGTTTCAGTAGCAGTTGGTGTATGAATTGTACATTGAGTAGGTGTCCAGTCTGTTTAGTTATCAGAACAGACAGATTTCTAAAACACATTCCCACTAACAAGTAAGGTGTCAGAGGTGCTGAAAGTATAGGCTGTGCTTGTAAGAGCATGTTCTAGAAAACCTTTGTGCTCCTCATTCTCTCCTTCCCTGAAAGAGGAATACCAACTGCTGAAGGATTATTAAAAGGCAGGCTCTGCTGCCACCTGCTTACATAATTTGATTTCGCAGTTGAAGCAGCTTCATGAGTGAATCAGGAATGAATACAAATGCAGCTGAACTGCTTTTAGTAGCAGCAGTGCGTGTCTGTTGTCAGTCAAGATTTTGTTCTGTAATGCTTAGGAAAACAAATACTAGGAGTAATGGATTAATATTGTGGCTTACGAGGCAATATTAGAACTTTAATATGTCTTCTCTTGTCCTTTCATTGCCTGCCTTTTCCAGTTCCTCCATCAAAAACTCAGTCTGAACCTTCTCTGAACTATAGAGGTACTGTACGATGCTGCTGAGGGAAAACCATCTTTCCCTTCATGTTATGTTTAATGTGGGGTTGGAAGACGGATCTCTAAGAATGTCATGTAAAATGCTGTCAAGAAACAAGCTATTTTCATGATCTGTGTTGTCTTTTGCACAGTGTTGTTTCCACGTCTGTGTTTTTGCTCTGAACAAACACACTTTTGTGCATACTGCTTCTTCAGTAATTGCCATTAAAATGCCAGCAATTAACAAATCTCGTCATTTAACTGTTGTGTGGTATGGTATGTTTCTATACAGATTCCAGGCCTTTTCATGTTACCTAGAGCATGGTTAGTTGAATTTCTGAAATAATAACATTTCATAGGTCTCTTGGGTTCTAAACTTATAAAGTAGCAGAGACAGAATATTTTTACGTCTGTGAGATATTCCACTAATTTCAATTTACTTGCAACAAAGCATTTCAATATCAAACCTATGTATACGTGTTGGATAATTCTGAATAGATGCTGACTTCTGAATTGCTACACTAGGTGGCGTTTGATTAGATCACATTGGTACTTCGGCTTCTAGCTAAACAGAAAATATGTCTATGTAGTGTATCCTTCCCTCCCCCTGAGTCTGTTATAATACATTGCTTAAATTAATTATCCTCAAGAAAGGTATGGTTGATATGTAACTGGCTCTACTTCTTTGCGTTGCTAGTAAACACAACATAACCAAAATAAAACTGTGGATAACGTCTGTAAATTTTCTGGAAGGAAGGAAGTCCATCTCCAGTAAGCAGTGACAGCCATCGACTGAATCTTAGCTATTGCCTCTTGGCTTCACTAATGCCAGGACTTTTCCCTCAAGTCTTCTGTCATTATTTGCTATGGCTTCCTCTCATACAGAGCATAATACTAGAGTGAAAATCTACTATATTTATTTAGAAAAATTGATCCAGATTCATAAAGATTCTCTGTTGTTTTGAGACCATATGCTGTGTTTAAAATCCCAATTTATTGGGATAATATAATGTTTAGTGGTGATGTTGATGATTAGCTGTTACTCACACTGCTTATGCTAGTTATTGTTCATAGTCGGAGATTATTTGAGCCCATGTGAGCACACTGTGTCCCACATCTAGTTGCAGCCCAGCCCTGAGCAGAAAAACAGCAGTTTCTGGTGAATGAGCATAGACAGCACTTAGTATTTGCGGAAGGTATTACTTTATTACTGTATTTTTTTTTGCACTGGAGTTGCAGCCTTTCTTAAGGATAGTTTCTCCCTGTTTTCATCTGAGTTCATAATCTTTACTATTCTGCTGCGATTTGAACTACTGTATGTGCTCAACACCTTCTAACACCTGACATAGTTGATACGCAAATTAATCCGTGTGAAAATCATGTTCTTTGTGTGAAACGCAAATCAGTTTCCAGGAGTTCTGGGGTGAGTTTTTTTGTGAAGTAAACCTTTATTTTATGGCAACAAACAAGTCATTTTGCATTTTCTTCTTAAAAGTTATTAAAAAAATAAAATATTTACAAGAGCTATTTTTATCTGTACATTAAATTTTGTGTGCTAGTGGGATACTCTGACGTGTTTGGAATGAGGGAGGAATCTTCATAGCATTATTCAGTGCCCATTAAAAAAAGTGGGAGGGCTTTACAGTCTGTATATTGAATGTCAAACCAATCATTTTTCCCTGTAATGCATGGCCTTATCATGTTGTTCCTCCAGCTCAGCTCATCTGGGGGAAATTGAAGGGAGACTAAACAGTCTGAGAATTCATACAGTTCCTTAGCTGGTTCAAGGAGGATATGCATGTTTGAGCTCTTACAATCTCGAATGCGTATAGACTTGCCTCCCTTCTGACCTAAAGTAAAAGCACCAAGATGAGAGAAGATGACCACAACCAGCTGGTTGAAGTTCTAAGGAGAGCTCTTTTTCCAGGCAACAGGTCTCTTTCCTCTTCACGGAGCTTTATCCAAATCCACATTGAGAGTCTTTCCATTAACTTCACTGTGTTAAGTCAGGCCTGTGGGTTCTTAAAGATACTCACCACCATCTTTTTAAAAAGTCTTTTTCTTTTAGGTATTAGGGTACCCCACGAGTTTTAAGTGAGACCTCTAACAAGCATTTCTAAAGACTAAGCATGCTCATGTTTTGCCTTCTAATAAGGATTACTAAATTGTGATTGAAAACTTACTGAAGTTTATTAAATTATTCAATCTGCTTCCATTAGATTTTAGAACAAACTCAAATAAAAGTTTGATGAAAAAGGAAGTGTGGGATCTGGTAGTTATTTAGATAATTCAGTTCATAACATCTCCAGCTAAAAAAAATACAACATGAATCCAGGATATTTTAAAATACTGTTCTTCTGAATCTTTATTTCAGAAGTGTAAAAAATATTCCATTATAATTGTTTCAGAACCAAATCGAAAGGCGTCAGTAAGCAGTGAAGCAATAGAAAAAGAAAAGACAAGACTTCTGGGATTGTTTAAAGCTGATAGAAGCAGCAGCAAGGTAAGTGTTCAGCCATGTACTACCTCACTAAAGAGAATTATTTTCTTTCCAGATGTATTTTTTCTGTGGGTGGTGGTATTTGTTTGGAGTGTTTTGGTTTTTCTTTCTTTCTTTTTTTTTTTTCCTTCCAAGAAGTAATCTATTAGCAGATGCATAAACTATGTTTAATCAGTGCAGCCCAATGGAGATACCACGTGCTTATTGAAGGAGTTGGATATGTTGACCATTTACATTTTTATTTTTATTTTTTTAAATGCTCTGGGTTCAATAGGTGTTAACAAAGGGCAGTAGCTTCAAGAAACTTACGTCCACTTAGTAGTGCTCAGATTACAAAATGCATTTATGAAAGAACTGATGTAATATAGAACACATTAAGATTTCAAGTATAAGTGTCTTATTAACTCTTCTGTGCATGGGTGATAATCTGTTTTAAAGCACTTACATCTTTAGGAAGCTCTGTGCAGTCATGCTATTACCATCTCCAAGTCTGTAAAACCAATGAATCAGGTGTAGACGAAGTAACTTGCAGTACTAAAAGGAGTATTAAACTGAAGAGTCCGTGTCTGCTGGTGTCCATGTTAGGCATTTTTAACTTTGTTTTTAATCTTGAGCTGGAAAAATTAAGAAAGAAATTTTGATTATAAAGTATTTAATACTCTGCGGTGTCAGAGTAAAAAGAGAATTATCTTTTGTCTGGTTTAAAAAGCCCTCCAAGGTTTTTGCAGTGAAATCATGAAATATGTGCCTGATTAACTGGTGCTAAGAAGCATATGCTTGTTAGTGGACCAGCGTTTGACTTACCCTTAGTCTTCTCAGTCATGTTTTTAAAACTCTGACAGCTTTCCAAAAACTTTATTAGTTCTCTGCCCTTTTATGATCAAATGTGGAGTGCTTTTGCTGGGCAATAGCTTCCTTTATGGACACTGGGAATTACTGTGTTGAAAAAATCTCATCTGTCATGGATGCTGAACTATTCTTAACATCTTATAAAGGACACATGGAAACTGTATTTTATAAGATAGGAAGTCAGTAGCTTTCAGAGTGTTTATCCTCTATAAGAAAATATTTCCCGTTTAGAAGGGAACAAAAGCATAACTGGAGGCATAATGCTGTATCTACTTGGAAGAATTGAGTAAACAAGGGAGCTCAGCTTGAGCCTCTATAAAGCACACTGTGGGGCTGTAGTTCCTCTGGAAGAACCAATTATATTACAGCACACGGGCTCTGCGTTATAGTTTGTCCTCTGATTCCGTTTTCCTGAACTCTGGTATGTAGTGTGGGCTCTTGGAGTTCTAACTCCTGAAATAGCTCAGATTTAACTTGTAAAACATTTATGCTTGCAACCTTAGAAAAAGTTTCTATGAAGCATCCCAATTCTGTGGTTACTGCAGTGCATTTCTCTCAGCTGAGTTTGGGATGAGTGTCCCAAGATTGCAAACTCCTCCCCTTTTTTCTATTCTCTTCCTCATGCTTGTTAATCAGAGACATAGGAGGTGATACTTTGAGGGTTTTAAAAATACAGATTTTAATAGCTGCTAAGGATATTGAAGATCAATTAACAAGTTACAAGTAGTATTTGACCTGGGAAAAAGTAGGACCTGTACAAAAAAGTACAAGAAACAGCTTCTAAATCTGAGGTAGAGGTGTAAGTCTTGCTGCTAGTTCTGACAAGTTAGTTGACTTTTCTTGGTCATGTCTTTATTGGGCTCTTACTTTCAAATGACAGATACTCTGTAGAAAAAGAAACTAAAACAACCACTTTTAGTCCAGCAAGGAAGTCCTTGTTACTTTTTTAATATGAACTTCTAGGAGTTTTAACACAAAGAGAAGAAGAATTACCGAGAACTGAGGAATAACGCAGCACACAGGAGCAAGCAGATGTTAACTGGCCATAATACATCTGACTTGGTGTTGTGGAAGATTTCCAGCCAAAACAGCAGTGAAACTGCTGAACAGACTTAGTTTGCAGAATGAGGGTAGATTTGTTGAGTTCTTTTAAGAAGGGATTTGGTAGGTTTATGAAGGGATTATATGAGGGGATGCCCTGTGATTTCAGGGCGCTGGAATCAAAGGCCCAGTGTTCCTAATCTCTGCTCTTTACAGCTATTCTTACAGTTTTCCTCCTCTGCAAGACTTAAATTTGTTCTGCTTATTTTTTTTCTTTGTTTCCATTATTATTTGCAGTGATTCAATGTGTGTGTGCATGCCTTAGGTCATGCATAGTCTGTATTTTAGAACTAGTTGATAGCAAGAATTGTCCAAAGTCTTGCACAGTAGTAGCAAAGGAAAGTTGCAGACACTTACAAGAGGAAGGCAATTTCTTTTTTGCAAGGGAAGAAGAATATTAGCCTGTGTTGCAAACTGTCCTGGATCAGGTGTCACTGCACACTACAGGTCTACGCTCGGATTTCCATGCCCACACACATGCTTTCCTTCTCAACTAGCTCACCAAAAGCAATAATCGTGGTATGACAATACACTAGATCTAACTTCTTGAAAAAAGCTTTCTGCTATATTAAAAACACCATGACACAGTATGAAAGGGGAGTCCTGTTCTCATGGTTAATACAAATTTGTTGAAAGTATTTCTTTGGTTAACTTTGTACTGGCAGGCTTAATGCCAGATCAGGTATCATCTTGTTCTCTCCATTCTAATTTTATGCTGGATCAGTTACCCTCTGTTCTCCTGCAGCTGGCATAAAAAACATAAAGGTGGCATGAACTCCATCTCTTTTTGATGTGAAATGTAGTCATGTGCCTGAGGCTGAATCCAAATCAAACTGGCACTGCTAAGCAATCTAGTAGAGCAGAGGTCCTGTGCAGACACTCATGGGATCCAGGCTTAAGCAAGGGTATATGTTAGTGCACAGAAACAGTCCCATTATTGACAAGTGGCAGGGAAGAAGTTCTCTGCTTGTTCACCTGTGTCTGTGGGTGTAGCAGAGACTTGCAGTCTGGTCCCTGGTGCCACAGGAGTTGCTTACTACCTATTTTCCTCCTTGTCCAAAAATTGTTATGTTTCTTTATATTCTTGTTCTTAGATCTTTCTGGTAATAGATTTCTTAAGGCCTTGCCTACACCAGAGAAATTTTGCAGACTGCTTCAGAGTTTCTTAGCAATCAGGTCCAGTGCTACTGAGGCAGTTTGTCTTGGTTCTGTGATGAGGTTTGATGCTTTGTTCTGGCATGGTTTTGCTGTCCTGTTTCCTTTGCTGCTGCTGTGTAGGATACTTGTTTTTGTTGCAGACAGAAGAACACTTGGGGATGCACAGAGATTGTGGTGAGGAGGATGTTTTTAGTTCTACATCTACAAGTGAAGGAAGCTTGGATGTAAGTACTAACATGGCTTGTAGACGCTATTGCATTCCTATTAGATCCTGCAGTTTGAATAACCAGAAAGCACTGCTGTTCCCGATGCTTAGCCAAGTAGAAGTAGAAATAGCTTACTTCTTAGCAGGCTTAGTGACGTGAGTGAACAGTTCGTGTATCTTGATAAAGTTAAAATGTAATGCACTGTCTTCAAATACAAATTGCTAGCTTTGCTATAAATAAAGTTTCTCTCAAAGTTAAATTTGAAGCAGTTGTAAGCAAAAAGTGTTTTAACCAGGGACGTAGATGTTGTGACTGTAAGACAGTGACAGTACCGCATGATGCAAGAGTATGTTTGCCTTTTCAGTGACATTTAGAGGGAGCTTTTTTCTTATAAAACTACACCTCATTTTTATCCTTTAACATGCAGAACATGTCTTCTGCAGCGTGGCAGCATTCAATTTTTTTCTTCAGTAGCTTGGGGTTGGACAGTACTTGTGGTTTAAACGCTGGAAATAACAGAAAATATTTTAAAATACTTCAGTAGGTTTTAGAGTACCAAAATCCTGTGAACCACATTTAGAAGCGTTTTTAAGTGCCTTATAGACTACTAAAATATGAGGATTTAGGTATCTAATTAGGAAGTGTGAATCCTAAATGTTTTTGTAAGGTGGATTAATAACCATAATAAATGACATGTCTTCCTGTTGCTTTTTAATTACTTGGCTTTTTGTTATCAAGTTTCAAGTTTTCAAAACCTGTAGAAGACTCTGTAGATGACATGATAGCCTGAAATGTGAGATTCAGCTCTGAATCCCCCTTTCACAAACAGGTATTTGGAAAAGGACTGCTGATCCGCAAAATGTACAGCTCACTAGCTGTTCTGGTGACAGAAGATTGTGGGAAAAATGGAGGAATGTGAGAACAAATCCCAGATAAAAAGGATAATATATAAAAGAAATCAAAAGGGAGAAATAGATGGAGAAGTGATTGGCTGTGAGGTTAAAAAATACCTAACTGCAAATCTGTGAAGGCTTCATAGTGAGAGAGTACTGAAATAGGAAAGCTGCTTATGACACTAAAAATTTGGGTAACACTGTAAAGATGAATGCTTTAATGAGAGAGGTCTGTTAATATAAAGTCCTAGTAGAGGGTGACGTGGGTAATTGAAATACACTAGGTAAAAGTATAGGAAAAACATCACAGGCTCTGCCAAAATAAAATAATATTGTGGTTTGTATTCACTGCCATTTTACATTAGTCTCAATATCTTGATACCCAAGTACTAGAGGAGGAGATGGAATTCGAAGAGAGGGTATGAAGGTAGTTCAGATACTGTGAACTTTTACGCTAGTGTGTGGTACCTTCCTCAGACGCAGAGATATCTCTTAATTTGTTTTTGTAGGGAGTCTTACAGGGAAAATAATAAATTAAGATCTTTTTTTTTCCTTTGACATTGATGAAAAAAATTTTCCAAAACTGTCTTGAACGTGTAACTTTGTCTTCTAAAAGCACAGGTGATAGGAAAAAGGGATCTTGAAGAGGTAAAAAAGTCTTTTTATTCAGTTACATGAACTTGTCAGAGATTTAATTTTTTTTCCCTTTCCTCTTAAGAGCCATTGTTCAGTATTTGTCTTTCTCTTCTGGCTTGACACGTGTATTTGTATGAGCACCAATCCTGCTAAGACATAAGTACATACATAAATAAATGTATGGACATAGTTCCGTTTAATTTGGTACTGTTCTGTTAAAGCTTTCAGATGTATAAAATAAGTCTAACAGAACCACTCAGCAGCACAGAAGGTCCATCCTTTGAACAAACTAGATGGGCTTCAAGAAAAAGGTCAACAATTGTGGCATCTTAGGTGAAAAATTCTAAAATACTGTAAACTCATCATAGGTAGTTGGCATAGATAACTTGTATTAACTTACGATAATATTCAAGTGGAAACTTTGAGACCCTCAATCATTCTGGGTAATTCTTTATTCTACTTGCTCAAAAGATATCCTCATTTATTTACTTCAGCAGAACTGAGTAACCTTAGTCAAAATAAGTGGTATCTTACATAGCCACATATGTAAAATACACATTTAGAGCTCATTATATAGACATTTGATTGAGCTAAGATAGGACTTTTGGCAAAATGTCATCCAGTAGAGGCTTCCTCTTTTGCAATTTCCTCAGGTCTACTTTCTGTTGCTGTTTTGGGTCATCTTGAAAGTATTTTGCATTACTGTGCAGGAATCAAAGCCAAAGTTTCAGGTTTATTTCTGAAAGGAAAATAGTTTGCCGTTGCCTTCAGCATAGAGCCAGGAGATATACTGGCTGGATCACAAAATTTTTCTTGCCTATAAGGAAATGGGCAACTCATGAAGTACTACTGAGGTAAGGGTGTGAACTTTGGTATGTTTAGTTTAAATCCTTTTCTCACTATTGCATGGTGGTGGTGTGCACTGAACTGTAGAGAAAGTAATGATTCTGTTCTGGGTATTGATTGGGGTTTTTTTGAAAACAGGGCAATATGAAGGAATGGAATAAAGGTGTAAGAAATAAGAGATCCTTAGTATTTATTGAAGTACAAGTTATATTCGCTTTTTAACCACCAGACCATTCTCAGTGCCATATTTATCTAATTATTAATGCTTCTAAAAATACTTTGGATTGTTGATAAGGAAGCAGATTTTCAAAGTCAAGATGGGAAAGTCAACACGCTTGAGGTGGAAGGACATTTGTTCACAGTATCTGCAAAAATAAAGGTGAAAAAAGAAGAATTTGTTAACACCTTAAGAGAGTGTAAAAATGCAAGAAAAGAATTCTCCAGGACTATCCTCAGAGTGCAGCAATTCATTATACTGTATGTCAGTAAAGGATCTGAAATCTAATGGTGTATTGTAAATGGAGCAGAAATGTTTAAACTTAATCTGTTCCAGTTTTTGTGCTAAGCAGGTGAGCTTTATGTACGAGTTAACTTTTCACAAATCAAATGCTATTGAAATACACTAGTGTATAAATACAACATACAAATAAAGCAGTTGGAAGTTGCAGCACAGTTAAACATATTCTGCTTTTTGTGTGTTAAAGACAGAGCTAGAGTTTAGAACAGCTGGGGGGAAAAAAAAGGGAGTTTAAGTCATCTCTGCCGCTTGGTGTCAGTATCCTCAAATAAACAGTTGATCAAGATGAAACCCGATATTTGGAATGCAGTACTAAAATTAGCTGGTTTTATTTTTGGGGCCTTCGTGTTTTCATAAATCAAGAGTGAAAAAACACATCCCAAGTGCTGAACGACGTGTATCTCTGATGTGGAATTTGTTTATGTAATAAATCAGCTTGGGGAAAAAATATTTAGAAGTACAGCCAGGGACACTTATCAGTGGATTTGAAACTTCAGCACAAAGTCTTATCACACGAGGTTTCTCTAGTTCAAACAGAGCTTCAGCAGAGCAATGCTAGAGGATTTTCATGAGGACTGTGTTTAAAAAAATCTAGTCTTCAAGCATATGTCTGAATATAGATGTTACTCGTAACGGAATCAGTGAACCTAAATGAAGCAGATAGTCCAGTGGTTCCCTGCTTAATGATTTGTCATGCCTGTTATTATGAATGTTCATAAACAAAACTGTCAGTCAAAACCAGTGTAATTTTAAATTCCAATCAGTTATCAGATACATTTAGGATATGTGTATTTTTTTTATTTATTTCATAGTACCTGTGTAATTGCAAGGCCGTGTTCCAGAAAAAAATACTGTGCTAATGTTTGAAAAAAGTCATAAGGACTCTCAGTGCTTTACTGACCTTGGCAGTCACTTCTTAAATGATGGGAAACAGCTATTTTCCCTGTAAAGGATTTTTAAAAAAACCTACTATTTACTTTTTCAGGGCCTTGTTTGTTCTGAATGTACTCTTAACTTTTATGGCCTCATTGATGGCAGGACTTACATCATTCATGATACACTTTCCAAATTCAAAAGTGGTTGGAAGAAGGATCAAGTACAGTTATACATAAGTGATTTGAAATGTGATTTCTCTTCAACCGTGTCAGGTCCCAGATATCGGTCAATACAATCTTGCTGCTGTCAAGAATTTTACCTCACATGGCAGCAGGAATGAGAATGCTGCCTCTGTCATCTAAATGGAAGTTAACAGCCATCTACTTCTAATATTTCCTTGTGTGACAATCACATTCACTTTAAATTCCTGTTCTTGTGTTCTTGCTTCTTGGCCTCCTCTCAATGCTTAGGATGATGTTGGTTATTGTGTGTTTGTTCGTACTGCAGGGTCAAATCCTGGGACCATTCTGTTGCATTTTATACAGTTAGAGCTTTATACACTGTGAAAGGCATTGGTTGTGATTTGGCCTTGAAGCAATTTTGCTTAGTGTGATTTTGCTTGCAGAGCATAAAACTCAACAGAGTATGGAGAGTTGTATAAATACTAGAGCAGACTGGTCTTGCCCCAATAATCTTCTGTAACAGGGCGCCTGTAAGCAGTAGATGCCAGAGGATGCCACTAGGGAAGATGCAATGTAGTTATAAGTGTTTTCATTTGCGCAACTGTTTACATGATTAGAAGAAAAATAGATTTATTAAATACCGGATATTTCATGACAGGTTCACCATCACAGTAGAGTTATTATTAACTTTCCTTAGTAAGAAGAAATGTTTACCGGAGCCAACTGGCTTGTGACTGGCATTCAGAGAATTCCAAAAGGTAGCAAAGATGACAGTGTTCAGCCTTCTTTCTCCTTGTCTGCTGACAGCAGGACAAGATGTAATGTGCTTTGTATATAGCAGAGAAAGTTTAACTTAGAGGGGAAAAAAATTGACTGCATGGAAGTTTGACAAGGGAGCAAGTTATTAAAGAGTCTGTGAAATCCTTATCATCACCTAATCTGTAAAACTTCCTAAAAAGTCTAGAGGATGAGCTACATATACTTGATTCCTGGAGCAGAGGGATAGATTAGGTGGACCGTGGAGGTGCCTTTCAGCTAGATTATGGCTGCTGAAGAGATGCAGCTATACCCACCTGCTTTTGTGTTGCGGACTTAAAGGATATTAACTGCCTTCGTTCATGTGAATCTTAGATACTTCTAAATAATATAGTATCTTTAGATTTTTCTTGGAGTATAGCAAAAGGCAAAAGCTTGAAACAGTGGCTGCTTGCCACTAGACTTCAAGTTCTTGCTCCAAAGCATGGTGTTACTAGACCTCTTCAAAGAAAAGGACCTTGGAGTTAGTGTAAAAAATTCTCAGAACCAGCTGAACGACTCAGGCTCAAAAAAAAAAAGAAAATAGCCTGAGGCAAACACCTGGAATGGAAAGTCTCAGCATCTATGGTTAAAGCATGGTAAAGTTACAAGCTATTAAAAACAGTATCTGGTGAAGAGACATGTTGGCTGACCCCGGGTCTGTCTGTGCTGCTTAGCTTGAACTACCACAAGATTGCCAACTTCGTGCATTCAAAAATCACTTGTCAGCTCTTGCCCTTACCGCACAAAAGTGGCTTAAGATCATGAGATTTGAAAACAAGTCATTTAGAGTGGACTTTCCTTCCCTCCATTTGGCTTCTAAGCAAAATGGTTAGGTTTATAGAGGTTACATTTCTAAACTTTTTTTTTGTGACCATGAAGGTTTTATTAAAAGCAAAATATTATCGCGTAGTCATTAGTTGCCAGGACGTGCATCTTTACATAGAATTGCACGGTTCAGAGTAGAATTGTCACAACGCGTTTACATTCAAGTTGTTGCTTTTAAAAAGACAACTGGGAAACTTCAGTTCCTGCTGTGGTTTTTATAGGACATTTTTAAGGAAATATTCTCAAGAAATGTTCCGAGATGAACAGAGAGAAATGGATCGAGTTAAACTGAAAGAGCTTGAGTAGGACTATATCTAGAAAAGCAACTGGGCACAACTATGCCTGGCAGTGCCTTTTTTAATACCCGGTAGTGTGGGCTTCTGTTGGACACTGAATCTAAGCATCCCAGAGTCATAGTTCCCAAGTTCTGAAGCCACTGAAATCTGCACAACAGGAGTTGCACGCAAAGCTTTGCCCATCCTCTGTGTCTGCTACCTGCCTCTGCTCAGGATTGAAACCTTGAGTGATCTTCTGAATTTAGGTATTTAAAAATTTTACTCTAAAAGTTTACCACCTACAACTATTAGCCAAAATGTGAGAGAGCGAAGTTCAGTTCCCTCCTCTGTCTTTAGAGATACCAGCCAGTCTTCTATCTCTCTCGGGACCATTACTGAGAGAATTATTTCCTCCTTTGCAAAGAAAACCAAAATACTTTCTGGGCTGGAGAATGCCTGGAACAAAGCTATGAGGTATTCTTGATGTGGGAAGCACCCTTTTGTGAAAATACCCGAATATTCAGTGACTCAGAGAGAGCAACAGCAAGCTTAACTGTTCAGACCAGTAATGAAATAACTTAAGTGCGGTGGCAGCTCTGAGTTCCAGTGCCAGAGATGTTTTTCTGTGTTTCATGCTAAGCAGATATTAGATTCAGCAAATAAGTAGTCACTGAAGCTAGAACTGGAGGAGCCAAATGGTGGTTGCTCCCTGCTCAGATGAGCGCCCTAATCTCAGTCTCTTTCTAGCTAAACTCATGTTCATGTCTTCAAGCAGAGAATAATCTCACTCTGCCCACGAGAGGGGGAGGTTTGTTTTTCCTCAACTAGAAGAAGGTTTTGATCCTGAACTTCCCATGTTCTTACTGAATCATTGAATTTGGGGCAGTGGTGAGGACAAGACAGGAGAGAAATACCATAGCTGTCTCTTCTAGCAGTTACGTTTTGTGTGATGTGCTTTAAGGTCACCTGTTGGATTAAGCCCCTTGGATGATGAAGATGGAGACATTTGCCAATTTTATGGATCCCAATGGAGTTTAGGCAGGAGGTTAAGAGCATAGTTTCTCAGCAGCTTTCATGCTCAGCTTGCCCAGAAGCAGAATTCAGGCACCAGAATGGGAGTAAGCACATCAGAAGGGTATGTATCAAGCTTATTGAAGGGAAAGCACGAAGCAGTGTGAGTTAGGGAGGCTCAACCTAACAGGAGCACGGTAAGTTAGGCTGGTGTGAGGCAATTCAGCTTTCAGACCTAGGCTGCATGGCATCGTTCTGTATACTGTGGATGTACACAGTCGGTCTGGAGTAAGTTGGCTCAGATATCTCCCTCGGATGTTTAATTAAGACCTGGTGACACACCCTTAACCACCCAAATCCTTTTATGTCTGATTCATCTTTTGTTACTGATTTCGCTGAAAAGTTCTGAAGTTAACTCACTGGAAAAAATAGAATAAAGCAGCAGCTAATAAGGCCAATGGCTTTTAATTTGCCTTAATAAAAGGACATTAAAAAAAACCCAAAGACAAACTTAAATTCCATTTGAGATTTTTCTAGTGACATCTCAACCACTCAGGCTTTGCTTCCTTGGTGTTTAATATTACCAGAGCCCCTTAATAGTGTATAATAGCCTTGTAATTCATATTCAGTCATAATTTATTCAGCATATTGTTCTTAGTGTAACTGGCAAGCATGCAGTGGTGTGCATCACCTTCAAAGAAACGTTCATCCCAAGATCAGACTTTTCTGCAATTGGATAAGCAGAGATGTAGTTCCTTGAAAAAGTCTTTCACGTATTTCTGTGTACATAAAATGCTTTTTGTGTTTAAGTTTGGGATGGTCTGGGAATGAGTGAGGGAATTATTAATTCCACTGTAAAGTACGGTTCTTTTTGATTTAAAGATGGATATCCAAAATATTTCTTGTAAAGCTTTCACATGTAACTACTGTAATGAAAGGATTAGTGTGTATTTATGCCAATGCCCTTTACTAGATGAAATCAGAAATGGCTAATTGTATGTCATCGAGTCCATATTTCTAATATACAGTGGAAAAATTTTTTCAGACAGTAACACCTATTTTTGTAGTGGCATAGTCTGAATCACATGTAACCATAGATTTATTATATTAGTCTAAAATATCCTATTAGCATATGTAGATTTTAGATACAGTGAAGATTTTCAACACCGGTTAAGGTATAATTTCTTTCTTTTGCAAACAATTTCTCAGGCATGAGCGCTAATAGGATTTGGTTCTTTTCCAGCCTCTTCTGTGGACAGCGAAGACTCGATTTCATTAAAAGTAGTGGCAAACAATAACATTTCTTTTAATTAGATGATCTCATGATTTCCACACGTATTTGTTCTGTGCATTATTGTGCGTTGGCAAAACTGAGCTGCTCGGTAGCGTGTGAAACCATATGTCTCAATAACATCTTATGGCAGGTGAGGGAGGATTTGCAAAACAACATTTGCTGACAGGACACAATGCATTTTACTTTGATGGAGAAGTTTTCCTAAATGAAATTTATGGCTTAGTTCTCTCATGCAAAGTCAAACCTACATGAGGCGTAGAGGGCCTTACAAGTCTCCCTTTAACTCAAAGAGGGCTTGTGTGTGTGAAGCAAAGACTGTATAGTGCCAAGTACTGTCTGTGCCGCTCAGTTGTTCATCACTACAGAAAAAGACCTTCAAATACCTGTAGTCTGTGTAGCTGTTTCACAATCTTACTTCTTTTTTTTAATAAACTGTTAAATAAGGTTTTATTGATCTTTTACGTGCAGCTTCAATACTGATCTTCTCTTTTGAGCTTAGCAGAAGGGATTACAAATAATTTCAGATATCGCTTTTTCTCTTACTCCCCAGTGTTTAATATTTCACTTGAATTCTCAGCAGCGTTTTGGGATGCAAGCTGAAGAGGAGAAAGTGTGACAAAGTCTTTTTAAAGACTTTTACAACAGCATGAAGTAGTAATACCTTCAGTGAGATCCATTTTCTTGAATATTTTTTTAATATCTTTTACACTTTTAAGCAGATCTCAAAATACTTGGGGAAACTAAGGGAAGTATTTCTGGTTTTACAAATGGTCAGCTGGAAGGCCAGAAGAGAAAGCAGATTAAGGCAAATAGCAAGATGTAGTCCTGCAGAGTTCTGAAATAGGTGAGTAGCTGTAAGTCTAGGAGTTGGACCCACTGACTTTGTCAGTGTCATACCGAGCACCTGTTTAAGTGGTTTTCTGGTTCAGTACCTCGGTGACCTGGTGAGAGAGCCAGGTGCGACTGATGTCTAGGACATGAGTTGTGTAGGCATTCTCTGAAGTATACTAACATAGAGAGATGGAGAGATTACCAGTAGATTATAATTGTTAGTGTTTGGTTCCCCCACATCCCTCTCCTCTGGTTATAACATTTTCTTCCTTCCATGCCAACAAATGCTCGGCTACACATCTTGATTTCAATCTCTCCCAGTTTCAGCACAGAGATGGTGTGATTTTCATTGACTCTAAATAGAGCTTGTACTGATTTACAGTTGTTTGCATAGGACAAGAATCAGACCAGTGAAGTGCACTGTGGAGGTTTGCCTTGTAAAAACCTAATGGCAATGGATTTGACAGAAGCGGGGAGGAAAGAAGAAACATTTAAGACTATTTATTAATCAAGAATTCCAGCAGTGAGGCTTTTCTTCCTTCATTCTGGCAAACGTACAGATGAGAGATACTGTGCAGAGACCATTTCTGCACAAACAGAGAAAGCCCTTCAAATGTAAACATTTGAGCAGCTGGCATGGGAGATTAGTGCAGCAGTGGTGGGAGGGGGGTAATAGTGGATAGTGGCGCTGTCTAAATGTAACATGTTAAACAAGGTCCTTGTTCTGGTTTAAGGGTTACAGATCAGGAAGACAATATCAATTGAAAATACTGACAATTGTGCAAGTCAGCCAAAGTCATTAACTAGTATTTCATTAAAAGTAAATTGCCTTTCCAAAATTGAGATGCCTTCTGCCCCCCCTCAAAAGAGGAGAGAAAAAAAAGGGGGGTGGAATTTGGGTAGAAAATATTCTATGCTACCTGTTTGAATTAAGTAAAAAAATACTTTATCTATGGAAAGGCAGCACTCTGAGACTTATTAATGTTTTTAGCTTTGGACTGTGAACTCACTTAATATATTGTTCTACTTTTAATTTCCTGTGGGTGAATATTATATTAAAAGAAAGCATCGTGCTGAGGGTGAAAGTAGCGTAAGGTCTGTTAGCTTTATAGACATGTGTTCATATGCTGTTTAACATCATCTGGGGGAGTACGTTTTGGTTTTTAAACCTTTGCCAAATAGTTACACAACTTGACCATACTTCAAGGTATCTGATTATGCATTGGGTTTTTTGGATTTTGGTTTTTAACTTGAGTTTTGATCACACTTTTAAAACAATTCTTTGCCTGTTGGTTGTGATCTGTTTCACATGTGTTTTGTTGGAGATGCTTTACTTTCTTCATTTCCTTAGCAGCAGAGACTTAAGTATGAGTATGTGAAGCCAAATTTTATGTTTGAAAAAATCGGAGCTATGCTCTCTCTGCTTGCATGGTTATGATTTTCATTGAGTTTGAAAGTATACTGAAGAAAAAGATTTCCTGGAGAAATGACAGCGGCAGCATAGTTTAGAGCATTACTGTCTTTTGGCATAGTAAAATTAGAGTGACCATTAGAGACTTGATGCAGAACTTGCTGGAGCCAGTGGAAAAATTTCCTGCTGGTTTCAACTGGCTTTGCACCATGTCCTTTATGAGTTGTTAGCCATTACTCTAGGCCATTTCTTTCTTGCACTCCAGGTTGTCTTTTGCATGGACAAACATCTTCTGACACTTTCACTGTCATCTTTGAAAATGTGAGACCTCCATTCCTTTTTGATGGACAGTTGACGCAGATGGACTTCTTGAAGTTGCTCAATTTATGGAGCATTTTCTCACTGGGGAAGGAGAAAACCCCAAAGTAAACATGTTAAGTCTTGCAGAAGATGAATTGCAAACAGTGGCAAAGGAAGGGAGTGGCTTTCACCGACCAATAATTTGTTGCAAAAGCAGGTTTTTCTTTATCTGAAGCAGTGCATACCCAGAGAAGTAAGCAGAATTCTCAGTGCTGCTTGTTGTGTTTAAGATGTAATTGTGCCAGTGAAAGTCCAAATGTAGGTATATGTTGTATGTATTTCCACTGTTTTTAACTTCAGTGTCAGTTAAATTTGAGACTGACCTTGAAAAGTTTCTGCTACAGCTGCTCAGTAAGGAGAGCACTTCAGTGGATTGGAATACTCCAGTCAGTGGGAATAAACAGATTGAGGAGCTGTAATTTCTTAGTATTTCATACTAAATTCACAGAGGAAACAAGGCTGTTCACAGTGGGAAAATTAGTTTTTTAGGAATAACAAACATTGACAAGAGGATGGGGCCAGTCTTTTTTCAGTGATGCCCAGTGACAGGACAAGAGGAAGTGGGCACAAACTTGAACATAAGTTCCATCTAAACATGAGGAGGAACTTCTTTACTTTGAGGGTGGCAGAGCACTGGAACAGGCTGCCCAGAGAGGTGGTGGTGTCTCTGTCTCTGGAGACATTCAAAACCTGCCTGGACCCATTTCTGGACACAATCTCCAGAGGTCCCTTCCAACCCCATATCATTCTGTGATTCTGTGATTGACAAGTCAAGCTCTGGTGTCCTAAGGATATAGTACTTAGACTTTAGTTTTAGACTACAGTTTTAGACTTGGAGAAACTTAGTTAGCTATGCTGTACTGCAAAGGAAGATAAAAATATAAAATTATATATATATATGGGAAAAGGCTGAAGTGGCTTGGGCTTCAGCACAGCTGTACTTTGCAGTCTCCTATGTCTCTTTGCAGTATCCTATATTCTTGCTTCACTATTATTTAGAAGGTGGGCTGGCCTAGACAAAGTCAGAGTTAAAAGGATAATAATGAGTGCTCACAATAGGAAAAACATAAAAGGCCAAGGGTGTTTGAAGTAGTGTTTGAATATAAGTCTAAGAAAATTCAAAGATGGGGTCTGCTTCTTTACTTTTAACCTATTCTTCTGTGCCAGATTATTGAATTTGCATTACTTTCGCCAGCATGCTCAGGATATTGATTATCCTCCAAAGGAGAATCTTCCAGGATGGAGAGGAAGCTTGGTCTGAATTTCATGCTCTTGCAAGATTCCAAGACCTGAATTGAATTTGCTTGTGACTTCTTCGGAGCATAAGCATATGTATTTTCTGTCCCAATTCTTCATCTCCTTTAATGGGACAAGCTTAGGTATTGATGTGTAGGTGTTATGAAACAGAAGATGGATGAGTACACCTGGATGTGCTCTATCCATTGTCCCGCAGGAGGGTGTCGCCTCTAAACCTTCTCTTTACCCCTGCACTCCTGACTACTGATGTTGATCTGGGACTAAATATTCAGCTGTTATAATTCAAAGTGGTTCGTTGACATCAATGCCTGAGCATCAAACTATGAGCATGATGTGTGTGAGTTTGCCTTTTGTTTTTGTCTTCTGCAGCAAGCTGTCATATCTTCTTAAAGGACTAGTCTGCTTCAGTGCCATTGATGCCAGAAATTGCGAGCATGGAAACTGCAGATAAAACTGAGGGGCGTGTTTAGGCCACCCCATAGGGTTTCAGACCCAGCCTGTTGTACTCAGTGTGTGTAAGTATGTGTACATACACACACCAACATGCATACAGACATCTGAAAAAGCTAACTGAAGTAATAAAATTTTTGCACGTATACGTACCTGTGTTTGTATGTATCTACATGTATGTACACACAGGTTATGTGTACACACACATGTGCATTTAGAACTCTGAAAGAGCTAATTGAAACAGTAAAATTCCTGGCTGCTTGACTTCTGAGTCATGTTGCTAGAATCCTCTTAGTGATTCTGTAATTAGGATTTGTGTTAGGATTTGCACTAATTTCAGAGTTCGAAAGCTGATTTGTTCTTCTAATTTAAGTTTTAAAATCTTCAGAGATTGCATTGTTTTTCAGAAATAGTTTTGGCAGTGTTTTATCATTAAAAAGTGTAAAGCTTCCTTTTGGAAAACTTGCTTTGACAGTTGGATGATCTTATTTGTCTCCCTCTAGCTAAACACCTACAGTTACCATAGACTTCAAAGGGAAAAGTAGTTGCACAACTTCATTCTAAATTAACAAAGTATTTGTGTGGGAATTAGATTATAGGGACTAGAGCTAGAAGTCAGTTCCCTGATCTTGAGTAAATCAGAGAGAGCAACTCCTTTGACTTTATGGAAGTTCTGCTGATCTTGGTGAAAATTTGCCTTTGAATTTCAGTACAGATTTTCTCCATCAGCTATAATAAAGAGAGGTTTTCAGAGTCATATGTGTCAGAATTTCAGCAGACACTGAAAGATAATAGGAATTGATCATTAATGTTTCTTGTCTCTGGAAAACTTGCGTAAGGACAACTCTTTCCTTAAAATGGGGAAAAAACGCTTTTTAACTTAACTAGAATAAAAATACTTTCAGTAAAAAACAGAAATTATTTCTTCAAAACCAAACAAATACACACCCAAAAAACTCTTGCCAGGAACTATTCCATTCACAATTCTGGTCCCCATAAAAATTGGCTTTGCAGACATTAGAGCAGATATTTTTAAAAATGTATGTTTTATGTGAAGTTTCCGTCTCCTCCTCCAGTATAAGTTGGCATATCTACAATGAAAATATATTGAAGATGATCAGCACTAGCAGTTTGATAGTCCCTGTACGTTAAAAGAATTCATTGCAGCAGAAGTTCTTCTCAGCAGTTTTTCAAAATATTTTGAATTTCAGAAGGACATATATCACAAATATAACAACTGCTGTCTTCCATGAACCAAACTGATTGATTTAAAAGAATTAGTAAGCCTAGAGAAAATAAACTCTTATTGCAATGATGAATTTATTTAGCTCAAGACCTTTGATCCTTTTTGTGGTCATTTATGATTGATGAATCCTTAATGCCAGTGGAAATTACGAAAATGTCTTTTTTGCTGTTGTTGGTCTTTGACCTTTTGAACTCCCTGTTTCCTGAAGCCTGTTGCCGGACCATTAATGAAGGCAGATTTTTATTTTTGGCTTGGTTGTTCAACACTGTTTGATGGGGCTAACCTATTTTCACATAGTACAAAAGTGTAAGTGAAAGGAGAAACCAGCCTTTTCAGACTTAGAAAAATTTGGTTTTTTCCATCCACTCTCTTCCAAGATTGCTCTCACTAGATCTACTAATGGCCTTTGAAGGCCAAGTGTAAATGACCTCTTTTGAAAAGTTCTTTCCTTTTTTTTCTTCTGGCTTGATATTTTCCTGTCTTCTTTCTATACTGGGATTGAATTGAATTTTTGAGTCCATGTAAATTTTACTCTGTAATTCTTTCTTCTTCAGGTTTCTTTAAAAGGCATTTTTCCATTAGGGTCTGTCATTGTCTTGAAGACCTCTCTTGTTAGGTTTTAAGATCTTTCTTTGGTTATTTTCTTCCATTCTGCCTTATGCTCTGTCTTTGTATGCATTACATCCATACCACAGGAATATTTATTACACATTCACAAGTCTATATATTAATCCACATTCCTTTCAGTATTGAATCTTTACCAGTTTGAGTTTTGTTTATGTCACTTTTTCCTGCCGTTTCATGTCAACAAGTGAGCATTAACATCGCCATCCTTCTGGGCTAACGTGAGCAATCATTGAGTTTCTTGCAGAATATGGTTTGCGTCCTCTACAGTCTCCTTAGTTCATTGTTCCTTCCCCAGGATATGAGCCAGTGCTCTATCATCACAGTTACTGAAGTCCTCTGCTTTTTGCTTTGCTTCTCTCTTATTCCAGATTTTTATCTTTGAATTTCTGCAAGAACTTCCTCTCTGGTCAAATCTGGTGAACATACTTCATTTTTCACCATAATGACTGTAGTTTTGTTTCTCTCCTCGGTTTTTCCTGTGTTCTTTCCTACTTCTTTCTTGTCTGCTTTTGTACCACTTGGACAAATATCCAAAAGAGACTTGTAGAGTTTTTTTCCCATTTCCTTTTATAATTCACTGAACTCCTTGCATATCTCTCCTTGCAAGCCCATCTTCTGTCCCTGTTTGATGACACATTCATCTTGAATAGATAACCCTTTCCTTTACATTATAGATTAGCTCATCTGGCATAGTATGTGACAAAAATTTTTCTTTGTCATCTACCTATTCTGCTATCAAGTAATGATACACTTATTTAGCATATATGTACATAGTTATCATAAAAATTATAAGTAATGTGAGTAGCTGAATTTTCTGACTGTCTGGTTTTTGTTAGCTGTTCCCTTTTGTGAATATTTTTAATTTAATCTTTCTCCCCATATTGCCTTTACATATTTGTATTTTTGACAGTTATGAAAAATGTATTTTCAAAGTACAGTCTTTTTTTTTTATAGGCTGACACAATTTGATGGTGCCCTGTAACAAAAAGTTGCCTTGTGGAAGATAAGTTTTTAGCAGTCTAACCAGAAAGACATAAATCAGCCCTGAGAAGGGGGCATTTCATATCTAAGTTCATTCTGGTATTTTCCCAAAATGATACTAAAAAAAGAAGGAAAAAAAAAAAAAGCACTCTAGCAAAGGAGTTACAAAGTTGTCCACACATGTCTGAAAGTCAAGATAAATCATTTTATAGCTGTATGAAACGGAAACAAACTTTATCCTAAGCATCTGCCAGCATCTCAGACTGTCACACGCGGTTCAGCTTGACTTTGAAATTCAATTCAGATTGTGTCTGCAGCCTGCGCCCCTACCTCTCACCTGAGTGACCGACAATAAAGTTTCCATTAAACTACCAAGTAGCATAGAATGCATCTGATGAAGAAATGTTTTCTGTGCTATGTTAATGATGGTTTTGTCTCACTAGAGTTTACATATCCAAAACAAAAGCAAGAATATTTACATTGTAGGGGTATTCAAAATGCATCTGTCATCCAGAAAATAATATAAAAAAAACCCACCAAACATATGCTTTGTGTGCTGTCATTTAGCCTGATGGTATCAGGTGCATAGCACAAGGGCATGAGAGAAGTTGGCATATTCTGGAAGCTTGTGCATGTATGTCTGTGATGTGTCTGTCACCTTAATGTGGCACTCTAAGGGATTGTACATGCATGTGTTTTTTTTAAAAAAGAATGGTGATTTTTAGTATATCCATTTAAAAAGATAAGTGTAACATACACGTGCTAAGGCTTGTGCCTATTTCTTGGATATCATTGAATTTTATATCAACGCTGGAATATCTTCTAATAAGTTTGTTTCATAGCTTTTTAGCTGTATTTCGGGAAATTGAGAATCTGGTGGAAAGCAGAATATTAAGTGGATATTATCTAGAGTATTAAGTGGAAAATATATTGGCTTGTGTGGTTATAAGCTGAAGTTTACTTTTTTGAACATCTACCTACTTGCTTTGCTGATCGCATTTGTTTAGAAAAGAATGTTTAGCAACCTAAGTTTCTTTCATTTGTGGCTAAATATCTTCGGATTTCAGCAAAACAGTTTTTCATCCTTCGTAGAACACAGTGAGAGAAATCAAACAAATTATGCCTTAGAAAGATTTGTAGCTTGTGTATTTTCACTGCATTGAGTTGAGATTGACTTGTCAATGCTAACGGCTCTGAATCAAAGAATATGGGTTTCTCCTCTTTTTAACAAGTTCCTCAGCTTTGATGCACAAGATCTGCAGGATACCTGCTTGCTGGTTACTGCAATGACTTCAGTGTTCAGAGTGATAGGAGAGGACACAAATGATTTATGTGTGCCTTCCAAGCACTGATTTATACAGTTTGGTTTTCTCATTAGCACCAGGCAGTATGCTGCCTGCTCCCACCTTCTGAGTTGTTCAGACATGGCTCTGCCTTCTTTCCCTCTGAGTCCCACCATTCAGAAAAGGTAGTGTCTACCCTCTCCTCTCAAGAGAGGTTATTTTTGCTGATTCTGTTGGGATGCTACTTTTGTTAAAAACTATGAATTTATTTGAAACACACTGTCACTTAAATAGAGGAGACAATACAAGCACACAAATGTAAATCAAGTTAGCTTGTGTTCCTTTTTCTGCATGTATTGCTGTGATGGGGAAAAAAATCATTGCATCCATTTCCCTTGATACTGTGATGTTGTCTTCATTCTGCCAGGGACACTTCCTTACATTGACTTAAGTGATGTTAGGTAGCAATAATAGACAAAGATTTTGTTAAGCATGAAGAGTAGTGTGACTTGGGAAAATCTGAAGGGTGAAACATGGGAACAGGAGAAATTATTTAGAGGAAATACACTGAATTTGAAATCACTAGAGGTGATTCAAAAGCTTCTGTTCTTAAAGCATTCGTGAGTCACATCTATCATAAACGAAAAATTATGAATGGTTTGACAGTCTCAGAGTTGCTTGAATATTATATATACATTGTTGAATTTACAGGTCTGTATTCCACTGCTTTATATGTGCCTTAGTAATTGATTCATTTGTGGAGAACTCAGTTAAATTTGTGATCTCAGACTGGCTGAATACTGAGGGAGGTGGTAGTAGTAGGTGATACTGATATTAGCAGTTAGGCTTGGTTTTACTTCTTCCGATTCTTTGTATTTGGAAGAATTTATAGATATGTTCATGGTTAGCTGGAATGCATGTGTTCCCAGTCCATGTTTTCTAACCTACTACTGATTTGAGTAAAACCTTTATATTTCTAAACATCAAAGTAAAATATTTGACTTCATAAAAAAAAGTAATCAACTTACTGCAATTTTTGTCATATTCATTCAATATCCATCTGATTTTCAAATGAAAAAGAAGTTTTGAATATTGCTTCACATACAAGAAGAATAACAAAAACTAAAGAAGATTCTTAGAAGGTTTCTCTGGTTGGGCACCCTCTTTGTCCTCAGTGTAGCACACAGGGCTTGAGTTAATACCCACACTTGCTTCCTACTTAGAAGTCCACAAACAGTGAATCTAACCCCCTCTGTCTGTTTTGGAAAGCCTTTCTCCTGGATGCTTCCACTTTTCTAGTGGTTGTTCTTTCAGGTTTTCTACTGGGAAAAAGGTTGGACACCACACGAGGCGCAAAGTGGACGTAAATCAGTGGGAGCTGGAAACCAAAGTTGCACTCCTAGCTGTAGAGACACAGAGATACTTTACATCACATGACCTTACCAAATTGAGGACAAGAAGTAATCAGATAAAGTTATAGGAAGGGAAATTATAGTTAAGGTACAAGGAAAAAAAATTCTAATGATAAAGATAGTTAAGCAATAAAACAGCATAATTGTGGGTGGGGTAGACCTGTGTGATAGGAAGGTTTTAGTAACCTTTGCAGGGACAGATTGGTCATGCTACCTCAGTGCTGGGAGATAAAGTAGATGCCTCTGAAAGGAGATGACCTCCTTGTACCTGGCACTGCTAGGATTTCTGATCATCAAACTTTATACTAAAACAAGAAGAATGTGGCTGGCCATGGGGAGGCAGAACTGGCAGGGGCACAGGAGAGAGAATGTTCTCAGGCATTTCTAGTTCTGGCTGTGGAAGTTCTGGTGTCCACCAAATGGGCCCTGACCACAAGATCTGGAATTGCTAGCTAGATACTAAAATAGACTTATACAAGCATATTTCCAAGTCCCTGCAAGTTTGCTTAATTAATGTTGTATGTTCTTAATAGTTGCCATGCTAACCTGCCTGAAAAACAAACCTTGTAGTTGTACAAGCTTCAAAGTATAACTCAAAACTTTTACAGTAAAACCTTGAAAGCTTACTCACCAGACATATAAAATCAACATGGTACCGCCTGTACAAGTTACTGTTGTGGAAATGAAATAGTTGCTTCTCTTTTAATATTGTGATGGGTGACCAGATCATTTCCTACCAATAGCAAAATGCAATTAGATAATAAAGCAACATTAAGTAAATCGCATAAAAATGCATTTATTTTTTTTTTTAGTTCAGAGCAGGAAAAGGTTAACTTTTTTTTTTTTCCTTTTTGACTGCAGACTGAATGCAAGTACCAGAATCACAAGTGCTTCAGGGAGTACAAAAAACAAACTGTATTCAGTGTGGCTGGTTAGAAAGGAAAATCTGAGTAGTCACAATTTTTTATTTTTTTTTTAAACTATGTCTCCAAGCAATCTCATGACCTCAGTATTATGCTTTGGTTTTGAAGCAGGAGCTGGGATTAATTCAGTTTCGGTGTTGTCAAATTTAGTGCTAGTATAAGGAATTTCAGTTTCACATCAAGGAAAGCAGCCTTCAACTTTAATTTGGGCAGTAGATCTGACAACCTGTCTGGTGTTTTAAATGGCCAGTTGTAATCAGTTGTGATATCATTCAGCAAATCAATAAAAGTTTGCATTAATGGAGTTTAAACGTCCAACGGGCATAGATATTCTTGCTGTCACTGAGTAGATGGATTTGTCTGCCTGTTCTGAATCTTACCTTTCATATTTACCCACAGTATATTTGCAAAAAAAATTATATCCTTTATGATATTTTTATTCTTATTTTTTGTCTCTGTTTTGGAAAAAATAAAACCCCTTACTTTTTGCTGATACATCTGGTACTTTGAGTGCTTAAAAACAGCTCAATTGATTACTTTTGATTTAAAAACTTCTCAGAAGGAAATTGCATAACAAGACTGGGAGCTCAAATATGTGAGTTTTGGCAAAGAGCTGCGGAAGAAAAGCCTGGCTGTAGCAACCTCAGAAGAAAAGAACTTGACATTTTGAAAAATTTTTATTGACCGGTGTGAACAGGGAACCGGGAAGTCAGATCACTCTCACAGGCAAGCTGCAGTCTCTTCCTTGCTGACCTTTAAATGCCACTTAGTGTCATCAGAAAACCAAGGAAATGCTAATAACAGGGCTTTGGGTAAGAGAGTTATATATGAGGCATATCTTTTGAAAACAAACATAAACTGACTTCCACTTTTATACACATCTATTTTTGTAAAATGGAATTTTCACTGCAGTACAGTTATATTTTAATAGATTAATCTTACATTATTTTATTAATATTAATATTAAAATTTTCAGAAGTATCTATAAGATATCAGAGATTCTGTTCATCCTTAAAAAGGGAGTAGTTTGCAAACAACTTTTTTTAATTGCGTTCTAGGTTGATGACTGTGGAACACAGACTGGCCTCTGCTTTAGGCTCTTAATGTAGCTTGTGTTGAGTTCAGCAGGCTGTGGACTTTGGTAGTCTTGTAGAAAGTTGTCTTCTCAGTGTCTTTTGAAAAGACTGCAATGCTTAAGTCACCAGGTTTCTCTGAGCCTTCATAATTCTGTGTTTTTAACAGCCCCTCTTTGTCCTTCCAAAAACTCTTTGAAAGCTAAATTTCAACTAGAAGAACTAGTAGGAAAAAACCCTAAAAAGAAACTGCTTTAACCCCAAAGAAAGCAACTTGTACATTAGAAAAAAAGAAAGTTCCTTAGATTTCAGAGGTTTAATGAGAGAGAAAAAACTAGCTGGCAAGTACAACATGAAACAATGGATCTATGAAACCTGATAGCACCATATGTAGGTACTGTAGCTGTTTCTTGCCTCCTTCCAACATCAATTTCATGGAATTCAAGTGGACTTAGGTCTATGGTTGTGGTTCAGTACATGTTCAAGATCCCTGCTCAACTAGAGTCTAATTTTACTGATGACCTATGCTGGTGTATCTGTGTTTGTGCTGTCTTTGCTTTAGCTTAATTCGGGGGGGGGGAAGGAAACTAATTCTTTTTTTCTTGCTAGTTTGCATTACTTAATTGTTGTTTGAACTGCTAGCAAAGTGCTCTAACACTAGTAGTCTAGTAGTCACTAATAGTCTGCTAGACTCTGATTTTACAAGTTGGGAGACATTTTTAAAAGCTCCTTATTTAATTCATTGTCATGAAATTTCTTTTTCTGACATAATTTTTATATTTTTTTTTTTTTGCCATGCAGTTACAGAGCACATGGATTGTAGGAATGGATTTTGACTCTGAGCAGAACATTCCATGCTAACCTATTTGTCAAATGAAGCAGAGGATAAGGGGTGACTTTTTTTAGCCAGCTGCATTGGATGCAATGCTTGAGCTTGGCTTTCCTCTCACTTACATTGCTGTCATTTCAGTAATTCCACTTAAATCGATCTATTGATAACAAATAAAACAAGAAGAAATGAGATATGGTTTGGGTAAATGGCATGTACATTTCCAAGTCCCTGCAAGTTTGCTTAATTAATGTTGTATGTTCTTAATAGTTGCCATGCTAACCTGCCTGAAAAACAAACCTCCAAAATCCAGTGATTTGGAAAGAAGCTGCACTGCATCTAACACAATGTAAAATATAAAAGCTGGGTAAGGCGTTGTCTCTGTAGATTAGGTTTACAACAAAAGACGAGTCATGCCAGAAACACTTGTGTCAGTGGTTTGTGTCCAACATTTTTCTTCTCTTAAACTAATGAAGAAGACTACACACATGGGAGAGCTTGAAAGTCTGCCTCCAATTAGACAAAGCTCCCATTGCTGAATGATGGGGCGTTCAAAACTACTTTGAAGTTGTCCTCATTCCATTCCCCTGGAAGCTGTAGTGAGTTTTTATTTTAGGGGAAGAGTCTTAACATGAGCATTCTTGAAATGTTCACTCAGTAAATAATGGGCTTGATATAACGTTTGGACTTGGAAAAGAAAACAGATGAATTTCCAACGTTTTTATTTTTTCTTTCATTAAAATATTTTTATTATAAACTATTTATAGTGTCATGTAAGTATTATACTTTTTTCCTCTATCTTCTGGTAGGAAATCCAAGCTTTAAAAAAAAGAAAAAAGCTTTAAAATGTTTAGTTGTTCATCATTGTATTCCTTCACAGTGATCTGTTGCTTAGAAAAAGATTATTGTAGCTCTTCAGCCATGAGACCTTGAGGTCTAATTTAATAGGATATTAATTTAAAACTAGATACATCCTGTCTTCATATTGGTACCCTGTGTTTGTAATGCTGGGAGGGAAGTCTTAGGGGTTTTTTTTATTATTTGTATACATCTTTAAATCTCTTTAACAAAATTTCTCAACCTTTTTATCCAGCAAGTAAAATCAAGGAATTTAAAGTCAGAAAAGCGTACCTGTAGAATACACCTTAAAATTATTTTGTCCAGTCATTTTATAAGTGTCTTAAGAGAGGAGATTATTTTGTATTTCACCCTGTGAACGCTATCGTTTCTTTAGGAATAAACAAACTTAATTTGATTGAACCAGGTACAATGCACACTGAGAATGACTTAAAACTTATAGGTTATAGATGAGATCATTATTTTTTCTGCTGCTTAAGATATAGGGCCAAGAAAACACTACATTTCTTGTTAGGATTAGACCTAATCTTTTAAACCCAACATTCCACTTTGAGCTTTTTTCTTCATTTGCTGGAAAGGTGGAGAAGCTATTGATGCTATTCAGTTCAGACAAACTAACAATGAAAAAGATGAAAAATACTGCTTTAATCCTTCAGTAAAATTCTATTCAGTCAGAGAAGATTGGTAACGTGCCCGGTTTGTGCTAAATACACTAGTCCTAGATGAAGTCTGCTGTGCAGTGTGTAACATAAAAGATAATAAGAGCATCGAGCTGATAGTTTTAAATCAGTGATAGTTATCACGTGTAGTAAATGCAGGACAAGACACAAATTTGTTTGCTATTTGCATTCAGCGCTTTCAGTTGCTTTCACAGGAATCTATAGAACATTGAACTTTACCAGGCAGTCAGGAACCTGTATTACATATCTTTTTGCATTGGTATATGCTTAATCAGTGCTTCCTCAGCAGTCCTAAAATTAAATGAATTGTCTTTTTGAGCTTGCTGCCCCAAGTTTTTAATTTTTACCCAAGTTTGCTCTTGGCACTTGTGGAAAGGAATTATCATGCCATGTCACGAGTCAAATTCACTGCAAGTTACACTCCTACAGAAATCCAGATATCCACCACAAGGATGAGGCAGCTATACAATCGAGGCAAAGCATTTTCCAGCACTTTCCAGATTGGAGAACTTCATTTCAAAGAACTACCTCTTTTATTTGGAAAGTGGTGGGATTTGTGGTGGCCTTTAGTTTCCTGCCAGTATGCATTCTGTGGTCTTGGACAAAATTCCTTCTGAGAGCTTTGTCCTCTGTGGGTGAGTTTTGCAAGTACGGTAACATGTTCTGTTGTGATAAGAACAGCATTATCAACAGTGGTCATCAGCCGGTGCTTCCAGAATAGGTATCCTGCTCCAGCTCATGGTGGATTGATATCAGTGGTGATTTCACAGAAGCCATTTCTGAGAAGAAGTGACTGTCTCATAACTTAATTAAAAAGTAAAATCTTCAATTTAATATGGAAGCTTCTCTTAATTAAAAATAGCAAAAGGTGACTCACAGGTTTTGAGGGAAAAGTTTTTGCAAGATCTTTATTAGCTGATTCAAAAAATTAATTATGTTGAATGTAAGTGTCAAAACTAAATTAAAAATGCACATTTTCAAGCAATCATGTTTCGTAGACTTTCCTGTTTGTAGATTTATTACTATATGACTGCGTATATTTCTGTTTGTATATATTCATATAAAAAGGTATTAAGGCCTTGGTCTGAAATCAGTGAAACTTTTTCTGTTGATTTTATTAAGTCTTCAGTGAGAGCTAAAATAATTTTTAACATTAAGGAGTTACTGAAATAGTTTGTGCTTCTCCTTTTTATCTGGACCTGTTAAAATTCAGAGTGGGGCCTGTCAGTAGGACTTCTTTTGACCAGGTTAAATGGTTGTTTTCAGTAGATTGTAAATGATTATGTTTGATAAATAAATTGTAAATTGGGAATAGTTTGATGGTAGCAGAGTTTCTCTTACATAAATCTGCAGAGAAGACTCAGGTAAATCAGGCAGATTGCTAATAAAATAGACAAGCCTGGGACACAGATAGAACACTGTATTAATCACATGCTCATTTAAGAGTAAATCTTGCTTTCTGAAATGTATATTGCTTGTAATTGAAATACAACTGCAAATGCATTTGGATAACTGTAATTATGTGTCTTGTTGAAGCTTATATTTTAAATATGACGCAGCAGTAGTGTTCCTATCAATAGTATTCTTAAACTGTGGTAGGTGCTCATTATGCCTCCTCTCTTATTAATATTGCCTTAAAGCTTTGTTCCAGTTGACCTTTAGAAGTTCCAAAAGTTACAGTTTGCAATTCAGCAAGTTTGGCAGAGGAATATATGTGATTATTTATATCATTGTTTAAACAGTAACCAGATGTGTCTTGTTTTTCTTCTTTCTTTCCCATTGTTTTTAAAAAGTGATGTTAATCCAAGATGTTAATCCATTTACAGGGTTTTTCCACAGCACCAAATTCCCCTTCAGTGAATTCTCGTTCCGGTAGCCTGGGTCCATCACTGTCCCTTGGTAACATCTCAGGAATGACAGCAAACCCAGAAGTGAAAAAGCGCAGAGCACCTCCTCCACCAGTTGTCACACCTGCATTGCGGAACGTGGAGACGAGTGGACAAGAAAAGACAACAACACAGGTAACAGTGACACCATGGAATGCGCTTCTTTGCTTGATGTGCTGGCTACCATCAGTTCATTCATCAGAGCTAAAGCCATTCACAGATATTTAGGCTAGCCATTTACTACAGGTCACCAAAACTCTTCATCCTACAATATAAAATTATCAAAAGTTACTGAGCTTTCTGAGACTGCCCCAAGCTTTCTCCCATGTCAAGAATCAGAGAAGTTTTGTGAGGAATTATGCTAAAAGGAGGAGGGTGAAGAAAAAGTAAGGCAGAAAAGCTGGAAACTTTATAGAGTGACTAGGTATCCTGATTGGCCAGGGAAGTCCTGGAAAATTGGTGACTTCTAATGACTGACAAAAATCTTCGGCATGCAGTTTTGCCCAGGTACTTGTCAGGCTGTCGCCTGCATCTCTATTTCCAGTGCTGCCGTGGGATACAAGAAGATCTGCTCTGCTTTCTCAGTTTGACCTTTTAAAGCAGTGCTGTTTTTGCTTTTAAAAAAAGGTCACTGTTCCGCAATACAGTTATCGAGAATTAAACAGAAATGGGGGGAAACCTTCCTGAGGACCTAACCCTTTGAAAAGAATAGAGTTAAGGGAAAAGGAAATTGTTTTTGTTTTTCTAGTGACATTCAGGTATGTGTGTTACTAAACACATGCAAGCACATTAGGACTTCTGGTTCCACCATCAACAAAAAGTATTGCATTCTAAATGTAAACTGTAAGAGTCAGTGTGTAAAGCTATATATGGATGCCAAATAACAATGCAAGAAACCAATACCTTCAAGATAGTGTAATGTGGACTGACTGTATCTGCTTAGGGCTTGTCACTTCTACAGCAGGCTGATCTTTGGAAAGAGAACTGTATTAGTGTAAAATGAAGTCAGAAAAGAATCTTTGAGTTCAGTATAGTGGGGGAGAAGTCTAGTGCTCAATCTCACTCCCTGTCACCCTTTTATTTATCTGTGTTAAGACACACGTTCAGTGCCTTCTGCAGTGAAGTATTGTGTAAGCAAAGTTGATGCACTCTCTTGGTAAAGGGTTATGGAATCTTATTTTCCCATTCTTAGGATAGTTAAAAGTATGGTTGCTGGAATATAAGTGTTTTATCTTTCAAAAATTAGAGAATGTTCCTTTGAAATAACACTCCTTTATAGACACAACTGAAGAGAAACAACAGCGTTTTCTTGCAACGTTTGGAGCGCTTTCTTTTTTAAAATTTCCTTTTGAAATTCCTACTGTAAATATTTTTATGAGGTATCTTGTGTCCTCCCGAGTTAAACATTTAATGTATTTAAGATAAGTAGATCTTTTGTAAACTCTTAAGTTTATACAAATATGGTAATCACAGACTATATCATTCTTCTATTCTCTTAGGCTTATCTCCATGAAGTGTGGCACTGAGATTTCAAATTGTGTTGCACAAAATCACTGAAAAATCTAAACTCTCTTTAAACATATTAACATTTCTATGTTCAACATTCTTGCAAATAGATTCCAGTGCTGGTTTTCTGAAGCCCTTGGGAGTGCCCCATCCCTGGAAGTGTTTAAGGCCAGGCTGGATGGGGCTTTGAGCAACCTGGTCTAGTGGAGGTGTCCCTGCCCATGGCAGGGGAGTTGGAACTCGATGATCTTTAAGGTCCCTTCCAACTCTAACCGTTCTATGATTCTATGAAAAGTTATTTATTTATCGCAAGTAGCATACAGTACAGCATCAATTTCAAATTCTCTTGGTCTAAAGGAAAAGCTATTTTGAAGAAGGAAAACAGGTGAAGGTTGCATCAGAGGATTTTCCATGATGAAGTTAACTTTAGGCAATACAAATGTCTTGTGTAGCTGATAAAGCCATTGAAGAGCACAGTAGATTGCGGGCACAGTTTCTAGAGTCTGTGAGCACAGTAGATTGTGAGCACAGTTTTCTAGAGTCTGTTTGGCTGCCTTTGTTGGGTAAAGGACATCTTTCCAAAAATGGTTACATGGGTCAAAATATTAAACAGCTATGGTGTGCTTCTGAAGCTCCCAGGCTGAAAGTTGCTCACAGGCTGCCCTGTAGTTCAAACAAGAATGTGTGGAGTACAGTTGAAACGAAGCACAAATTCCATGAAGCAATCAAAAGCCAAGAGAAGAGATTAATTATTCAGTATTATGTGGCAAGGTAGCAACAGAGGCATTGTTTATAAGAAAACCCAAACAGTTATATTTTATCTACGTGCAGACTATCCAGTTTGCTGTGAAAATAGAGTAAAAAATCTCAGGGTGTAAGTTTATTTCTTTAGTTTATGGGAAAGAATTAGCACTGATCTTTTTTTTTTCAGGGAAGGACGTCAATTCCTTATTAATGGACTTCCTTCCATAAAAAGATAAGATGTTTGTTTAGAAAACTTTATTTATGTGCAACTGTTACTAACAGGAAGATCCTGCAAAGGGGAACATGTTTATTTCCAGTGAAGCTAGCACACTAATAGAAAATGGAAAAGGTGGTATTCTGAACTTTCAAGAAGGTTTTTTCTTTTTAACTGTGTGGTTCCATTAAGTTGTGTAGAAAAGCAAATATGGTAGCTGTTATGAATACCTGTAGTTTGACTTTCCAACCCAATAAGCCTGTTATTTTTAACCCATTGTTAAGCTCCAGGGTATTCAGTTTTCTTTACAGCACAGATGATTCCTTAAGAATATATATCTCATCTCCCTGCCTAGTGGTCGCAATCAGACATTTGCATGTGTATGAAGACTGGGGTATTTTAATTTATGCTTTAGATTTAGATTTTCTCCACTCACTTTTCTGAATAGATGGATCACTGCAATTTTACCACAGTGCAGCTTTTGTTTCTGTGGGGCTTACAGTAATTTACCTCCTTGAGGGTGAGGCCCCTGTAGTAACTTTAATTACTTTTTAGTGCAGCATCATTCGTTTTCCATGTCTGTTTAAAGGTACTGTTCCCTCTGTTGTAACTGTTTGAAATCTCCTCTAGAGAATACTCATTTCTGTTCAGAGCCCAATTGAGCAATGTTTCAGAGTGTGCTGAGCACGCATTAAGTTGTTTGCAAAGGAATGCAGAGTCTAAGAAAAGAGTCTACAGATTTCTTCCCTGGAGACTTCCCCCTTGTTTTTATAAACATCTCCCAAGTGATACTATTTAGAATAATGAAAAGTCATTGGAAAAAAAATATTCTTCAAAAGACAAGGGTATAGTAATATTTCTAGTATGAAATCCAGAAGGTTGGATGCTTTAGAAGCAAGGAGTTCCCCTCCTTTCTTAGGTTGCAACACGGAGCTCACACCATTCAGAGAGTAGAGCAGAACAGCGTAGGGGGTGAGCAAAAAAAGAACCTCCTTTGCAAACAATCTGTGTTCTCTGTCACGGCACTTTAGATGATGTGCTAGCAGAATTTGGGGCCACCTTACAGTAACCATAGTGTAAACTGAGTTCACGGCCCAAAAAAGCATGCACCATATAGACAAAATATTTAAGAGAAAACCTGTATAAGTATGCTACTGTAGATAGAACACCCAGAGAAAAGCCACATGTGAAGTCTGACAGAATTCAATGCATCTTCTCAGAGGCTTATTCAGTGATCTCTCTTTAAAAGAAAAATAAGTGTGTTTGGGTCATTTCTTAGAAGAACTGTAGAAGTGAGTGTTTGAGTCTTTTGGAGGTCAAGAGTATTGTGCATGGGCAAATTAGTTTATGGAAATTATTTTATTTCTTTTCTAGCATGTATGGGAAAATACAGAAATCAGAGTGAGGTGGAATGATAAAGAAGGCCTTGAGGACTTTCTGTAAGAGCCTTTTCTATGAAATGGAGTGATTCATTCAGGATAGAATCATGAGGCTTTTTGGAAACAACATCAGAACTAGAAAAGGGCTGTTCAGTGCCTTCATCTGCATAATAGCTCTGATGTCAACTCCAGAACCCAGAAGTGCAACTTGTAGACTGTGATAAAGGAGCCATATGCTATTTCAACTGCTGCAATTTTCTGAAGAGAAGCATTTTCATATAATATGTAGATGTAACAGGAGGCATCTGAGATTTGTTACTAGCCAGACAAATTCCTGTGCTAATAGAAGAATAGGGTGATATAACAGATACAGTATTCTAACAATTGTGTCATAGGTTTTAATTTTAGTTGTCATATGGCAAGACAGTGGGTTTAAATAAAAATTGCATTGTTGCTTTTAGTGCAGATTGAGGAACTGGCCTCATACTTTCAAGAGGTTCCATTATAAACCACCACAATTTTCAGGTTTATTTCCATGTTTATATAGTTTCCTTAAAGTTGCTGTAGACAAACTTAACAAATGTGACATCCTGTGGGTTTTTCCCTGCTTCTTACATTCCTCTCCTCTGTTGATTCTCCATTCTTAGTCAAGGCCATGCCTTTAGAGCAGATTACTTGCCCCTGGTGTTTTGTCAAGGCTGATGTTTTCTCACCAAGAATAACTTACTCATTGAAGAGGCTTACTCACATAAATAAAAAGGAATATTGCAGCCAAGAGAGTCACAGGCTTACTCAGATCATTGCTGGCAGGTTTCTTTATCCATTTTATTTTTCACCAATTTTAGGCCTGAATGAGAAGTTCAACTTTAAGAGAATAATTTTAACATGAACAAATATGAATGAGATTTTCATATCTTTCCTGGAGAAAATAAGGTACTCACAATGAAAATTTGCCAAATTTCTTGTTTATATAGAGAAGATACTTTCAGTATTTGCTGTATATCTTATTAAATGGAAGGAAATTAAAAATGTGGAAATGCAGAGGAAGTGTTATTTTTACCATCTTAGATGATGATTTCTAATACTGACCACCACATAGGGTTTTTCTTCTTTTTCTTTCTTGTTTTTTCCTTTTCAAGTGTTTCTGTACTCCTATTGGAGATAGCAGCCTCCTGCGAGGTACGTTTCCCTGTTCCTGTGCATATTGCACTTGAAAGAGTTACGATTCTGCTGGCAGTCATTGACAGGAATGCCATGGAGCTGGCAGGACACTGGGTTAGGCATCCTAGCCATTTAATATCATTTTCATGCCTTTGGTAGGGATGTCTTTCTCATAGCAGAATTTGTGTTATAGTAATATTTACTGTCCTTTATATATAAACCAATATAAATAAACTATAACAGCGATTGAAAGCTTAGGTCCCCTCTGGTTGACTGGGCATATTAAGAGTGTGTCAAAAGGAGGAGATACTCCAGTGAACTGTCCTGCTGAAACCCATTGAATTTGTGCCCATCTGCGGGCAACTCTGAAATACTTCAAATGACACTGCAAATGAGCACAGCGTATAGTGAAAACATACCTGGAACACGTTCTGCCAGCAGGAACCACAGAATAATGTTCAAGTAGTAAATATAAAGGACAGGTAGTGAAGGAAATGTATGAATAAAATTATATTGAAATCATAATTAACATTAAATTTTTTCAAAGTCTTACTAAACCATATACTCGCCCAAATTTCCAGAATCACTCCCTGAATTTGCAGTTCTCAAATTTCCTGTGTGTGTGTATGCTACAGGCATGGACTTGGAAGCCACTTGGAAATGTGACTCATTATCTTCCTTAGAAGTAAAATGTATTTTAAAACAGTGGCCAAGATTTTTAGAAATAGTTAGCTTGGCTGTCCATAATTAGGAAGCTGAGTTTGTAGCTTGACGTTTTCTGAACTTTTAAGATGTCAGAAGCTACGTCTGGTTGCTCAGCAACTCAATATCTGGCCACTGTGATTTTAATATCATATTATTCTTCACTGTGCCACCTTCTGTTGCAAAAAGAGTTTAAATTGAGATTGTTAATATAAAAATCTGAGCAAAGCAAGCATTTCTTCCATGTCCCCCAGCAGAGCGGGGTTTTTTGCACAGATATCTTTTTTGCATGTTTGCATAAAGTGACTACCACTCTTCTACCTTACTTCTTCATAATCTAATTCCACAGATGTGTGATTAGCTGACTGCAAAGATGATCTTGATTGGTATGAAGTCATACTGTTACTGCTGTTCTCCTCAGTTTTTCAAAATGACTGTAGCTGCAAAAAGCCCTAAAGCAATGGATACAGATCCTGTAGAACAGTGTAGAGTAAGGTATGTTCCGAGTATGCACAGCTGTGTCAGTAAAGATGCCATCAGTAGAGCTCTGTGTGCCTTGTGGGTTAAAGTTTCTTGAATCTGCTTTGTCCCTGGGTATTTTGGATAAATCTGGTATTTCAAATAATAATACTCCTGCAATTGGCTTTCCTTCTGAGGAACAGCTGAGTCCTTAGCAATAACCTGTGTTTGTGTGGATGGCAGCCTTTTTTCCTCACAAATTTTCTTGGACTTCTATAAGGACTGTACTCTTACCAGCTTACTGTCTTCTACCTCTTCCTTTGTACATTTACTGCAATATATTATTGTGAAAATTCCTCTCTGATCAGTTGTTTGTCCCAAGAGGAAGTTTCAAATGGCATTAGATTTGCTTAGTTGGTTGATCCTACTTTTGTACAAATTATTATAGTCATACTAGGGGGAGGGATTGTGCAGCAGAATAGCCTTGTGCTGTAGGTATTTTCTTCCTTTTTACCATATGTTTTTTTTCTGTACTTCTGTATAAGATGAGCAGTTCATGGTGGAGGCCATCTGACAGTTGTATTCTGTTTTAATAAGGAGCACAGAATTCAGAAAAAGGGTGGATGGACTCAGATTAGTTATCTTCCTTTCATAGGTTACACCTAAGCCAGAAATGTCTACTAGAAGTCAACAAGATACGAGTGCGTGTTTTTTTTATCATCTTTCAGAGAGGAAGGGAGGTTTCTTTTGACTCAGAGGTCTTCTGGGTGAGGTCTTCTCAACCTTTCTCTTATGACACATTTCCTTTCTCCCTTAAGTGTTCTGTGAATGTATTTTTGTTTTGCTTTTGGTTTTTTTTCTGTGGAGCATCCAGAAGTCTCCTTTGAGAATAACAGATACTTTTTTCATGTTCTGAGGAAGGATGCAATGAATCAGTTTCTGCTGTAGGAAAAAGCTGTTTTTCAAAATGTGTCTTTTACTTCTACAAAATATTGCATCTTCCAGGTCACTTCTTAGGTTTTTATAAGTTCTCTGAGGATATGAAAGCAAGACTTGTTCTGAAGGAGGAGGGAGAACACTTGACTAAGTTTTTAAAAATGTTGATTAAAAGGAATTTAATGACTGAGTTTGTGCACCTTTTTAGTTTATTCTGGTTTGGTTTTCTTTTTGTGTAAGAAGTGAAATGTGAATGATGCATGTTATTTTTAAAAGTTCCTTTGTCTTTGTTCATTAGCTGAGGATATGATTAGTGTTAGCTATCTTGTTCTCTAGTTTTGGTGGCTGACTTGTTAGAACTCTCAGGCAATGTGTGATATCTCTCAACAACATTTTTGTGATGAGAGCAGGGATATGGAATCTTTATTAAAGATGCTCTTCCTCCAGAATACTGTTGAGGTGCCCAAGTTGTGTAAGCATAAAAGAAGAAAAAGAAGAATTTTATGCTTATGTAAAATAAGCATAAAATTGTACTTGTGTTATAAGCTTTTCTTTAGCTTTTTTTTTTTTTTTTAAGAAGTCAGCAGGTAGTGGAAATATATGAGATGTCCTTTCATGGTTTAAGAATAAACCTAGTGCTAATTTCCAGAGTTCTTGAGATGATAGAGGGGTAGTGGAGCTGCTAAGAAAACTTGTTAAGTCATGGTCTCTTCCTAGTTTTTGTATTAGAGTTTGGATATTAGGTGCTGGGGTGCACAGTGTACTGCTGTACGATGCCAGATCATGAGGCTGGGGACTTCTTACACAATTGGCATGAGGCAGTATTTTGATAAGGTCAAAGAGCAGCTATACAAATAGATGGATTATTAATAGATAAACCCATTAAAATTGGTAATTGTATCTATTTCTCTGTGTTTCACATAAAATTAATGTAGCAGTTGCTTATTTTGGATGTACTAGGCTGTAAATACTGCATGGTAATTATGAAACTTTCCATTAGGCTTTTAGTATCCATCTGTCTTTGGGGCTTTTATTCCAGTCATTCTGCCTTAAATTTTATTTAGAAGCTTATTTACCTCATTTATGCATTTCTATAGATGTTGAGAGTTTATGAGATCTTTTTCCTTTGCTCATATAGACATATAGAAGTAATTTATTTTGCCAGACTGACATAAACACTACCTTACTGTTTGGCCAGAGAATTGCCTGCTATTCTCCCATGATGGTAAAACAGTTCAACTTTGCTGTGCATTTTTCATAGGTTAAGGTCACCCGCATAGGCAGATACTGAACATCAAGCTTGTCCAATAACATAGATAAGGAATGCACTTTAGTTCCTTTGTCTGAGCAGTAGCTGTGCAAAGTATTTTCAGGATGATGCACCAGAGACCACAGTGCTATCTGAAATACAGATGATTGTATAAAATAACTCTATCTGTATTAAGTCTCTTTCTACTATATGGAGCAAAGAAATAGATAAAATATTGCTGAATGCTACCAATGCCACACTTTGGATTTTCATAAAGAAATTCAGAGGAAAAAAAGGGGAAGTAGAGTTGGTGTTTGGAAAGTATGACGGAAATCAAGAAAACTGTAAGCCTCCTATGTACTTAAAATACTAGAAATATAATAGGGAATTAAATTAGTTGGCATCTCTATGAAGATAACAAATAGGGTAAAGATACTTTAGTGAAACAGAAACCCTGCCTTACAACTCAAAGTGCTCTTGACGCATTCGGCAAACAGGTGGATATGTGTGGTCCGGTTGATACAAACTGTCTGGTTTTCCGCCAAGGTCCCTCACCAGGGATTCCTTAAGGCAACCAAGTCACCATTCCATAAAGAGGAAGATCATCTCACTCTTAAATAACTGACAGTAAAGAAAAGAGGAATCACAGGTTAGGAGTAAATGATCCACTTATCTAGTAGTGGAATGTTGCAACAGCTTTGGAGTATTTGAGGATCCGTGTTCATCATGTTAAGAAATGACCTGGAAAAAACAATAAAATGACAAAGTTTGTTACTGGTATTTGAGGTATCCAGATAGTAAGGACAAAGGCTGAATATGAAGAACAGCTGTTGAAAGACCTTATGAGATTGCGTGCTGGCAGCACTTGCAGGTGAAAGCAAGTAAAATTCTGCATAGGTAAGTGTGAAGTAATATATGTGAGAAAAGACCAATCTTAATTTTCCTTAATACCTTGTAAAACACTGGTCTCTCAGCTGGCGGTAACCAGTATGAGCTTAGGATCATAAGACATACTTCTTTGAAAAAAGTCAGCTCAAAGCTCAACAGCAATCAAAAAAGCAAATCAGATGCAGAGCAATTTAGGAGAGGAGGAGAGGGTAAGAATAACTTTATAACACCACTGTATTGTGAGCTTTATTATGCTATCTTAAATCCTACAGTAGTGTTCCCCTTGTTTCAGAAGGGTATTACAGAATGGGAGGAGACTCGTGGAAGGGCATCAAGGGTGATCAAAAGTGTGTAGTAACTTAATACAGGCACAACTGTACACATTAAGTGTACAGATTCTTCATCTTGAAAAAGTAGCATGAAGACTATGGATAGGGATTTGACTGTTCAAGCAGCCATGACAAGAGCATTTGGATGGATTTGAAGCTAGTAGGAAACAGGCAAACCACACGAACCCAAAGAGTGTGGTTCTTCATGCAAGCAGTAGATCTGTAGAACTCCTTTGCAAGGGTTGGCATGGGCACAAAAAGTTTACGTGGGCTCAAGAGGAGACTGAACAAATGCTGCAAGAATGACAAATCCATTCTGAATTTTTAAATATAGACCATACCAGGAAGTCCCTGACATGAAGATGGTTGATGGCTACAAAAGTATTAAGGAGAAGGTAGTATTGAACATACCTTCCCTTCTGCTCTGCTCTAGGCACTTTCCACATAAGCTTGAGAGAACTCTTGATCTAACCCAGTATAGTTATTTTTGGAGAATACTGAAGAGATTCATACCTAAATATTTGTCTCATATGATCTGATACCAATCCAGGAAAGTCACTGGCAGCATTCTCAGTGACTTCACTAGGTCTTCTTATCACTGGTAATTTGATAACCAGGCAACACATCTCTTGTTAAAAACAGAAACAGCTGTCTTTGCTATTCCAAATCATCACTCTCTTTGTTTTGTGCTCCTAAGTGTAAAACTTTGCACTTGCAGAATGAGGCCAGAAGTTTTGCCAGTAAATCATATGAGCAATAAGAATTTTACAGCATGAACCCTAAAGCAACTTGCCTGGTATCCATGTTACAGCTTGATACTGTAACTGCACTATCAGAGAGCCCTACAGGACTCTGAGGGTCGTATTTACAGCCCCCCTGGGCTGTGTCTCAGAATACTGAGATGCAGGTATGTAGCTCAATTTACAGATAGCTGGGGTATGAGTGATGTCCAGTGCACTCTCTGGGACATGTGTCTTTCACTGCCAAAATAAAAAGCAGCATGAAAGATTAGTCCCATTCCATTTGAAATCAATATCAAATCCAGGTCACTGCCAAATATTCTCTAGATTGCAAGTCCTCTGAAGAAGGAACTGTTGGGACACTTCTGTCTTGTGCGGTGATGGGGCTATTGTTTTGCTTAGCAAATGGTGATTTCTACCTTTCAGGAGATAGCAAGTCAAATTGATCTCTTGAGGTGTGCTGTTTTCCTGGATCTATCCAGTTTTGCCCAAAGGATCAGGCAATATTTCTTCAAGAAGAGCGTATGAAGGTGGAGCTTTCCTTAATGACTTCCAGTTAATTGCCTTGTGTTGAAAAAGCCATGTACAAACTGTTGCCCTTCACAGACATGAAGTTCTGTGATGATACACATTAGGTTTTATAGAAACAGTGGTCTTTGTAACCAGTCATAAACCTGAAAAGTTTTATCTATTTAATATTTGCACTGGAGCTGAACCTGGCTAGTGCTGTCTTATTGCAGAGTTCATGATAAAGATGTATCAGAACCAATTAGTAGAAACAAGAGTGAGTAGTAAAAGAGGGCTGTGGTCCTAAAGTGTTCTACACTGCAGTAAATGACTAAGATATTAGAACACGGAACAATTAATTTCCAATTTGAAGGTCATTTGGTCATTTTTCCCTAAAGAGCTTTAAACATGGCATACAGTTAGCTGAATGAAAAGTATCCAGACTTGTTCTTTTCATGTCTGACAAAACAACGCTCAGATGGCAAACGTGAAACCAGCTGATAGCACATCAGATAATGTTTGCTGTGCAGTCTGGATGCTTAATTTAGCTAGACAAGTACACTCTAGTTTGGATAAATGATGCAGGCCCAGATTAAAAGAAAAGAAAGAAAAGTGCAATGATGGCTGAAGGCTTATCTTACTGTCATGTAAAGCACCAAATTTAGGAAGGCTCAAAAAAAGCTGCTAGTGAAAAGGAGTAATTTGAACCTCTTTTTATGAGAAAAACAGCTCTAAAAATTAATTCTGGTATATGCACACTTAATGAAACACATTAATTCTTTCAAAACAGTTATCAAAGGCTACAGCTAGATGATACATGCACTATAGTGGCTACTTTCTCAGTATCTTCAAAGAGAGTCAGTTAAGGGTATGTTACATTTTAATATTATTTTACAGAATTTTCTTTTCTGTACATCTAAAGAAATTCTGTAGTTTCACTCCAAATTGCCACCCATCCTCTTTAGAGCTCCTAATGCTCAACTTTGTGTTACTGCACATTTATTTGCTAGCAGCATGTGTCCCTCTTTAAAAAAAAAATAATCAGAAAGCATTTAAATAACTTTAGGCAACTGACTTGCTTTTCAGGAGTTTTTTTGTCTCCCTGTTTTGTTTTTTTATAATTTGCAATTAATATACTTATTTTTGGACTCTTTTGTCCCATAATTTTAAATAGAGTAAGGTATTCCAGTGTGATGAATTAATTAAAAGGAATCTTAGCTTTCTCAGTCGCAAAGTGATTAAGTGCAGTTGATTATATTTTTTTCTGAAGTTTGTCCAGTATGAATGAGGATCTTAGTGTAAAATTTCAGTGGAGGTTTGATGATAGGCAGAAGGTGCAGCCTCTCAGAAGTGCAAGGGGATGTAAGATTGCCTTTACACTGGCCCTTTGAGAATCTGTCTTTTTTCAGATAAGGTTCACGGTCAATTAATAGGTTTTGCACTAGAGGAACTTGAAAACTTAAAGTCTGCTTTTAAATTATGTCTTTTTGAAAGAAGAATATTGCTTCTTTAGCTTGGGGAAGAAAACTGCTGCTGCATAAAAGGATTCCACTGTGTGGCTTTTCTTGCGTTTTAGAAATAGTTATTTTTTGCAAGAAATGCAAAATCTTTTTGTTATTTTTAGGCCTCTTTTGTTAGAAGCGGCTTAGCTAAAAAGTAAAATTACTGAAGAGAAAGTTGATTCTGTTTTACCTCAAACCAGGACACAGTGCCAGTTCAGTACTGATTTAAATTGCTTACCTGCTTTAACTGAAGGCTGGACTGCATGAAGTGCTGAGTGCTTCACACTTTTACTTGGATAGGCTGTTACTGTAGAGGGGTGGGAGAATGTCGTCTACAAAATTTTGGAAGATTCTTCCATGGTCTGCTTTCCTGTTGCTCTCTGCAAACGAGTCCAGCCCTGCCCTCTAACCTGTGTAGATATAATCCCCGAATTGACATCAGAGTGACCTGGTGATCCTTAATATGTTACAAGAATCCAAGCAAGGTGAGCTTGCAGTGTCTGTCTTTTACTATTTAACATACATCACATAATCTTGTATTCTTGCATGATTATTTCTTTGACAGGAGGGCTACTGATTTAAGATAGAAGTTAATAAAACAGATCCTTTTTTTTTTTTTTTTCAAGAAAACATACATCTTGATAATTGAGTCCTTGAATTACATGCAAGAAAAATTCTTGGAATAGTCCTTTCACCGACATCAATAACATTCTTGATCTTTTGCAATAATCCAGTTGCTTCTGGCTGTGAGTTCATGGATCACCTGCCAACTGTTTCTGAACAGACTATACTACCTGCCTTGGGAATAATACCACAACTTACCATCTGGTGAGATCATGATAGTATCACTTGACCTCCACATGTGGTCTCTGTCAAGCACTTCATTGAAAACTGGCAAGACATCAGGGCCCGAACATACTGTTCTGTGCAGCCCTGAATTTTGGCAGGGTTGCAACATTTAGTAAGTAAACTTCATCTGGCTTGCAAGTCACAGACAAATAGGACAGGCTGATGTCATCGTACGCTTTAACTCTCATTAAAGAGAAAGTATGTGTCAAGTAATTATTAGACTCTGTTGGGCAACGTATTTAGGGGAAGTTAATAGACAAAGAACATTTTAAGCAGTAGGGCTTCTGAAGACCTGGCCTTCACTAAGCAATGAAAAATGACCACACTTAATTTAGAAACTGGGTTTGTTGTTGCTTTTCAGATTTTTCTTATAATTCCATTTTTCTTAGATCCCAAATTAAAAGGTAAACATTTATACAATAGAAAAATTAACTAAGTAAATACATGCTGTATAAATCAGGTTTAATTCAATGGCTTTATGGCATTGCATTCTGGTCATTGTTTAGCCAAATAAGAAAGCAAGAAAATACATCACAAGTAAGTATAATCTAGTAAAAACTGTTCTCTGCTACTTAAAGCTATGTTTTGTTTGAGTTAATTCACAGTCTTATCCTAAAAGTAATAGAAGTGGGGAATGCAAATGCAGTTCCTCTGACTGCATACCACTTCAGTTTTTCGCCTCTTCAGAGGATGGGTGGTGCAGGTCACCAGGATAAATAGGCACCTTGTTCTGTTTGCAGTGTGCTCACCTTAATCATAGCTCAGCAGACAACCCCCGAGTCCTGCTTAGCTCTAGGTTGCTGACAATTCCAGGCATGCATAGCAAGTGAAGTGCCGTGGTGGGTTTCTCTAACAAATCTTCACAGCAGAGTCTACTGTAATTTTGGATGATAAAAATCTTGTACTTGTGGGGAGTGGCTTGATGTAGAGCCATGTTACACTACAGTACCTAGCAATACATCTAACTGACACTGTGGTAGCACTTTGCTATCCCCCCATCTTCTTGGGTTCTGAAGATCATGGAAATAGGGGCTTCTGTCTGCCCTTCGTAAGTGCTGAAAGGAACTATACTGAGTGGAAATTTGCAGGGGGCAGTGGGAAGGGATGGCATGAAACTATCACTTGACATATTGCCCAAAGGCATTCTGTGTGCCTGCAGATGGAGAGGGCTGATATGAGGGGGGTAAACACTGGAAATAAGTCAAGTATGTTTTTCTCTAAATTGAGAAGACTTCTGAGGTGATTGTCTAGGACTTAGCGCTAAGCTGGAGAAATTCAGCTTGGCTATCTCTGCAGAAGAAAATTGTGTCTAAAGGAAAACTTAAGCTCCGGGGAAGTATGTCTCTCGGTGGCAGAAGAAAGGGTATGGTTCTCCTTGTTCCTCATCAAACGTTTGTGTGATTGCCTTCCACTTTCTAGCCCTAACAGATTTTAGGCTACAGCCCATCCTTTTGGCAGAAAATTGGACAAAGATACAAAATAAATTTTTCAGATCTTCAGTTAGCTTGTAACACCTCACAGATTTTAAGTACAGATAAGCAGACCAACCAATCAGCCAGCCTGTAATCCAGGACGTGAGACTGAGGCAGAAAAGATATGTATAAATTCCTTATGCTAGTGCCTTTCACAAAGGCAACGACTCAAGGAGATAACATTGCTCATGTCAAACTCATCGACAGAGCTGTCAGAAGAAATACTGAGATTCAGTCTTACTATGTATTTTAAACTCTTATTTATGTTCATTTGTTCTATTAATTGTACTTGCTCTAATTAAAAAGATAAGCACAAATATGAAATGAAGATTTGGAGGTGGTTCTTGCCTTTGTGTTTAACTTCTCTAGAGGAGAAATGGATCTTAGTAGCAAATCAATTTGTGGTGGTTTTAAAATGTGATCTTTAAGTGTTTGAGGGTTTGTTTGTTTGGTTTTTTTTTTTCCCTCTAAATGAAGACATAAATGAGGAGGATTACATTGTATTCAGAGAAACGGAGGAAGTTCAGTTCTCTGCCAAAGCAAACATCCGCAGACTTGTGTAGTCTACATGTTTCAATGCATGTGAAAATATTTGGTGTTGTAGAGTGACTTCCTTGAGTGGAAATAATATTGCAGCTAGTAATGAGATTTTGCAAAAGAAGGAAATCACAGCTATCTTAGTAATTTAACATCTCAAATTTGTTTATGGATAGTTTCCTGTCTGACACATTTAACTGAGCAAGTTAAAGTGTTTAAAGAAGATTAGAATGACATTAATTTTTAACTGTCCTTGACCATGACATTTCACAAAGGGTGTGTTCAATAAAAACAGATGGAAAAATGAGCTTGCCCCTTCACCTTGTAGTGGCTTTCTTGTGTCAACTGATTTAGCTTTCCGTTGCCAGTCAGCTGAATGTTCAAGGACATCCTTGGCTTTCATCGTCTTCATTTTATGAATAAAATAGCACAAGAGCATAGCAATTTCTGTAAAATCTGGTAATGCTAAGCTTTTTGTCCGTTATTAAGACTGAGATGTTTTTGCAGTCACAGCTTCATTTTTGGTAATGAACACTAAATTTCATTAAAAAGCCTTGTTTAATACCAGAATTAAATAATGAGAAAAAATTAATTTGAAATTAAGCAGCATAAAAGTAGGCAGAATGATACAATATTTTGTGGCATCTGAGTAAAATATCGATGGTAAGGGTATTTTCAGAAGAGCAATGCAGTTTACACTCTAGTTATAAGCCAGATTTCCCACTTAACACAGTGCCTGAACATTTCCAGCTGCAAAGCAGCTTTGAAGCTGAGGCCATGAGTGTGGTGGGGGTGCAACCATCACCTGGGCCAAACACAGTACAAGGAGGCATGGGGCAGAGCTTCAAAGTCAGGAGGAAACACCGTGATACAGAGCAGCGTTGTGTCACACCACAAACGTGGTTGTCCTGCTTGAAGAATTAGTTGGTGTTGCATTGTGGACTTCAACTCATGTTGGCAGTAGCTTGGGAATCTCCCATTTAGACTTGTTCCATGTGAGAGTGGCACATCCAGAGTAAGACGAGCTATTGGGTCTAGTCAGTCCAAATGTCAGTCTTGCTGTCAGAACATGCATTTCTTAACTTTGTATGGCTTTTTTAAAAATCTCTCTTTAGGTTTATTGTTATTTACTTTATTGTAAGGTTTGTGAGATCCAACACTGAAAAATCAAGATGTGGAGAACTTAAATGACCCATCCAGAGAAATTATGTAACTATAGTTATGCCTATGCATTTTATCAAAATGACAAGTTTTTCAAATAGTGCCCTCTTTAAAACTGTTCCCATGTGGCAGATTTTTTAGTATCACGGTGTTTGTTGTTTGTACAATATGTTGTTGCATTGCATGGGATCCTAGTAAGCATTTTAAGTAACCCACACAAATGCATTCTGCAACATAAGGACATGTTTTTGGGAAACATCAGACTGCAGTCTTTGAATGCAGTTTGCAGTGTACTTGTGGATTAAACATTCAGTTTTTAATCAAATGAAATGGAGTACTACCCAATAAGGAAAACGCAGAGAAGTTCAGTGCTGAATAGACAGTTTAATACGATGCAACTTACAGTGGTCAGCCTCATGAATTGTTTATCCGCCCAGTTTCTTTGAGAGCTCCCTGAATTTTCCTTTGTCAGTGTATGCCAGTGGAAAGCATTAATATTCCCTGGACAGGTCATACATTATAGACATATGAGTAAATGTTGTTTAAGACACATTAATGTTCAATTGGGTCTTCTTGTGGTTTCTAGTGCTTCATGTTGAAGCATCTGTTGCCCTGTGAAAATGCAGAATCAGCTGGCTAGAATAGCTTTTCTATCATCGAGTTTAGTGGGCAGATTTATGTCTCTGTTCTGCAGCTGAAAGATTTATCTCTCCGATTTTCCTAGACTGGCTCCTCTTGGATCAAAATATTTTCTTCTCAACTGCTTTAAATTATGTATAAAATCATAGCAAAATATTTTTAAAACCTCTCAAACCATAAATCTTACATACCAACCTACCACTTGTCTTTCACACAATGCTATAGAAGCATCAGTGCAGTTATGGTTATATCAAGAATTTAAAACTGGTTAATAAAACATGTATCTTTTCTTTTTACTTCTAGAGCTTGTTGTAAAATGACTCTAAATTATCTCAAAATCTTTTAAGATTCTTTGTGAAGGAAAGAGGGTTGGGATTGGTCCCACACATAGTTTGGGGTGATGTTGTTCAGTACAAGTTAGCTCTGAATTTTTCTGTGGATCATATTTAAATACTCTTGTAATTCGATAGGCATTCTGACCCCACATGATATCATCACCAGCAGGTGTATCAGAATCTGGCTTGCTTGATTGTGTGTCTAGTCAGTGTTGGACGAGAGAAAACAGTTTGTAGTCAGGGCATGCCACTGATCGAATCCATGTGTGCTTTTTCCAATCCTTTTTATTTACTTCTAAAAATAATTTCATCAAACAATCACTCACTGTTTCCCCAAACAAGACATTTTGTATACAAATTAGACAGAAGTTGCAACTATACAAGTGTTCTATAAAACAATAAAAGATCCTGATGTGTATTGTTGCATAAAAAGGATAAAGAAGCAAGAGAATATACGAGCTTTCTTCACACAGCTTATATCATATGCTATACAATTTTTTATTTGTGTATGCTAAACCACCATGGGAGCTCCCTTGAAAACAATCCTTATTCCAGACATAATCCTATTGCTGAAAGAATATGTGTATCAGCTGTAGCTACGATGTTTGAACAGGCATAAAATTGTTCTAAGAAGGATTTTGTCAAATAGCACACCTGGAAAATTGTTAGATCTTCAAGTTTCCATTTTTCCTTTTCTATGGCAAAATGATAGCAGTGATAGTAAAAGGAAAAATCTGTTGCCATAAGCCAAATATTTCTTGTAATGTTTATGAAAATATTGTGATATTGTGAAGAGTGGTTTGGATTTTGAAACACAAACTATGCCTTTTTTTTTTTTTTTTTTCAGCACCTCAATCACATTTTGCCTAGATCCACTCTGGGGGGTTTCCCTCATGGCACACTTAGAACTGTTTAGATCTGTCTGTCAATCGTCTGGGCTTTCTCCAGTAGGTGTGGACGCTAACTACAACAGAAAACTGCAGTTGTTCAGGGAAAACCTGTTCCAGGTAGCTCAGGAGGTGTGTCGTGGATTAACTCCAGCCGGCAGCTGGGACCACGCAGCTGCTCATGCAGTTCTCCCCTTTCAGCCCCCATCCATAAGGGTAGGGAGAAAAGGAGAGGATATTCCATGGCCATTCCATTGTTCTGTCTGTGCTCCCTCTCAGCTTCTAGGGAAAGCTAAAAAAAGTGCTAGAATACTATAAACGTTACCTAGAAACAACTAGAACAGTATGCATTATTGACATCCCTTTCATACCAAATCTGAAACACAGCAATGACTAGAAAGAAAATTAACTCCATCCCAGCTGAAACCAGGACAAGGTGCTGTTTGCTTTTAGTGTGCAAGTCCAAGAAGGTATTTCCATGGCAACTTTTAAGTTACTCTTCCCTACTTGTATTCTTAGTTGTGTTTCTGAGCTGAAATCCCCCAGCTTTTTTCCAAGATCTTTCTCAGTCTTGCATAAAGTACGTCTCTTGTGTGTCCACTCTTCTCTCCACACATCAGTCTTGGGAGAAGGAAGAAAACATAGGCCATTCTTCTGGTTTCTGTGTCCCAACACAGTAGTCCTTGAAGAGTACCAAGGCCCCCTCAGCTATTCAATAAATGGGCAAAATGTGTTGCTTGAAAGGCAGTAGTTCCCAGAAGGCACCAAAGTGGCCTTCAACATCCAGTTTAGAAGACACATGATATTTTTCCCTCAAGCCCCCAAAATTCAGCTGGACTTCTAGTGTTAGCTTAAGGTTTTACTTGGCTGTATCAGTATTTTGGAGCACCTTTGTAGTTGTTAGGTTCTTTACTAGTCAAGATATAACTGCAATAATTAAAACATTACAGTAACTTTGTTATTTGACAAGGAAGCAGTATGTGCACTTTCCAAGGTTGCATTAAGCCCTGTCCCTTTTTCTCTACCATCTATGGTAAGAGTTTCTGGGCTGTCCTTAACAGAACAAACTCAGTATGTGCGGTTCTTTGAGTATGCTGTTGAAGAGTCTTTAATCTGACTTTGGAGACACCAGAGTGAAATATCCTTCTTGGTCAAAGTAGTGATTCAGACAACTGACATAAATAGCGTCATCAAGTGGGTTGTGAATGTTGGTAGATACTGAAGGGACAGAGGAGCACAAATTCATGATACAGTTTCTGGCTTACAGAAGGAGGCTCAGTTTCAGGAGCAGTAAACCTGCAGTAAATTTAGGCCTGGTTTGGTCTGTGAATAAAAGGAAGGTGGCATTTGCCAGATAACTTAGCTAGTACTTACATAGATAAACACTTCTGTTAGAAAGATTAATAGTGAAGGGTTGATAAATAGAAAACCAGTTTCTGACCTTTAGATAGAGGACGGGCAAGGCAAAGGAGCAGAGTTCACGTTGGAAATTTATCTGAGAACCTCCTTGTCTTTGAAAGCTTGATGGATTTCTGGTGGTGGTGGTTTTTTTTACCTTGGGTCTACATTAATATTTTTCACGAAGTCATATTCAGTGCAACCTAACTCAAACAAAATATTGGCATGAAGAAACTCAAATTCAATTTCTGAATATTACTGTATCCACAGACCTTTTGGACGCAAGGTGACTTTCAAATGCTACTGATTAAAAATTTCAAGCATTAGCCTGGCAGGATTATTTTCCACACAATTTTGACACGTAACCTCCCCATGATATTGTTGTTAGGCTCTAAATATATTATCTAAAGCCCTCAAATTTTAGTAAAGATGTTGAGCTTTCATAGAAGGAGACTATATTCAGCACATTTCTGAGATATTTTGTCTGCAATATTGGAAGTATTTTTAAACAGCATGTGAGCCATGACATGAATTTAGAAAACTGTTTTTCCCATCATATGTGGTCTCATCAGTGTGGAAATAGAAGTGACACTCTTTGTCAGACTTAGGTCCTTTTGGTCTCCTTTGCTCACCTCTAACTCAGTTGATGGTATTAATTGTAGTCAGAGAACACTTGCTAACATCTTTAAAGTGCTTAACACTTGTTAAGCATCTTTTTAAAGATGTGTAATGTGTTCATTGTGCAACAGAATCTGACCTAGTAATTTCTTCTAGTTAAAAATGCGACATAGGTGAAGCACAAGTGCTAAGACTAGGAAATACTCTTATGCTCAGAGAGGGGCTCCTGTAGCAAAGTTTGGATGGGAAATTACTTCAGATAATGTTCTTAAGGCTTGATTTCTTTATAAAAGAAGCAGCCAGCCATAACAAATTATTTTCAAGTTCTATTGTTGTGGTATAAACAATTGCAAGAAACAGAATGTTCTTTGTGTTTTTTCTATTTATGTTTAGCCTTGTAGGTTTATCGAGGTTGGCATTAAAGAACTACTTTTAACAATTTTAATGACCTGTTCTCGAACTAGACACTTCTTATATACATTGTAGTGTGGCTGGCTTTAAACAAGCTTTTCATCTTCTTTATGGTGTTTGTGAAGTATACTGCACTTAGCTGACAGTATAATAAAAGCATTTTTGTGTGTGTGTATTTGACCAAACTTGCATTATTGCAGTTGAGCACTAGATCAACTCCATTTTCTAGCCTTTTTTTTTTTTAGCTGTAGCAGCTTGTTTATCCATACACCTATTTAATGTTCCTCGGAAGATTCGACTAAATAAGAAAGCATAGAGCTGAAAAAAAATAAACTGGCATCTAAAGGATCCTTTCTTCTTAGTAAAGCAGTAATGTATCTTTGAGGAATTTGACTATACCAGACTAACATCCTTCACTTATCTGGTACTTGGGAAAGGGTCGTTAGCAATCTTTATTATTTCAAGTGGTAACACACATTTCCTTACCTTCTGCCTTGATAATGAGGATTTCCTAGACTTATCTTTTAAATCATCAGTCCATTCATTTTTTTTTCCTCTTCCTTCTGGAGAGACAGGAGTGAATGTGGAACCTGTAAAATGCCATTAAATAATCACATAATTTGTGGCTTGTGCTTGTGAAGTATTAGAGAAGATTAGAAGCTGCCTGTCTCCCAGACAGTTCAAGTTCTCCCTATCTATTTAATTTTGGAGAGTTTGTAGTCAGATTAATCAAAGCCCCTGCTTTGATAATTTTCTCTTTTTGTAAGGTTTTATCCTCAAGAATCAAGATACAGTATTAAATGTTCCCGTGTAAAATGCCATGCAGAAGAATGTGATTTTTTTTCCAAGTGCCTATTTGCCAATTGTCCCACATAGACGTGGAGAAGAACGCAGGATTAGGTAGCTGTCCCCCAGGTAATTCCTCCTCTATAAACCAAAGCTTGATGAGGCTGTTTCACTGAAGAAAGGTTCCTGTCTTCAGCTCAAAATTGGGCATTCTGGTTCTGTAAAAATTTGCAGAGCAGGGGCTGGGATTCGACTTCAGTCAGTTCCTAACCACTAGCAAGCAGTTTCTTCATCAGGAGAGGTGCTCCATCTTAATACAGAGTAACACCATGACTTTGGGCAAAAGTTTTTCGAAGGAGCTCTAAAATTTTGCTGTATCCATTCCTGGATATCCATATCCATTCGGTTTCATGTTCTTTTCTAGATATAAGTCTAATTTTTCAAATGCCATGAAGTTTGGTAACCAAAATTGAAGTCTGCAAAATCACTAGTTAGTAGTAATACTCTTGCCCATTTACTGTACCTAACTTCATCTAGGGTGGCCTCACCAGCGTTTGTCATGGATGTGTTGTATCCAGTGAACAATTAATGTAAAATGCCAAAATAATCCGTGGGAGTAGAAAGCAAGACCAGGACACCTGGTGGAAGTGTCTAACTGTCATGAGGCATGGTGGTTAAAGCATTATCCTGAAAGGTGGGAACTGAATGTTTGTGTTTTATAACATAAGATCCTCCTGAGTGCTTTTAAAAAGGAAGGCTAAGTGAGAGAGGCTCTATTCATGTCCTGCTCTTCGTAGAATTCACTTATTCTCAGAGTTTTCACTCAATGTAGGAAAGGACGAATCTAAATAAGTGCCTTTTCTCTGAACTCAGATAATAGCTTTGAGCAGTGTGAAGCTACTGGTTTTTTAATGAAATCTCCCACAACAAATATATTTTAAGGGTTCATTAATCCTCTGGATTAAAGGAAAGATTATTATTATTCTTTAGGCCTTTGAAATATTGGAAAACCACCAGGCAGTTCTGTATATTGGATATCTTCAGCTCTGGGGAGTATCAGGAGAGACAGAGCAATGAAGTGATGCATGTGAAGACTGAGGAATGCCAACAGCAATGCCATCTGTGGCTCCCATTACCCTTTGCCTCAGCTAAGCCTGGTTCTGTCTAGTGTTGTCTGTACTTTTCAAATACAAAAATTCAACAGATTTTCCTTCATGTTTTTGGTTTTACTATTATTGTTTTTCCGGAAAAAGGAAATAGAGCTAAGTTCCAACAAGCTCCAGAAAATATTATGCAACCCAGTGAAACCCAAGTCACTTGTAATAAAATCTTTCATATTTTTAAAAGCAGTGTAAACAGTAATGAAGTCTTGGCTTGCCAACCAGCATGTTGCAATTTTTGGAAGCCAAGGTGTTACGGATCTTCAAAAGTATGTCTGTGAAGTCCAGTAGACATAAATAGAGTACAGTATGATCTCAGCTCATCATGCAAGCAAACTTTCAATTCTTGATTCTTCTCTCAGAAGTCCTTAAACAAGAATTTGAGAGGAAAATCAAAGAAATGAGCGAGAGTTTATTCTCTACGCATACCAATTGGAGTACTTAACCATAATTTAGAGTCTGAAGCAACCAATGGAAAAACAAGGTCGTGCTATGGCTCAAGCTTAACACCACACGTAGTGTCATACTGTGCATCGCTCAGTGTTGGGGTCTCTAGCTCCCTTTTACCAAAAACATTGAATTCTACTAGATTGGTATTTCTGCTGTGACAGTCATCTGTGGTTCTTGTTCCTTTCCTTCTCTGAGTGCAGTGTTACTATACCTCTTCTGATCTGTCTTTTTAATTTGTTGTCACCATACATGCTCATTATAAATATACTGTCCTGAGAAATTAGGTCATACGACAATCACTTTTTGTTTTGTTACTGAGAATTTACAACATTGAGAAAACATACCCTTTACTGTGTGTATTTTTCAACTTCGCTAGATTTCGCAAGGATCATCCCTAAATGATTTACAGAAAAAGAAGAGGCGTGCCCCTCTTCCACCAGCTGCATCTGCTCCACCTACTCCTGCCATGCCAAACAGGACAGAAGAGAGGGAAGACAAGAGGAAGAGCACAATGGGTGAGAGGCGTTTTCTCCTGCATAATCCCATGCATGTGCTTTCAATGCTCACTGTTTGAAGTTCCCTTAATTCTGTTATCCTTTGAGTTTGGAAACTTGTAACTTGGGGAAAAAACACATTTCTCTGCAGAATGAAAGTCTGGAAATAAGTGTTTGTGTCCTACCTCTTTTTTTTTTAATGGCACCATTCATAGTACTATAGGGTAGTAAACCGTAGATAACACTCATCAGATGATTTGAATGTTTGGTATACAAACCGGATATCCAAAAGCACCAGCCCTGGGCCTATTCTGTGCCTTTAAGGTCATAGTGATTTTGCTAGTAAATAGAAATACGGAAATAGTAAATGGAAATGCTAATAAATGGAGATAGGCCAGGCAATACTGAATGCGTCTGAAGCTATGGGGTTCTGCTAGAACTAAAGTACAGTCAAGCTGATTCAGTATCTCCAACAGTTTAACATCAACTGACCGTATTTAGTGAAGTTTTTAATTTAGTCCTCAGTTTTATTATGAATCAATCTCTGCTGAGTCTTTAGCTAATCAGTAGAAGAAAAGAACCGGTACTCTCAAAGGAATGCCATACATAGCTGGACACAGCAAAAGAAACTCTAGCCTTCAGCTGTATGTGACACCACATTTACTCTCATACAGAAAGACTGAAAAACGTTCTCCCAGACCTCTGGCATTATACGATTGCTAGCTTATTCAGATCGGTGGGAGCTTTGCCCGAGTGAAGACCCCAAGATTATGCTTTTAGCAAACAAAGTGATTTTATGATGGGTAACGATATGAGATAATAACCCCACATATTGGAACTCGTTTTTCAGTACATTAAGAGAATCATTCTTCAAGTGCCATAATGCACTCAGTGCACTTCAGTTCATGCCTTTGACCTCATGTTTCATAAAGTGCCTAAGACATACAGATATGACATCCTGTCATACATAATTGCTTACATTACAAATGCCTCACAGTTTAGAAAGAAACCTCTTGGCTTTGTTCCAACATTTATTTTCAGTAAATGCTTCACATTTAATGCCTCAGCATTTATGTAGTAGCAGGAGTCCATTATCTTGTGACATGTTCGACTCCATTGACATCTCTTATTTAAACCCTCTAAGAGGAACGTTATCGCTGTGCCATATAACAGGAGTTTTCAGCAAATTGGCTTACTTTTAACCCTTGCAGATGTCACAGTCTGTCACTCCTCATGCTTTGCCCTACTGCTGGTCACTTATTGATGACCATTTGGTGCTTTAACTTTTTTTAAGTGTTCATTTTATTTTGTACCAGTGCTCAGAATGTTACAGATGAAATAGAGCAGAGCCGAGCCACTTACAGTCCATTCAGTACTGTGTACATAAGTGCTTGCTGGCCAGAGTCTGCTGATGTAGGATGCTGTAGTATCGTTTTCTTTAATGGAACCTTATTAATTTACACTGACAAAGAACTCGTCCTACAGTAGCCCTATCTTCAGTGCTTTTCATTTTCTGCTATTTTCTTGAATGAATGTGTTCATTAAGAGGAAAAAATGTTACAGCAAGGGAAGGTTGGTAAAACAGCCTCTTTTCAGGGCCCTTGCAAGAAAATGATCAGAAAGCACAGATGGCTCTGAAAGCAAGAGAGAAAAGCTGTGAAAAAAGCAAGACTGTAGTGAGGGAAATAATGTGCTGCAAGAAATAGGCAGCCACATGATGGAAAAAGGATTAAAGCTACCTATGTATCTCCCAAGTTAGCCACATGAATCAAAGCAAAAGATCCTATCAGAAATATTCTCAAACTGGTAAATTCACTTCAGTATTCAATACTGAATCACTTTTTTTGATCCCAAAGTGTTGTGCTCAGTTTTCTCAAAGCAGTAAAAAAGGGTCTGCACGTTTGCCAGCATTTAATTGTGTCTTGAATCTCTGGAAGCTAGTGACTCCTAAGTAGAAAAATCATAATCATTTAATCTTTTTTCCTCCCTCTCGGTGCTACTTCCCCTCTCAGCAGCACCAGAGCATGAGCTTAAGAGTTCAGGATGATCAGAATGGATCAAACCAGAGGTCTGCCTCTGCCAACATCTGTCTTCAGCAATGACCGCAGCAGATGCTTAAGGCAGGGTATGAGAGCAGAATGAGCAGGTTGTCATGGTATCTCAGTGCACTTTCAGCCTCTAAGAATTTTACAAATTGCAGTAGCTCTAGGTCCATACACTACAAACTGGCAGCAGCTTTTTAACATTGCAGATGGTTAATATAGTGCAAAGTTGCATTATGTATTTAGTTATTGCACATAGTATTGAAATAAGCCCCCAGCCAAATTTATGAGCATTTCCTTTGATAGTTTTAAACACTGTTTTGCAAAAAATGACTTAATCATCTGCTTCTTCACAATGTCAAAATAATAAAAAAACGACTCGGAAAAAGGAAAGAAAAACCTGTCAAGATACCTACTTAAAAATACTGACCTGAGGCATCTTCCTCTTCCTCTGAAAGAATCAGGAAAGTATTCATGTAAAGTATCCTAGAGGTCAACAAATTCAGGCAATTTGGCACTTAAGAAGATAAAAATAAAACACATTTTTCATATTTCCTTATGTAGCTTTTTTCAATTTTTTTTATTAGACTTTTTTTTCCCCTGCTTCCTTATGTGTGCCAAAACTGGTGATTTTTAACTGTTAGTTGTGATGTACATGTATATGCTGGGCCCAATTCTGGTCCCATTGCTGTTGGTTTAAGGAGAGACCGAGCTTTTCCTTCTCCCTTAATTATTTGGGGGTAAATAAGAGCAGAATTAGGTCCAGAAACTTTGGATGCGGGTAAGGGAAAATCAATGTGTGTTTAAAAAATGACAATAAACAGAGCGATTATTATCTTGCAATGAAGTAACTGGTCAATTGATCCCCCTGTAGGTGATGGACGGCAGGTGCCACAAAAGCCTCCTAGAGGCACCATTCGTGGTCCACCCCAGTTAGTGATTCCCCCACCCCCACCTTACCCTCCTCCTGACAGAGACATTGTGGATCCAACAATATCTTACAGAGAAGCAGATGTTACAGCACCAACAGAGCTGGTACCTAAACGTATGTTTGAAAATATGTGTATTTGCATTTCCACTCTTTTGATGGTTACTCTCAGGGGTAGCTTTTCCAGACTTTCTTCTCTGCTCTCTAGACATACATGTCTGGTTTTTCCCTTTTTTCCAGGCTGTTGTCTTTTAAAATGCCCAATGCAGTGTAACTAATTAATATAAAGTAAACAAAACACTTGTTTGGAGACAGTTTTGTGGATGATACCTGGCCATTGTATGGAACTATTTAAAAAAAACCATCAAATCTTGTGACTTTGTACAGCTGGAAGCAAAATCTGTTGTCTTGTATTAATTCTCTATGTTTGTTTTTTTGTACTAACATTTTTTTTGTCTCTCCAGAGACAATTTCCTTTGAGAGTCAATAGGTCTACCAGTCTAGTTTGAAAACTACAAGGTGTCTCCCTTAAGAAAACTAAACCATTTATAGGAGCTATATATTGTTAAAGGCCTTCCTGTCCTAATGGGTACATATTCCTTGCCATCTTAGTCCTTTGTGTGCTCTTCCCCTCGGGGCATAACAGTTATCTGACAGAAAAATAGGATCTTTTCCACATCCTTGTGTATTTTTGAAAAGCATGTTTTCATGCTACTTTTTCATGCTTATCCATTGACTGTCTTTAAATCTTTGTACACAGTCCAAGTCTTTGATCATGTATTATGTTCCCTGTGGGCTTGCCCTGCACACCCATGTAGATCCTGTAAAGGCAGCAAAGCTCTGCACGTTATGACATCTTATGGACACACTTCCTTTGAAGGTTAGGAGGGTGTCTCCTAACCATGCGATAGAGAAATGTCTCCATTAGCTGCTAAGTTGTCAAAAGATCTTTTTCCAGGACATTTTCTTTAATTATTCTGCAGTTAGCAGTTACTCTGATCCATTAGTGTTGCTGTGTTTGCTGTTGGATACCAGCTAAATCTAAAGCATTATTTTTCAAATCTGTGCTGAGGAAACACAGACTGACCAGTTTTATTGGGGGGGAGAGAAGGAAATTAAGGAGATCCATATTAACAGAAAACCTGAATCTTACTGAGAATTAATCCTATTTCATTTTTACCAGCATATGCACAGAAATCATATCATACTTAAAATCATCTTTTTTTTTGCTAGATACCATCAGCGTGCCTACAATGTTTGCTTTATTAAAAATCCTCTGTGGCCTTCTTTGCATTAATATTTCTGCTTCATTTGAGTTTCTACCACTAGTATTTTGCAATGCTTTCCTGATCTACCTTGGTGATCAAATACCCTTTAATCAATGCAGCTCTGATTTTATCAGCCTGATCATTTGCTCTTAAACAAACACAATATCCCAGCCAAAAGGAGTTGATTAAGCTTGTACATGGAAACATAACATGAGCTTTCATTATCCTCAGTTTACTGAGAGCAAAAGAATAGTGCTCAGTGGGTACTTATTTTATACTTAAAGCATCAGTGTTGCAGAGGGACAAGTTTAGGTTTATAATTGTGCTGTGCTCTACCGAGATAAAGATACGTGTATAGATTTATACAAGAGAAATGCGTATGGATATGCCCATGAGAGAAAGCAGCACATATGACAGATGCTAATTATATTGCCTAATGCCATTCTGAAAGGTGCTTAGATGCTGTAGCGGTTGAGCAGTACAAGAACAGAGTTTTGCAATGATGTTTTTTATTGCCTGAGAATGCCTCAAGCAGTGCAAATAGGACTTTGGCGGTAGATTCAAAGAACAAAATTTTCAATCTTCCGAACTCTAACCTCAGTAAATGTGCTTTCTTATAGAACAAGGTGGGAAGGAGGATAAGCTACTGATGCCAGCTATTGATGAAAGGCATATTTGTTCTGAAATCACTCTCTAAACAGTTTTCTCTGATGAGGATTGTGGTCTTCCTTTGCTGAGTTGGGTGACTGTCAGCAGCAGTTTGTCTTTCACAAGATGAGATTCTCATTGAGAAATTAAAGTTCTGTGATCGTGTGGAGTTTACATTCTTGTTTCTTACGATCTGCGACTGTCTGTGGGGCACCATGCCTCATCCCTCATGCAAACACAGTTGCCCAGTTGCGCTCTGGGAAACTCGTGTTGAGGAATTTTCATTTCGTAGACGGTGATGGTAATCGCTCTTCACGGAGTTTCCCAAACTTAGTTGGAGTTGTTCATGAATAGAGCCTTTAGTAAGATACTTGGGCTTTTCTGACTCTAATGGTAAGAAACTCTTCCACAAACAAGAGTACACAGTTTTTGCTCTTTAATATTTTTAATTCTCATTACATGGCCTTTCCTCTTAACTTTTGGTCTGGTAGACCCTTAGCTGCATGTCGTGTACATGTCTAAAATGATATATTTATGCAATCCTTTCTCCTTCCTTATATTACTAATCAGATTTTTCAAGGCCTGTGATTCTAAGATTGACTGCATGTTGGGAATGCAGAAATGGCGATTGTCACCACTGTTGCATGGCATTTGGTTATGTCACATAGCTTGTGAAGTTCCCAATAAATGAGTCAATAGTGAGCTCTGTGCTACTTCAGGTAAAGAATGCCCATATTGAAAGATTGCTGCACCTAGATAAGCAACTAAAACATGCTAACTAAACTAAAACCTCCATGATTAGCCCTTTATTTGGCTTGTTTTGAACTATCATTAAGAAACACAATAAGAAATTTGTTTGAAATTTTGTGCTGTTTGAAAAAGAACAAGCAATTCACCTTCTTGTGGAGTGAGATCCTGAAGTTAAATTCTTCACTCTGACACTGGATAAAATACTTGTGCACTCAGGGTTCACACTGGGTAAGGGCTTAAAACTGATCAATTTTTAAATTTTGGAAAGTGTTCTGTCTTTAAAGAAGTGAAACTGTGATTTGAAAGTGTCTTTTTTTTTAACTATAGATAAAAATAATCAATCATCACTTAACCAGAAAGTTTGAAAGGGGTAGAGTGCATAGAAGCATTTCCCAGTTACTTTCATAGATGACACCTGTACTACTAGTTGATAGATAATATCAGGTTAATTTTAAGGAACAAGGAGAACAGAAAGGAGCCTTGTCCCCATATCCAATTTTTAATGTTTTTCATTATATCATTGATATATTAACAGGTACTACAAGACACTTGACAAAAGCTGTGACAGTTTCACAAGCAATTCGGTCATGTTTATTCAGTCACCTTAGATATATATCAAGTCTTTCGCAGTCATTAGGGATAGTCTCTAAGCGTTGGACTTGGTTAACTTGAAGCGAAAATAGGTAGAGAAATTCACAGAGAGGAAACTACGTTTTCTTACATGTAGTTTTAAATTGATTGAGAACTGCAGGCTGCTGACTAGGGAATTTTGCTGGCCTGTCATAGTGAACTCCCTCAGAAGCCATCTGTCAAGTGACCCAGCCTTTTTTTTCTTATAGATGGTCTTTAAAGCAAGAAAACTTGCAAATGTGACTTAGGAGGCTTACACTGCCATCACTCCTCTCACTCATCCAGCCTGATCTGAAGCTAAAGAATGAAGTTAAATCTCCAACATCATCTATCTTGTACCTTATGGAGAATTAAAATTCAGGCCAAGTAAAGCAGAATTCACAGACATGCTGCGTATCAGTAGGTGTTGTGCTCTTGGGATTGAGTTATCTTATACAGGAACCCAGGGAGTCGGTCTCAGAGCATCTGTGGGATTCCGAATTTTAAAAAGTGCCCACACACCTACACCTCCTTTGGGTGTCTGATTCTTTAACGTTACTGAGCATGCTAGCCATTCTGGTGTCTGACCTACACAATATTTATGATTTTATCCTTTTACTCTTTTCCCCCAACAGTTTACTGTTGTGCATCATTCCCTTCATATACCAAGCGCGTCTGACAGACCTTGCCTCTTCCTATGACCTTCATACCTCTGAACCTCCTGTGCCTCTGCTACTCTTGATTCTTCTGTTGCCTTCCTTCCTCCCCTGCTGGAAAGAACCTTTTTTTCTGACTGAGATTTTGGCTTCCTTTCTTTTTGAACTCGCGCATTCTCTTTTAATTACTATTGATTATTTTTGGCTGTGGTTCATACTCATTTGTGAGATGTAAGCTCCTGAACTGAATGCTGTGTTACATGAATCTATGTATCAGCCTCAGAGAGATTATCCATACATTTGTCTGTTCTTTTTCAAAAGATTCTCTTTATTTTGAGCCATGTTTTAATTTGATTTGGAGTTTAAAAGAGTGTGGTTTTGGGACGGGGTGACTTACTTTCAATACTGTCTAAAGAGTTAATGAAAACTTCCTGAAACAATTTTTCATTTTTTTTCTGTTATCCTAGTATAACATTTTACGTTCTCAAATATATTCTATTTTTCCTTCGTTGCATATATTTTGTTCCTTTGGGCATGGCCTAGTCAAGTTGAAGTGCAAGATTCTTTCTATATCTTGGCTATGAATCAAGAAAATGCCAAGAAAGGAAGAAACAGAAAGATCTGTTGGATTTATAAGGGGCCTAAAAGGAATACTAACAGCCAGTACCAAATGCACTGATTCATAGGTTTTACTTCTGCTTTCGTCCTGATCCTTAGTATGAGTAATTTTATCTCGATGCTGGAGAGATCCTATGGAAATCAAGGTGTGTGTTCTATTTCTGTAACAAAAGATGCAAACGTTTTGCTCAAGAGAAATCTTGTTCCACAAGTCTCCTTTTTACAGTTGTACTTGAAATAGTCAGTGAGTTATAATTAAAATATCAGCTATAGGATTGTACTTACCAAAAACTTCTTTGCGCTGAAGAAAGTTCTTTGTGTGAATGGCCCATAAGGCATGTATTTTTAATCATTCTGAACTATAAACATAGGTTTTATGAGTTGCAATGGTGCACACACCCAGAACTATTCTGACCTCACATGTACTGTGTTTTAAGACATTTATGTTATTTAAATGAGTGAGTTGCAATATATAACTCTTAATTTAAATGATGAAAAATTATTGTTTTACCCTCAAGCAAATAATCATGTTCATCTTGAATCCTTTCCAGATAGGCAAAATGGAGAATAAGAAAGCATAGCATTCCTACAGATAATGTGGAACATGACTTAAAAGGGTTTTGACGGTTTTTAATACAAATATGACATGTAGTTAATAAGTTTTAAGCGATGCTTCAGAAAGTATACTTAATACCCTAAGGGTCTTCTAATAAAAGTGAAGTAGAATTGAACTCTCTGTGCTGCCAGGTACTTTGTAATAGCTTCTTAAGACAGGACAATGATTTAATTGTAAGTCTTCTCTTAAGAAAAAACAACTAGTAGGTGTTCACAATGTGAAGATTAAGAACCTAATTTACCCATTCTCATTACTCTATTTACATCCTATTTGTACCTCCACAGAGTTACATGCCCCATGGAGTTCAGACTAGTATAAAAACTGAATAATGAAGTAGTGAAACAACTTCTTTTATATTGAGTACAATGTAGAATTACAGTGAATTGTAAAAGCAGTTCTTTGCATTGACACCAGTTTAGCTTAAAGGAGGATCAAGTTTTCAACAAAATTACATTTTTGATGAAAAAAATTCCTGGCTTTGAAGGAATACAGCTACAACCCCCCTCCGCATAGCCGACAAGTTTGCTGTGAAAAGTTGTCTCTTTTCAAGTGGTCTGTTCAAACTCTTAAAAGCTCTAGGTAAGAACTCAAAAAGTTCATAACTTATCCTTAATTTACTTTTTTTTTATGTTAAAATGCAAAATTTCCTCTAAAATTATGTTTGTGTGAATTAACAGTTTCTGTGACATTCCTACATAAAGTATTTTAATGAATGGTTTAAGCTAACCAGCTCTGTTTTTCTGAGTTTAAAAAAAAATTCTTGCTTATGCTAGCTCATATCCTTTGTTTCTTACAATTTTGTAAGTGCCAGGTACATATACAGTATTATACAGAACTTAAAAAAAAGAAGAAAAATTGCTACATCTTTACAAGAAATCAACTTAATTATAAGAAATTATGCTTATACTATAAGATTAGCATGTTTAAAACCTCCCATTACTATACACAGTGTGGGAAAGAACTTTCAGTGACACTCATTACATCCAAATCTGTTCAGTGGAATTGCATAGATACTGTGTTTCACAACTGTTAATTCATAGTAGCGTGATTATGGGAATACAAACTCACTGGAAGTTTGGTTCTTGAGCACCAGCTCAGCACGAAGGTACAGTCGGGGAATCCCTGCTTGTTCCAGGCTTCGACCCAGAATTTCTAACGTCACCTCAATTCAGCTTCTGGAAGAGAATGAGGGGTTTTCTGTCATTTTCAATGAGAGGAAGAAATGTCAGTTTAGGTCAGTTTGATGTAGCCTTAGGTTAGCAGGGATATGAAAGGACATTGCTTGCGTTTACTCCTTATATTTTAACCATGGAGACATTAGAAATATAATGAGAATGACATGGAGAAGTTGATGACAAATTGACTACTATACTACAGTTTTTCACCAAAATGCTCTTACAAGAGTTAGTAAGAAACACATTTAATATATTCAGGATTTATCTGCACTATGAAACAGCATTGCTCAAATACTGTCCTTCATGGTAACATATCTGAGGAAAAGAAAAAAAAACAAAACCAAAAAAAGCCCATATTATTAAGCTGTTTCAGGAGGTCAAGTAAATGCATAGCTAGCTTATAAATCAAAACAAATTCCAGTATTATGACTGAATGTCGGTGACATTCAGTGCTCTTAGGAAAAAAGGACAGATGTATAATTTTGATTAAACCCATTGTGATACCTGATGAGTGTGCTCAACCCCTATGAAAACCATTGAATTAGAAACAGATTAAGCTTCTTGGTGCATGGGTTTTACTGACTGGCCGTGTAAAACGTTTTTTATGTTGACCACCAGAGGGAGCCGATGTTGTCACATATCTGCAGTAGGTAGCAAGTAACAATAATGCTAAAGGTGAATTTTAAGCTAATAGGTATCACACTTATACAAATATTTTCAGTTCCTAAAGAATGCCATAAAATTAAAATTAGTTTGCTGAGTTGGTTTTTTTAAGCAACTAAAAAGAGAAATAAATATTTTTTCTATATTTTTTTAATCAATTTAATTGCAGGTAGGAAAATGAAGGTAAAATTATATTTGCAGGCGATGCCACTGCGATGGCATCTTCCAAACATAAGTTAAAATTTTTACTCTAGGCATTCTTGCAAAGGGTGGTGGTATGTTGAGTTGGCTGTTATATTATATAGATATTGCCTGTATATTTATGGCAGCTGTGTCCAAGGTATATGTGGTGCATGTGCTTAAGAACAAGTGCATAGGAGTAGGTCAGGGTTAGTGCCAATATAGAAAGACCTGTTCTGCTAGAAAGGTTTATCAGCTTGAGTTTTAGCATTTTAAAAGCATGACCAGATTGTTTTAGTACCCATTCTCTTTCAAACACATTGACTTTGTTACCAGCAACTCAGTCATTCAGAGACTAAAATCTAGGATACAGAGACTCTCCAAACATCCTTAAATGTCTTTTCTGCACATAATGCTTTCTTTTTTCTTTCCTTAGGATTGAAATGAATATTGTCTTTCTCACTGAGCAGATGGATTTTTTTCTTTTCCAGTGCAGGGCTATAGAATACTAAACTTTGAACTCATTCCATTTTTATCTTTAGAAAATGTGCTACTGGTCCAGATCTGAAACTTATTCTGGGCAGGTAAAATATGGAGAGAATATTCTAAATATACGAATAGGAAAAGGAAATAGTTCTCTTTTTGTTCATTTTTAACTGGAAGTATCTAAAGCTGTCCATGGCATCTGGAGTGCTCGAATAAGTGCCAAGGAAGAGTGATTGGTAGAGAAATTATCCAGTCCAAATTATATGATGAATTGCAAAGACCTATGATGCATTTATTTATTAAACGTATGGCCGTGAAATCTATCATATGTCCATCATCTGTCCCTGTATTCTGCTTTTGTAAACTCAACTCTGTGGTCATGATTCTCATACACTCATCATTTATGTTTACAGCCCACTTTAAGCCCTCTTTATTGTTCCAGACCAGTATAAAAGTTCCTCTTTGTGAGAGTTGGGCTGTGTGTGTGTGTATAAGACAGCAGTTCTGTTTTCTGAACTTGGCTTCCAGTCACTGCCATGACTCTCAATATATATTTAGTACATGCAGTAGGCACCATTTAACTTTCCATACTAAAATACATGTTATTTTAGAAGATAGAATGTAACTTATTCCATCCCTCCAAAATTACAGCCATGTTGTTTTCTAATGTCATTGCAAAACTATGAACTCCCCCCTTCAGGACAGTGAGAAAAACTTGCTGTCACTGATTACACACTTCTTATTCAGATATCTCATGTATAGTCTGCATACAATATGTGCATATATGTGCATATGCGATATGCTTCTGTATGGCTAGAGAAGTCTACTGCTAAAATTTATAAGAAGCCGACAGAACAAAAAGTGACATAATTAATTCCTTGTTTATCCAGAAGAGCTTACATGTAATAAACTCTGCTAATTCTTGCTGAGGTGGTGAAGGGTGATCTTGTATTTTTCTATGCAAGAATCAGCTGCTTCATTCTATATTCCTTGTTTATTGCATATTCTTCTGTGATGCTCTGTTTTCAAGCGGTGAATGACTGTTGAAAGGATCAAGCCCAGTAGCAACAGTGAACTACTTTAGAAGTTGATAACATACTGAATAGGTATTAACTACTGAGTCCTTGAATATTTCTTGAACATGAAAGTTGGTTTTTTTTCCTGTTCAGTTCTAATAAGAAAATTGTAAATTTGGGTCACCAGATCTGCTTCATTTTCTCATGCCTTGAGAAAGTTATGAAGAAGGAGATGCAGTCCTGGGTAAAGGTAATACCAGTTGGAAAGGGGGTTTTTTGTATTCCCTTACATGTTCATTCTGCTGCCTGCCACTGTATTGGAAATAATAGCTGCGATATTGCAGACTTTGAGCCAGAAGTCAGTCCTACTGTAAGAGAGAGCAATTTCTTTGAATATAACAAAATATTTTCTGGATACATTAAGTATGGGACTGGACTCGAGTAAATCAAATAGTCTTTCTAGCCTCATTTCCTGATATTTATGTTTTTAACTGGTTATTTACCTATTTCATAGAGTGTGGAATAACCCTTAGCTTCATATTTCTTATCCTGACTAAATGTAAAGACGTTGCTCTTCTAATTCCCTTGCAGCCCAGCTCTGCAATCCAAGTGGTCTGTGGACAAACTGTGAATGTTTATTCTAAGTGAGACCAAATTCCCTGTTTTCTTCTTCCGTAGTCAAAATAAGAGCAGTTTAACTCTGTGAGCCATACCTTTAATAACTCATCTTAAACGTACTCTGTTGTACTTGAACAGTGGAATAGGAAGAATTCATCACACCCATACAAGTAGGGAGACTTAGGCTTTATCAGTAACAAGCCAGACTAAACATCTGTGTCCAGCCAAGTACATGCATGGGTGTGTGTGCGTGTGTGTGAGAGAGAACTTTAATTCTGGGTACGAATTTGAAGTTATGCTTGATTTACACATTATGTATGGGCCAAATCAGGCTGTCAGGTTGGTATTTGAAATAGCATTGAAATTTGTAGTGCAAGGTCCTACTGATTCAAATGCAGGCAATGCACAGAGAGCTACAGAAAGCAAACTGTTGAAAATCTTTGTGTTCTCTGTTCCAGGTAGGTGATAATACCCATACCAAAGTGCTTGTCCATCCTTAGAGATGCTCATACTCAGCTTTTCATATTACCACTTCTAAGTCAGTAAACACTGACTAAAATGCCTGCCTGCTTTCTTCTAAGAAATTGAGAATTCTGGCCATGCACATTCACTTCTGGGTTTTAGGGCCTGAGGGAGCAAAAGGCTGAGAGCAGAGACAGAGTCTCTTTTGTCAGCTCCTTTTGTGGATTCCATAATTGGTTCCTGGCATGGATAAAAGCATTACTTTCCAACCTACTGTACTATAAGCAAAGGTGGGGTGTAATGGAGGACAAAGACCTAAAACAAAGGAAGATGGAGTCAAGAATGAGAAAGGAGGACTATAACAGACAAATACTGTTTTTTCTTTTAAGACTATTGTGATTAAATGGTGAAAGTAAAGTTGCTAAATATATGGTAACCTTCCATAAACAGTGGAGGACTGTTAGGGGAGTATCTACTTACTTGTTAGAGCAAACAAACACAACAACTGATTTTTTTAACTTCAAGCATCTAATGAAAATTATTATTGATACCTGTTTTCTAAAACACGTAGCTAGAATTTTTCTTCTTTTCTTTCCCATGATTGTTTCTTCCCTCAATTTTTTCACTTGACAAGAAGTTAAATAGTAAAGTAGAAAATGTTTTTTTAGTTTGTAAAAACAAGAAAATTAATGGAGAAGTATTTTCAACATTTTTTTCTTAAATAAGTGAAAACATGCAACAGCTCTATTTATAAGGTGTGTCTATAGATGTAACAGTCAACACTTAAATGTAAGAATTTAAGAATTCTTCTAAATAAATTATAAGAATTATGAAGAATTACATAAGGATTATAAAGGCTGTAAGAAAAACTAATCTACTGGCTTTAAGTTCAAGATAAGAACTTTCTTTACTTGACTTATACTCGTAAGAAATGAAGCATTTTGGAAATTAAACAGACTCTTATTCTTGACTTCCTATACAGAAAGCCTCACAGTGTACTGCTGAAGGCTGTAGAAGGGCCAGCCTGTATCACTGCCTGTTGATGCAACAAGTAGAAATTACTTTGGGGACTATTGCAGGAATGCATTGGTATTTTGGTTTTATTCTGAAACTCTTTTTGGGTACTACCAGTCTCCCAGACATGTTAAATCAATGATCAGGAGTGATACAGATCTTTTTTACCAGGTAAAACTTACCCTGCTTTCTCCCCAGAAAGAGGAAAGATTTTTTTTTTCCCAGAAGAAATTTTATGTCAATTAAACACAACATATGTAAACGTTTTCTTGATTATTTATAATTTAAAAGTATATTTTTTTACTTTTAAAACCCTTCTCTGCTTGCCTTCAGAAAATGAGAAGAATATGCTGATTAACTGACCAGTCAGTTAAAGAAACTTAGAGTCCAAGTTTTCCAAATGAAAACATTTGGTAAAAAAGAAAAAAAAAAAAAGCATGCATATACTGTAATTTGCTTGTTTGCTCCACTCCCTTGTGGACATGCTAGCTTCCTCTGTACCTGGCAGCTTTCCTGTTCTGTATTCATCAAGCTAATCAATGGGATTCAGATGTTCCTCAAATACAATCATTTGTCTTCAGTCTGCTCTTACAAAGGACACAGATTGTACTAAATACGCTTTCTTCATTTTCAGGGTACATTAAATACATACCACTGTTCATAATACAAGGCTTTGGCAATGTATCGATGGCATTTTTTTACACAAAAAATCCTTGCACAGGGAAACTCCTTGCGGTTTTTCCATGGAGTTAAATTAGTGCCTGGAAGAAAATTAGCAGACTGAAGGCAATGGAGATAGAAGTCCTTAAACTTACATGCTGTAATGTGAAGAGTAGTAACAAACCACCAGCTTGATTCTGTGCTGGTCTCATAGAGGCCACTCTAAGCTGAGAGTTTTATAATCTCATTCTGAATTTATGAGCAATAAAGAGAACGAAGATAACGTTTGAGCACGACTGTACTAACTGTACTGTATAAAGTGGAAAAGTGGCCGAACACAATCCTTGCGGGGTGTTTCCAGGAAAAAAAAATTAACTGGTTCTTTGGAGTCTAAAGGAGGAGGTGCCTTTTTTTTTTAACACTCCTTTTTAGTTAGGGATAAGAAGGGGAAAGAAAGGGGATAATAGTGGATAAAAAGGGGAAAAAATAGATGGAGGAGAAAATCCCATAAGCTTCACCTTCTAGCTTTTCAAAACCAAAATGGATGTTAGTTTGGGAATTTTTTCTTTTTTTTTCTTCTGTGTTTTCTTCTTCTCCTCCTCCAGACCCCATCAAGTAATTCCTTAAGCATTTCTTTTTGACGTCTGCATTAATGACTCAGTAGTCTGGCATCTAAACCCAGCACACTCTGGGTTGAAGCTTTGCTATTGTTCATAGCATCCTTCCCTCAGGTATCCCTGATAGATAATAGAGAATGAGCTTTTATGTCAGTACATATATGAAAAAAATCTCCTTGCTCTGTCCTTTTACCTCTTTAGGAAACTTTTGGGACTGAGCTTTAGAGTGTTATCTTTCCTGACTAATTCAGAAGTTGGCAGCCAGTTTAAAAGTTACTGGAGGGTTTCATAGGCAGACTTATAAACCTACAACAGCGTGACCTTCTCAACCTAATTTCTGTAGGAACTGAGGCTAAAAAGAAAGAAACTCAAAGACATTTCCCAATTTGCTGTAGGAAAAATGACCTTTTATGCTGATCCTAATTAAGCCCATTAACTCAGGTGAAAAATTCCCCAAACTAGCTTGTCTGTTTTGAGGGCATGATCATAGCGAACCTTCAAATTCTAGAAATGGCCCTGCTCCAGCAAAGCACTTAAGCATGCTTAATCAGGTACCCCATTATACAGCATGCACGTTATTATTGAATGAACTGCGTAAATGAAAGCCTTAAAATGCTTCACATGAATAAAAATGCAGACAAATTTTCCCTGTGGGGATTCATCCCATGCAGGAGATATCTGCAGCTTTGCATTTTAATCAGTGAGCGGTCCAATCCTGCTCCCATTGAAGTCAGTAGCAAAACCCAACTGCTGGAGTGGAAACAGGATCTGACACTAACAGCGCAAAATACGAAAGGGGAAAATTTATTCCAAGTGGGTGTTCGGATGATGACCTGTTTCTTGCATCAGGGTGCTGTTCACCATAGCACCAGAGATGACACTGCCGTTAACATTTTACTATCCACAAATCAGTACAGAGCATAACATGCAGTTACTACTCTTGCATGTTTGCATTTCTTCCTCCTGGTATTTCAAGTTAATAGGGAAAGAGAGCCCCAGGGCAAAGCAGGATTGATGAGATAATTGGCTTCACAAGAGGACTGTGAAAGAGCAGGCCAAATTCCGCTCTGACTTAAGTGTTCCCATCTCTGCTTATGTCTGAAATAATCTGATCTAGTCCATCTGCTGTCAAAGAGGAGTGGTGGCATGACAGCGGAGCTCTTCTGTGAGCACTTTGTTCTCCACCTGTCCAATATTTCCCTCCTTACTGGGCTCCCAGGGAGAGCTTCAGTGTGCACTGCTGCAAAATATATCTTCATGGGTAGAGCCTGAAGTAAAGTTCATGATATTCTGCAATTGATTCTTGCCCCATGCAGTGATTTCTTGGCTATGTTTGTGTTACTGGAAAAGAAGTCTGTCTCTCGCCATCTTTCAATACAACAGGTTGCCTTTAAAGGCTTCTGCAGCGTATCTGTGACTCTTTTCTGCTCGTGTAGCTTGCTATATTTTAGGTGGTGAGTGTGCTTGGCTTGCATTGTCCTGGCCTTGCTGCCCTCAGTTTGCCCTTGTCCCAGCATGGGAGTCTGGTATTTAGAGTGCCTAGGAACTGTGCTTTGAAAATGGCACAATGCCCCTGTGGAGGATATCACACAAGATCTTCAGGGAGATACTTAGCGTACTCTGGTCCTCAGTTTTGTTCACTGCAATAATTCTTTCTTTGCTGGGCAGCTCCAGAAGGCAAAATGCCTTAGTGATGAGAAGTGTTCAGGTACTCCAAGCAGTGTCTCTCCACTGGCTTCTATTGACATCACTGGACGTCTTAACAGCTATGAGGAATATGATAGAAGAGTAATCAAGTGTGAATGTGCAGTAAAATGTATAATAACTCACAAAAGAAGCATGCTTTTTTAGGTTAAAATATTTCTAGAAATTTAATTACCAAAGGAAACCACCAGCCAAAATATATTGAAAAGCCTATTGTTCTTTGAACTTCGTAGAGGGAAGCAAGTACTCCATTTATCAGGAGGTCCAAGAGGAATCAGTTAATGTGCATCAAAAGAGGTCAGAGGAGAGCTTTGTATCTTTATAGCACAGAGGTGTATGAAAATGTTTTCATATCTATATTTGTAGCTAGCTGCTGAAAATCTGCTGTGAAGGTATTTACATTATTGGTGGTTTGGCTGAAGCACATTTTGGCCAATTAAATGGAGTTAATTTGTGCCGACCTAATTCTAAGTTAAACAGGTGGTTTGTGCGTGAAACATTTAATTTTCTCAGGGCTCTGTCTGACTTGAGGTGACACTATAGATGCTATCCTATACAAAGAAGGTGATGTAAGGGAAAATGATGGATGCACTGATGGGGGAACTGAAGACCGACATCACATATCTGAATGGACTGAGGTGCTGTGAGGATGGATAAGAAGAAACAATCCACAGGAGTAATGAAATCCCATTTTGTTAACCACCACAGCAGCCTGAAGTTCACTCTTAGCTTTTGGTATTAAGTGAAACTGGTAGTTGTTGCCGTTACTGCTTAGTAAGTCTGCATTGTCAGGAAGGTACTAAAAGTATTTTTTCTTGTTTGTGCAGCAGTTCTCAATAGAAGTGCTCATACACCCAAGGCAAGTATACTTAGTCCCTATAAACAGAAAGCAACTGTTCAAAATTTTTAATCTTTCTGTGTGTAATACCTAATGACTTCCCTAATAGATAGCTTATTACAGATTGATCTGATTCTCTTCCACACTTCCTAACTTTTAAATCACTTTTAATCAGACATAAATACACAACTGTGAGCGTAATGGTGTCTCTGTACAATGGAAAGAGCTCATAAATCCCACAAGTGTGTCTGTATGTATGTGTATATGTACTTGGTTTAGGGTTGGGTTTTTTTGTCTTGTCTTTGCTGAGTTTGCTGGCAGCTAGTCTCTGGGGAAGGAGGGTATAATTACAATGCAAAAGTGTTTTATGTTTTCTCCATTTTTTTTCATATGTTAGAAATATGAAACTCTAGTAGAGATTTTATGGAATTGTTAACAGACAAACTAAGGAAGATAATTAATTGATAGAATAGAGTGCACAAGGGGGAAAGAAGATGAAGTTTAAAAAGAAAAGTTGAGCAAACAGCCTTTTTTCTGTGGTCTTAAAAAACACCTAATAAAACATTGTTTTATTGGGTAGGTGCACTAATCATTTCTGGTTTTAATAGTTACACCACATATGCTTTTCATGCAATTTTATAGAGTGTGTTCTTTAAGGTGGCTCATGAAAATCACCTTCACAGTATGTTTGTTTAGATTCAGCTGTGTGCTTGAATGGAAGCCGACCACCTCTGTAAAGGATGCGGATTGCCAAAATCTAACACTTCAGACTAATAATTCCCAGCAAAATGTGGAGAGTGGCTTATTTCTTCACCAGAGTCATTACATTGTGCAGACTTTCATTTTGGATCTAGTTTTTCCTTTCCCACAGAGTCCTCCAAAGACCCCAATTATTGATCATGGCATGTTACCGGTGTTACACATGGTAATTTATGAAGTGCAAGTCTGAAGCTATCTATTATATGCTCTTAAATATATTTCCCCGTTATCATGCTCCTTTAACCTACTTTGCTTGCTCATAGTCTTTTTGAACTGCACAGATTAGGCATGCTGCCCCTGTCCTCACACCTAAGCAAAGGACCGACTAGAACCTGGAAAGCACCTTGTGAGTTGTTCTAGCTTGCTCTTAACTTCAGATAGTGAACACCAGGAGCTGTTGTGAAAGTATCCCTGTCAGACTTTACTGTGTATAAAAGGAAATTAACAACCCACACTACTGACTCATTTTTTAAAATCGATCCTTCTCCAAGCCAAATGGCAATGTCCTCTAGTTAATCAAGGAAAGATCTACTTCGACACAAGATCCTTTTCCTGTCAAAGAGCATTTTGCTCTTCATGTTGCTTTTGTGACATATGATCCCTATGAATGAGGAAGGCTGGTTGCTGGCTATGGTGTGGACTCATCAGAGTCTCGAAACAAGGCTTTTACGGAAGCAAGAAACTGGTAGGTTCAAAAGAGTGCCAAAAAGGAGAGGATGAAAAGTAGTTTAGCAATAGCAGCAGTATTCTAGGTCAAATGGGCTTTGCAGAGGTCAGAGAGGCTTTTTCAGTCATTGAAGAAAGTATTGTGGGAAAGAAATGGGAATAAAGTCCAGTATGTTAATTTTTCCCTGTCTGAAAATCTGTATTGTATTAGTTCAGAAATTTTTCTTTGTTTGCTTGTTTCGCAGGTGGTAAAAATAAAAGTCTGAAATGGGAGAGGGTAGCAGATGTTTACTAGAAGTGGTAGTTTCCTCCAAGTCCTTGTAGAGGCAGCAGACAGTCTTACCTAGTGTTGTTTTGAGAGAGACTTCATAATGATTTTCAGCATAAGTTTGAAAGGAAAATCAAACATTAGTGCACAGACCTTCACAGTTGCTTGTACATGAAAAAAATGAGGGAGGGACTGGGATACTATTCAGTTCCCGCTCCCTGGCTTGATCCTATCTTGTATTGCCTTTGGTGTAGGAAACACCATTGCCAAAAAAAGCTGTTGTAAAAGTTGCAATACCTTTGTGTTCTGATGTCAACTAACAGCAGACGGGTTTAACCTCGGGAAGTGCTTAACTACCTCAAATTGGTAATGCAGGTTAAATGAATCCACATTGCATTTCTTTTTCAACCATAGGAGAGTAGGTCTAGGTAGCTAAGTTAACAGTGATTAGCTTGGGGTTGACTCTGGAAATGCTGAGCATTCACAGGGTGTATCTAATAATACTCCATATGTACCTTTCTGATGATATGTCTGGTGAGACATGTCCTTTGTGAGTCTTTTAATTTTTATTATTGGCTAGCATGTAAAGGAATGGATTTACTTCTGTTTGCAGGTTTTGTGCAGTAAGAATGACTGCAATTAAAGAACCTGTTGAAAAACATGAGCATGGGGCATAAGACTAGGAAGGAGACTGAAACTATCTTATTATATGAGAACTGGGAGTCACATGCAGGACTCTGTGAGTAAGCAGTGTGCCCTTGCGGTGATGAAGCGCTAACCACAGACTGGGTTGCACTAGCAAGAGCATAGCCAGCAGATCAAGGAAAATGGTTACGACCTTTTACTTGGCTGCCATGGTCTGTGTCCATTGTCCAAAAGTGGATTCAGGTTTGAGTTCGGTGGAACAAGACAATGACAAACCAGAGCAGAGGCAGCACAGTCTGGCAGAAGGCTTCGAAGATGTACGTGAAGGTGCTGAGGCAACAGGGCTTGTTCAGCCTGCAGGAGGGAAGGGTAAGGGTAATTTGAATGCTGTCTTGCATCTGAAGGAAAAGGAAGAGCGAGCCAGACTCTTGAGATTCACTGAAAAAGGCTAAGACTGCAACAGTGACAAGTAGCAGCTAGAAAAATTTCGATTTGGCATAAAAAAGTATTCTTTATTGGGAGAAGCATTAAACGTTGCCCAGGTAATGATCTGTGATTTCCCAGTGAGTCTGTGAAGTCTCCATGCTTCAAGTTTTTCAAAACTCAGGTGCTCGGGGACCTGAGCAACCTCGTCTAAGCTGGAAGTTAGGTTTGTTTTGAAGAGGATGTTGAAGTAGGTGACTTCTAGAGGTTCTTTCCAAATCAAGTTATCCTGTGATTCTGTGACCTAAATGAGCTGAGCCAACATTAAGCTGCTCTACATCCTCATTTTGGAGGAGGGCTGGAGGTGCAGAGCATGGTTCCTCACCTCAGCATTTTCTGGCCTCACCTTCATTTTCTGCAAGGCAGTTACAGGAATTGCGAGAGAAGGAGGACCTCAGAGCTCGATCCGTTCCCCCACTCCTCCCGTGCTATTGTTAGTGTACAACAGTGATCATTTATTTTCTCTTTGTTTCTTTTCATTTTTAAACAATGAAAGCATGCACATAGGCTCAAATATGCTAAGAAGCATATTGGATTAAAGTAGTCTTAATTGTGATAAATAGAGAGAAGTCCGCTCATTCTGTCTTGTGTTTTAACTGCTTGCTGAATGGTTTTTAACACCTATTTCTATGTACAAGTTTTTGATCCATGAGCAACATGAGTAAAGTGTAACCAGAACACATTGTACCAGTGTGAAAACTCCTAAAGTAATCCTGTGTTGTGCATTTTCATAATCTCTTTTAATCATTGCCATAATAAATGGGGTTTTTTTCCCATTTCTTCCACCAGCCTTCTTCTAAGTGCATGAAATAAACGTACACTTTTTTAATACTGATCTTTTGTGATGGTCTAACTTTTTACTGCCAGAACAAATAATTAGAGCTGTTTCTTTCTCTTGCTAGAAGTTTTAAGTACTGTCGGGGAAATAATTATGTTGCAATTTGGGGATCGTTATAAGAGTTAATATTCTTTAACATCATGAAATTTGTAATACTTTTTACAACTTCATTGTAATAGACCATTTGAACTACAGGAAAGCAATTTTAGTCCACAGAAAAAAAGTTTTTTGGCAGTGGAACAAGTGATGAAAGAAACTGGAAAATAATTACCAACCTCTTAGCAAGAACTCAAAGGAATTAGAGGAACTCTGCATCTCTCAAACCGTTACAAAGTTCATATTATTTACCATGTAGAGGTTAAATCAACTGTTACCTCTTTAAAAATGCTTTTGGATATACTGTTTCTGTCATTGCTGAATGTGACAGTAAACCACCAGCAGTGCTTTAAAACCAGAAGGTCACAGCACTTAGCGAACAGTTGTAGTCTGAGACTTACATCCTGTACTCATGGGACTCAGAGGGAGTGATGGCTTGAGCTTTGGTGACTGATTTTTTAAGTCTGAGTAGGACATGCATCTTTTGAACGCTTAGGTCTGATTCTAATCTCATTCGAAGTCAGTGGTAGTTACTTTCATAGTAGTAATCAAAGTGAGGATTTTACCCATGGTAGGCTTCACTTATTGAATTAAATCTTCATTTCTGAAAGTGCTGATTAGCATTTAAACCAGGTGAGGTTTATCTGTCTCCCCATCATTGGCATTCTGTATGAGTAATGTGTATATATACGTGATATCAAACTGCACAACTGCAGATATGACTCCTCTAAAATCAGAGTTCAGTGTTTTCCTAATTACTTACAGCCTATTGAGATTAAAGCGACAAGATCTGGTTTGTGCTAAACAAGAAGCTCACATTCTTTACTGATGAGCTGCTCCTCTCTTTCCCTCTTGATGATCATGGGCAACATTCTTGCAAACAGACGTCCCAGTCCCCGTCCCCCCCGCAAGAAAGCCTTTGTAACTTGTGGTTGACCTAATTGTGCAGCGACAGTGCTGCTGCTGCTAGGCAGGGGAGATCCCTGGTATGGCACTGACTTGGGCTTTGCACAGTCTGCAACCTGGAGCAGGACATAGGTAAGTGGAATGCAGGGCACTGAGGGATGCTCTCCAATTTTACTTGTGGGTGAGATGTCCCACGGAGATTTCAGTATGATTTGGAGACCGTGGGCCAAGTTCTACACCCTTTTCAATATCACACCCCACCTGAAGCCAGTGAGTGGGGTCACACTTTACTGAAAAAAAGATCTTGGCATTGTTATGTATTTGGAAATGCAGACAATCTTCTGAGGTGCAGCAGTGTTTCAGTAGTGTATTATCAGTAGCGGTTGTTATTTATGTGTTCAATCCTGAAGTACTTGCCGAATATTTTTCTTAACCTGCATGTGTCTATGTAAGGCCTTGAAGATCAGAGCCCCTACTGAAATCTTCATAGTGTCATGGCAGAGGGAAACAAATGCTGAGATTTTTCTTTATTTGACCAAGAAATAACCTCAGTAGCTGCCATCGTTGTGATCACACTGTGCTTAGAGTGTGGTGGTTTTGTGTATGTGCACTCCCTCTCAGAAAAAATATGCAAAAATTGTAACAAAGAATCATGTCTAGTACTGTGTGTTACCCAGATCTCTATGTAGAATTAGGAAGTTTTAAAAGCTGTTTTCTGACTCCTGGAGTCAAGACCACTCAATAAAGTTGAGGTAGGCTTTTTTCATGTCATGTGTCGTTACCCAGTAGTAACCCATCCATCTTCGGTTTGCACCACTGGAGACTTAATCAAGTGTGTGTAGAAGGAAGAATAGATTCTTAATCCATCCAAGGGTAGCTTAGCTTTAAATCAGGGGTATTTTAGTGCTGCTCTTAGCTGAAACAAGGTTGTTAACATGACACAGAACCATAGCAATTGTGTTTTATATGTGTGCTTTCATGTTCAGATGAGTAGTGGTGGCAATCAAAATGGTTTGCCTCAGCCAGCAACTCTGTTCAGCACCATGTGTTAACTGTGTTAAAACCACAGTGTTCTCAGTGAAGATAAAAGATCAAGGAAGTGCTTTGACAAAATGATAGACTTGAAGGGGGGCATCTTGGTTTTGCTTGACCACAGGGAGTTTAATTGTTGAATAGAAAGATGTCTTTCTGTAGTTCCGTGCTTCAGGACAAAACTGCTGTTGAATGAGGAGGTTCTTACCCTGGACTGGATGATTCAGCTGCCAAGATCCAGACGTAACAGATAGAGATTGATTCACATGTGGACCCTGATAATAAGGGAATTGGGTTTTGTTTTGTTTGTCAGTATGTGGGAAGAATGGGCTGGGGGATGGAGATCCTGCCATACAGCAGCTTGCTGAATCATATCAGGGAAACACTCAAGTGTTGTTACTACAGTGGACAAGTAGGGCTGTGTGACCAAAAGGATCTAAATCCCTGAGCAGAAAGATGCAGGAAATAGTTGCAGGCAGACAAGAAGAGGATGAGGAAATGAGAGAGACAGCTAGGGAGGAAGAGCCTGCCATCCTTGTGTCAGGAACTGGAAGTAGGTACTTTGTTATAAAGTGCTGTGCCAGCTATACGGTGGAGGTAATCTATGGCATCCTGGTGACAATAGATGTGGCCTGTATTATATAGAGGTCTCTTTGCACTAAGATATACTGCATTGTGCATTACTTCAAAATCTTCCTGTGTGCTTTCAGTCTTCAACTTCCACTCTTTAAATTGATTTCTTTTCTATCCTACTTTCTTCTGGTTTTAACATATTGTAGCTTTTACTAATGCTTTGCTGGTGGGTTGTTACTGGGTTGGTTTGTTTGAAAGCCAAGCAGGCATATACTCTTACCTCTTTGTTTACTGTCTATTTTTGTGGGGGTTTGTTATTTGGTGTTTAACATCAGATTATTTATATTTTTCCCTGATGTTGGTATTTTTCTAACTGTAGTTCTGCCATGAGCATACTCTACTCCATTCAGTGACACACACTTAGTTCCTGTAATTGCCATTTTTAGATGGAACGATCTCTTGGATTAAATCTGGAACCTAGAACTAATGTTATAGAAAATAAGGTCAAAATAATCAAGTAACATTACTTCCAAAGTCACAATAGAGCCTTTGGATCATCTTCCATCATTAATATCGATGCTTGACAGCACTTACAACTTTAATCTTGATTTGTAACCCTCTGAATTTTATTGCTTCTGCTGTCAGAAATCAATTTCAGTACTTAATGGCATCTTGTAACCTCAGTCAAGGAGAATGTTGGTTTGATTTTTATTTTAGTTGTGCTGAAAGCTTCACTGCTAAGATTCACCCTTACAATATTATTTCTATGACATTTTTTAGCAAAGTCATTTTCAGTTCTCTGACTTGAAGAAAATACTTTTGTGTATACAGCATAGTACAGAAGTATTTCTCTCCATTGATTGTTTTTATTGACCTGTAGTTTCATGTATGCTTCAAAAAGTTGTAGTTTCTGACCCTAAAAAAGTCAAGTGTACCTTTAATCTTAGTCACGCTTGTAGACCTGAGACTTCTCATATGATTAACATCCACCGCAACTGTCTGCAGGATCAGACCATAAACCATTGTTTAATCTTCCTTTTGCTTACTGAGGTTGAAGAAGACAATGTAGCACACTTATAATTCCAAATTAAACATTTAGATTAGCCTTTATTGATTCCTTTTGATCAAAAGAAGTGTGTTTGGGCTTGATTCTGTCTTCAGCCACTCAATAATTTCAGCCATTGAAATTATTGACCTTGCTGGGAGTTCCCCTTTAATGGCATAATGTACATTTCACATTATGTAATGTACATTTCATAAGGGAAATAATAAAATAGTATTTTTTACGCCCAAAAAACCAAACGAAAACCCAAATAGCTTATAGGAATCAAACTAAATCAACATGCGAAAAATTCTACTAATTTTACTGTGTCTAATCTTCTCTCAAAATTTACAACTTTTAGTAAACATGCAAAGGGCATATCCCTTGATCTCCTTTATAAATAACTAAATGTTGGAAAAGGTTCTGCTTTAAGCATAATAGTGTCTACTTTTCTGAACACTTATTAGTAGGTTTTGTATGGTTTAAAAAAGGGATGATTGTTATTCTCCTACTTAATAGAATCATAGAATGGTTAGAGTTGGAAGGGACCTGAAAGATCATCGAGTTCCAACCCCCCTGCCATGGGCAGAGACACCTCCCACTAGACCAGGTTGCTCAAAGCCCCATCCAGCCTGGTCTTGAACACTTCCAGGGGATGGGGCATCCACAACTTCCCTGGGCAACCTGTTCCAGTGCCTCACCACCCTCACAGTAAAGAATTTCTTCCTAATATCTAATCTAAATCTCCCCTCTTCCAATTTAAAACCATTATCCCTTGTCCTATCACTACACTTCCTGATAAAGAGTCCCTCTCCGGCTCTCCTGTAGGCTCCCTTCAGATACTGGAAGGCTGCTTTACATAGGAGATTGAAGGGTGGTAAAAAAAAGTGACACCAAGTGGGCCAGCAGTAGATCTAGTTTATCAATTCAGTGTCCTGACTGGGAAATGCTGCCCATTTTTACCTGTATGTAGACTTCTTACTGTAAATGTCACGATCCTGTTTGGCAGCATGGAAGAGGAATAATGAGATTATGTTGTCAGAAGCAATAACAGCAGTGATTTGTTGCACCACATCATTTAAACTTTGGTCTAATTCCCTACAAAACTGTCCCTGGAAAGATGTTTCTTCGTGAAAGTAAGGGAACTTATTTGCTATGAAAGTTATAAAACCCAAACTCTGTAGGACAGGTATAACAAACCATCTTTCTAAAAGCAAAGGAGGACAAAATTTTTGTCACTTTTCAAATCATCTTTATCCTATGTACAAATATTGAGCTCCGTCCTACGATTTCTAATGTATTTCATGTGGTTTTTTCCAATTACAAAGGAATAGCTCTGTGTTTGATTTATGTACTGATGACTTTCAGCTAACTTCCCTTGCTGTATTTCATTTAGAGAGCCTGCTGCCTGCACATGATAATGTTTATGTAGTGGATGACACGGTTCTGGAGCTATCAGAGGTGGAAGAAACGGCATCAGAAAGCAGCTGTTTTGCATCTGAGGACACCACAGAAGACTCGGGTGTTGTGAGCTCCCCATCTGACATTGTATCTTTGGATTCCCAAAATGACAGTATGAAGTTGAGAGACATCAAGCTGATCAATGGCTACATGGACTCAGCTGAGGCAGATGCGGCGTATGGCACAGAGACGTGCCCTGTAAAGAACGCCTGCTACGGTAGTGTGGAATCTGACACTGCTCCACAGAGGTAAAAATTTATTTGCGGCCAGCTCTTGGAAAATATCTTGCATGTCCTCCTTGTAGGGAATCATTTAAGAAAACCAACTTCTACTTTCTCCTGCTCTTTCATAAACCAGTACCAATGCCAAGTGACTCCTCCTAGTGAAAAGCTCTCTGCCAAATCCCCTCCAGTGACATACTTGTAGCAACAGGCAAAGGTCACTTTTCTGTTTGAACTTGTAGTTACATTTCTTGCAAAAGACCGCTCGCTGCCATCCATAGTCGTTTTCTCCAAGAAACCTGAAATAATTTTGTTATAGTTTGGTTTATTTTGTAGTTCTGATAGCATGTGAGGTGCTTAAAATCTTACTATATATTGATCTAGAAAAATGACATGCAGGTCATAAAATGGAAAATTCATGAAACAGAAAATCCAAGCCATCGAAAGCCAGGTGGAAAAGGATTGTATGCAGTGAAATTTGGGGATTGGTTTGTGGGTGTGTGCATACATATATATGTTCACCTAATGCTTACCTCCCCAGGCATTATACCATGGGTTTGGGGGTTTTTCAGCATATTTCCTTTTTTTCTGCCTGCCTTTTTTTTTCTTTTTTTTTTTTTTTTTTTGCATAAACAAATATTTTCCTGCAGTTTTTGCAAGAAAATACGAGAACCTGGAATTTAACTAGAAACTGCCTTCAAGCACAAGTGACTCTGACACTGTTTATTTGCCAAAACTCACATAGTTGGTGTCAGGGCTGCAAAGAGAACCCAAAATTTATAGGATTTTGCAAATATAAACTGTCCAAATAGGAAGCTGTGCCTCCAGCAAGGAGGGTGGCCTGGTAATACTGACAGGGATACGCTCTGTGTGATGCTGCAGAGTCATGGGACAGGGGCCAGAAATTCCTCTGAATTCTCAGTTGACACAAAGTCTGTGCTTTCTGGTCTCTCTCCATTCAGCTGCTGATCTGTAGCCCCTTCATAAGAGCATGTATCATGACCTAGTTATTTCCTTCCATGCATTTCTGAGGGAAAACTTCATCTTGGATCATGCAGTAGGTGATAAATTAGGGATAAATTAGGCTAAAGTCAGTATTTAACCTATTGGAATGATCTCAGGGCTTTTCATTATCCATCAGTATCAATGGGGACGAGATCAAGCCTCAAGCAGATTATTGCTCAACAAAACATTTTTCTTGTGATTTGTGCTTTTACAGTTTCTTAGGTCCTGATGCAGTCTCTATTTGGAGAATTAGGTAGGCTAGTATAGCAACTGCAAGTAACATTCCAGACCTGATCCAGAAAAGCAACCCATTAATTTCAGTAGACTTAGATTGGGCCTTGTAAGTTAGCTAAGCAATCCCAACTTTCTTCAGAATGCAGGATTTAAACTCGTTAGGAAAACATATGCACATTGAGTGTGGGGAAAAGAAGTTACCATAATGTTGAGCAACAACATCAAAGCAAAGGTCTGTAAGAACAATCCTAATCAGCAAAAACTATTTTGGACTTTTTATGGTTTTTTAGTCAAATAAAAGATTGGCCACAGGTCGTTAAGTGACACACTCCCTCTTAGAAGTCAGTATTCTCTCCATCTTTCTCTTAAGCCAAAGATACATAATTCTGTACATTGCAGTGAGATTTACCTTTGACACACAAATACACAAAATTTTTAATAGTTGGAAAGAGTGCACGTAGAGGAAACAACAAGACATTTCACAAGCTGGCTAGCAGGACTGCTGCTCAGGGGTCTTGCTGAGCCAAAGGAGCGGAAGCTGGAAGCAGAGTGTGGTGTACTGCCCATGGCAGTCAGGAAGGTGATTACTCCCTCTGCTCAGCCCCTGTGAGGCCTGTACTTTAGTACCAGTGCCCAGTCTTGGGACCCCAGTTCAAGAGAGAGGGTCCAGAGGAGAGCCACTGAGAGGGCTGGGGCGCTGGAGCACACGAGGTATGAGAGGGGGAGGAGGCAACTGGGTTGTTCACCTTGCAAAAGCGTTGTGGGTGAGGAGGGGCCTGATTGCAGTCATCCCTAAACAGCAGGAGGACTATGAAGCTTCTCAGCAATACATGATGAAGGGACAAGAGACAACCATCACCAGCTGCTGTAAAGGACATAAATGTTGAATATAAAGAGGAAATTCCTCAAAACAGGAGCAGTTAAGTGGTAGAAGAGGTTTCCCAGAGAGGTCGAGGAATCTCCCTGTCTGGAGGTTCTCAGAACTCAGCCAGTCCAAATCTGGTCTTGCTTAGAAATTAGCCCAGCTTGGAGCAAGAGGTTGGTCTAGGCTTCCAACTTAATCTCTTCTGTGATTTTATTGTGCTAAACATTCAGTATTTATCTAACATGTCCATAATTTAAAAAGAGTGGGTTTAGACTGAAATAGAAGACAGTTGTTGTCATTTGGGTAGTGTGGTTATTTTTCATAAATGCTATTTATTTTTTAGGCTCTGGGCCAGCAAAATTGCTTCAGATCAACTTTAGGGTATAGCAGAAACTTAACAGTTGTGATTCCTTTTAATCTTATGTCAGCAACTACTTCAGATTGCCATAGCAGCGATACTGATAGTAACATCTTTTAAACTTTTATGCTCTGAATGTGCCAGTAATATTTGAAGGTAAATCCAATTCCAGTCCTAACCGATGTTTGTAAACAAACCAGCTTTGAAAATTGTGCTCATCTAAATCCTTTTGAGGTCAGCTTGCTAAGTTTTCAAAAGCCACTTCCTAAGTCTAGAGGGAATGAAAAAAATAAGGAGTTTTTTTAAACCTATTTGTATGAATTTCTTGTTTTAGTGGAATGTAAATCAATTCTGAGTACAGCCAAATTTGGAGAACATCAGTTTCAACTTCCACTTTCAGAACAGCTGCCACCCTACTAATAAAATCTCTTGGGAGCTCTGATATTCTATGTAGTTCTCATTACGAACGGGCTATCAGGACCAAATCAGCCTCCCAGACAAGTCAAAGTGCAGTTCATGTGAATAATTGATACCAATCTTTACAGAGTTTTAAATATCTTTCATAAGCTACGAAACTTAAAGGAAAATTTTACATGGAGTTTATTCATTCCTTTCTGTCTTCTTCTAGTCTGTGTACCACGATCCAAGTCAATTCTAAAAGGAAGATAAGAACAAAGAAATTGGGAGAACATGTCGCTACTGTAAAGTAGCAGTGTTTAGCAGCAGTGAATCAGAGTCCTCCTTGAGTCAGAGCTCCACTCAAGTCAGAAATTTTATTTTTGTGACTAGTTTGGCTGAGGCTTGGGAAAAAATGGGTAATAAGAATAATGGAAATATTTAATCTGTCATTTTAAATTGTAAAGCTGACTAAAATTTGGGCTTTTCACCCAGTGAAATAACTAATTCCTAAAAATTTATAATGTTGTATACTAAAATAGTTTTGTACTCTCTGGGCTGAGAAAAGTATGCTTAAAATGAAAGTAAACTATATTTAGAGTGTGAAGGGGTATAAAGAAAGTCCAAGTGGTATTTTGCACACACACTGTAAAGAACTGCAGTGCAGAGCGGAATTAAGTCCACAGTTCTTACCTCAGTTTGGTCCGGAGGCTTAGCCTGTGCTCCAAGAGATCAAGAGTATTTTGCCATATTGCTTACTTTGGTTAATTGTATATTTAGTTTTAAATCAATTTTTCTGAGAGATTCTGGAATTGTTTACTGGGTGGCCTGGGTGGTCTCTGTGTAGTTGAAATGCCTGATAGCATTAGAATATCACAGCAGGGTCTGCACTTCATCTGCTGCTGAAGTCAAGGAAAGTTGTGAGCGTTTAAGGGTATAGTCTTCAACATGCAATAGGTTTGTCTGCACGTAGCAGCATAATAGTATGACCGGGTCAGAAAAGGCACGTACCACGGGCTTTGCACACACAGAAACAACAACCACAGCAGAGCTCAAATCTCGTTCGGCTCCCAGGGCACAGAAACTGAATTTTCTAAAAGAAGGTCCCCCAATTCCAGGGTTTCCAAGCTGGGATCTTTCCTCCATGTTTTCGTTCTCCAGTACATGGGAGAACCGCTTACCGCTTGCAAGTGCACTCTTTTTCGTTTTGTTTTGGCATTCTTGTTCAAGCAATTTTAATCCAAATACACATATTAATTAGCATGTAAAATATCAAATCAAATACCAGAACACTCTAGCTCTACCCTTGACTCTGCCTGTAACCTGTTAAACCATCTTTGTCTCTCTGCCTCTGATATTCCCTTCAGCCACTGACTGTTTTTTTTATGGTAGAAACCATAACGCAGCTATCATATCTCACTATATGTTTGTACAGTGCCTGGTGGAGCAGAATCCAGACCTCAGCTGGAGGTGCCGAGGGCTAACCCTATATAAATAATTGACTACATGCAACGTTTGGCTGTGGATGTTTTAATATTAACTGCTGACTCTGAACACTGTACTACATAGTTCTCTTTCTTCATATCCTTCCTTACGGTTGATTTCTTTGTGTTATGTATCTGTTCACCAAATTTTAATATATAGTGTTAAATGAGTAACAACAAAACCACAGAGAAGCTGAAATGTTGCTTATGTAGCAGTAAGTACATCTCATGATCTCACAGTGTTGCAACTCTGTCCTCCCATACCCTCTCCTTTCCCATCCCTTGTGTGGTGTCATCACGCAAGCTCCTAGGGGCAGGGATCAGACAATTTTATATGCCTATAAAGCATCATGCGCACCTACTGTCTGGAGCTTTATAAATAATTACACATTAAAAATTATGTTAAAATAATATTATTAGGGATGCTAGGTCACGCGCTCAAAAGTTAGGTAACATTAATATTAAGGCTGTCCGTGTAACCTTAGATTCCCCCCTTTAACCTTAATTCTCCCCCTTTTTGTGCAGTATTATAAAATCTCTAGTTGAAGTGATCATACTCTATTTTGTTTTTCTAAGTTTCAAGTCTAAGAGCTCAATAAAGCAGGTATACCACTGTTTACTCTCAGTTCAAATTCTTTTCTGGAGACAGGACTATTTAATTTCCTTTTGCTCTTTTTATCTTACTCATCACACTAGCATCCATGTGCCCTGCAGACTTTTAATTCATTTCCCTGCACAGTACTCACATGAGATGAAAAAGTGGCATTATCCTGTTTTAGAGAAGGAGAGCTGATGCACGGAGAGTCAAGGTGGACTAGTGACCAGTTAGACCATGCAGGACCTCTTTTTTCAGAGGACTGAGCATTAAATAGAATTTCATGTATCAGAATGCAGCTTTCCTTTTCATCCAAATAGTGTCCTTGGAAGGCATTTAACCGTTTTGGCTGAAACAAAATAATAGAATGATCATGGGCATGATATAAATCATCGCATTTAGACTGCCACCTAGCAAAGATGCATAATTTCTCAAAGTTACAAGCAATGGAAAACTGGGTTTTAAAAGGGGTCTTAAGAGTGAGTGGTTCCATGAGCCTCTCTTGGAGCAGGAAAAACACTTTAAAATACAAAACTTTTTTATTATTATTATTTTTAAGAGGTTTTAAATGTATTAAAATATTTTAAAAGTGAACGTATTTTAAAATGTAAAAGGAACTTGGCAGTTATAAAGCTAAATAAATACAGACTTGTCAGGGACGAAAAGATAAAATACCTTCTAAAGGTCTGAAGGGGGTTTTCCCCTTCCTTGAGTTTCTGTTTCAGTAGCCATGAGAGCGGAATATTTTTTCACGTACAGCTAGTGGAGGGCATAGGGTGGGGGTGGGGGAACCCTCCTGAGATCGGTTCTCGCTGTGGATCTGGACAGGGATAATCCCATTTCCTCCCTTTCTCTTGGGAGAATTTGTTACCTTTGGCTCTGGTTGGGGTAGCTGAAGCCGCTGAGAGAAGAGTCTTCTTTGTTACAAACTTGAGAAATACTCGCTGTTTGTTACAAAACTTTAGGGTATTGATGAGTTAGTTTAAAACAAAAGCTTGAAAGGATAGTGGTGGGTGAACTTCTTCTGCTTAATTTTCAGCCCATTCAAATTCAAATGTTACAAGGTTTTGTATTCCACTTGGGAAGGACAGCAGGAAAAGAGAAGTCCGTAGCTGGAGGGAATTCAGTGATGAAGCTGGTTGGAGGAAATAAAAATATAATAGTGAGTGGCAGAAGGTAGGCTGGAAGGAAAAACAGTAACGAAAAATAGCAATGTATGTATGTATTGTATATACCTCGTTGTGCACAAACACATTCTATATAATTGCATGTCACTTGTAACTATCTCTGAGAAATACTGGAAAGTTTTAATCTATTATTTTTCTATAAGGTAGGTTTTATTTTAGCTGGGTAGGCACGTTTTACTTTTTTGAAAAAGAAATGAAGTTTTAAGGGGAGGAAGGTAGAGAAAGGGTTAAAGCGACAGGGAGAACTTCAGGGATGAAAAATTACTTAATTAAGACCCAGATGTCTGACAGATTTGCAAGCCTCTGCTTCTTACATAGTTTTGCTAATTTCCTTCCTTATCTCTGGCTTTCCCTTTCCCCTTGTTCCAGAAAACTCTTTAAATACTCTCCTGCACTTTCTGCTGGCAAATCTTCATGGAGGGAAGATACTAATGATATTTGGTTAAGTAATAGATAGTCACAGTCATTATAGAGCAAGAATCCAAATTATCCTTTCTGTTAAACTCATCCACTGGAAAAATGCCGTATGCTTTGGAGCTGTAGAATATTTCACACGTTAGGAAGCAGCCTGGGTTGCTAAAGGTGTAGTGCTGGCTTCCAGGAGAGAAAGGCTCTGGTCCTTGTTCTGTTTCTTTTTTTTCCTATGTAAACCAAGAGTAGTTATTTAACCTCACCATGCCATCTTTTAACTTGCAATGTTGTATTGCACAGGTGATGGGGCTGTTTTAAGATTTAAATCATGCTAGTCCACTTCCCTGACTATTTCTGGCAATGCTGTCCGCTTGCGGGCTTTACCGTTGAGAAGCTGTTGCCAGAGGCCCGTGTAAGAAGCGGGGGCATGCTTCCAGCTGTATAGCAACTACAAGCTGCTGCCTATGCAGCAGGACCCCAGAACTGACATATGTCAGGGGACTCTGGAAGCTTAAATCACCCTGGTATGTAACAAACTTAGAGATTTCTAGCATTAACCCACAAAATGATATCAAGCAAAAGCACTCTGCAAACCCAGTTGCTGCTGAAAAATTACTTCATTTGCCTCCTCATCTATATTTGCAAGTTCTTATTTTTAATTGGGTGGTGTTATATCTGAAGGTGCTACTGGGCCTGTGTGTTCCAGGAATGGAAAATAGTTTAATTCGATCTCTGATGATGTTTATTCAGCACAGATATAAAAGCAGTCTAAAGACATTTGTAAGTTTGATGCAGTCCCACAGAACTAGAAACAGAACACAAACGAAAAACTTGGAATGGAAATGATACCTGTAACTTGCTCTCAAAAACTATGTGCAGCTAATTTTAATTGCTTGTTGAAGAACAAAGCAAGGTTATCTGGCATTCAACAAAATATGACCGTGTGCTTTTTCCTTTTCCTAGTTGCCTGCCACATTCAGAAATCTTCCATCAAAGACAAGCGATGACTTTGTTACCTAAACAGTCCAAAGTTTGTTGTTCAGTCTACAAATTTTGTATTTTAACAGGCTTTGGTCATTTGAACATTAAAACTTTATGCTCAAGTTCACAGGAGGCAGCAGAAATGGAAAATATTGCTGGTCAGGTCATAGTTTAGGAGACCAGAAAGACCACCGCTTACAGTAGCTGCTCTTCTGCTGCTGTTGTATTCCTTCCTTGGAAAGAAATAGAAAAAAGTCATCTAGCCTAAGAAATGCAAAGAATGGAAAAACGGTCCCTAAGATTTTGTAAACTTTTGGTTAATGTGGAAAATAGTTACCTGCACCTTCAAAGAGTACTTTGCTGCATCACTCACAAAAACAAATATATAAACACTTTGAGTTTAGTTAATGCCATATTTCTGGCCTGATTGATTAGAAAGTTGTATTCAGAAAGCTTTGGCCGTACTTTCTACAACTTAAAATCATTCAGCGTCAGCCTCTTCTTTAACATCCACCTTGATATATACCCAAAGTAGAAGAATTTCTCTTTCCAGCATTTGTGCAGGAAGAGAACATTGTGGATTCATTTTGAAGAGGACAAATTTGGATACACACATACAGGTTAATGTAATTCCCCACTGTCAGGCTGAGAAGACTACCAGAGATGGGAAAGGAGCCCAGATGCTCCAGTGGTCAGTCTGGAGTAACCATATCAGCTTTCCATGTTGGTCAGTGCCTAAGGCACCACGTGAGAAGCTGAATGCTCTCCATGTCCATTGAACTGCCTCGTTGCAGTCACTGTGTCCCGGTGCGTGCTACTGCATGGTGTGCCTGTCTGGATTTGACTCCGTTATTTGCAATGGCTTTGTCTTCCCTTCCCAGCTAGTAACAAATTCACAGGAGCCATATTCTCAAGTCTTGATATGGCAAACAGCGTGCAAAATGAGACTTTCAGGTCACATTCAATTAACCTGAGAGACGTCTACTGCCGTTTCTTCTTGCCTGCTGCCACTCCAGCAGGACATGGATCTCCCTGTTTTCCATATTATGTCTACCAGCCCCAGACAGACGTCTTGAATATCCTACAGTATTTCAAATGGCACCAAGTGCCTGAGTTTAGACAACTGGATCTCTTCCTTAGTCCCTTCTTGCAGTTTACATAGATCTGTATTATATTTAAACAGTTACGGAGGGAGTTGTGGTCTCTACCTCTGGTACCATACGTGAGGCTCACTAGAACTTCTGAGAAGTGCTCAAAGACACTTGGGTCAGTTTTATCATTTGCAGGTAAAGCTGCTCTAATTATAAGAAAATGGCAGCTTCTGTCATTGCAAATCCATTGTCTTACCACTGGTTTATGTTCCTTTTAATTCAGCATTTCCAGCTAGGTTCATCAGAGAATTTCCTCTCTTTCTTAGAATGTAAACTTTCTAATAAATGTCCATCTCCTATGGCACTAATTTGATGAAACGCTGCTGTAAGTTTCATTTTGTCTGCACCTGCTCAAACGACTGCTGAGAAGTCATGCATTGTAGCCTGCACTCAGTGGAGCACTAAAGGCTGTAGTTTAGTAGTCACTTTACTCCGTTCAGTGCTCTTGCACAAATTTCTGCTAATCTGTGTAAGTAATAAGTGCGCGGGCTTCCAGGAAATGTGCACATTTGCTGTTTTGAGCTTAGACTAAACACTTACTGAGGCTGTATTTTTAGCGCCTCACATTTTACCAGAAAGGCACCGTAAAGGTTATCAAGTTCTTCCCTAAGTCAAAAAAAAAAAAAAAAGTGTGTGAGAAAATACCACTGGTAATGTTTATCCATAATATAAAAAACATGGTATCGGAATAAGTCATATTTTTCTTGGATTCTGGCCAAAACAGAGCCATCAGCAAAAGAAAAGTATATAGGGTTAGAAGGGAAGAAGGCTGTGAAAAAAAAAAATTAGAGGCTCTTTTGTTTTCCATTCCCAAATACTGTTGTGAGAAAGAGTCCTCTTAGGCGTATTTATAAATCATGTGAGCTACTGGAAACTACCAGACCTTCGCCTCACAAAACATGTATCACATTTTAAATTCCTGATGCTAAGAATTTTAAGAGCCCTGTGATTAATCTGTACCTTCTAGCTTGCTTTGTAGGTGAGTTTGGAGATGAATTGAACAATAGCTCTCCTAGGAATTTGGAAATGCAGAATAAAAGGTCTGCTTTTTTCTGAAGTTCCCTCTGTAAAAGCAAATAAGAATCCTTTCATTTTTACTGCATTGTTCTCTTTCCTTCAGAAAAAAAATCTGTGAATTGGATATTATCCCAGTTGTCTAGATAAGGAGATTGAAGCCGAGATTGAGAAGCAAATTATGTATAGTCACTGCACAAGTGCACAGAGGATAATGGGAGACGTCTGCTGACTGTTGCGTCCATCAAGGAGAAGATAATTTTGCTACAAGAATCATTGAAAGATTCCCATTGATTGACATGAGAAAAGAACTGGTCAGTGCAGTGGACCCACACTGCATGTTAGGAGCCCAGGAATCCCTATTCCAGTCCCAAATACGTTTTCCTAGATAAATTACCCATAAAATTCTCAGGCCAATAGTTTCCATATTTCCTGGAGAAAG